>NC_051435.1:2942121-2981617 GCF_001649575.2 Kryptolebias marmoratus | reverse complement strand
GGAACATAAACGCATCGACAAACACTTTGTGTCTGCAAAACATGTGAGGAGAGCTGCAGACCAGGGACAATCCAGAAATGCTCATGAATGTCAGTTTAGAAGCTATCAAAGTTCTCAAATAAAGCAGCTTTTGAGAATGTCAATGTTTGTTGGGAATTATCTTACAAAACTAGGAAGTAGTTTTGATTTATATATTAAAAGTTATGGTTGTTTATTGATTTTAGTAAAAAAAAAAAAATCGCAACTTTTAGGAAAATGCCCCGCAAAATCCTGGAGGGACTGACTTAAAATAATCTTGGGCTGCAGCTTTATCAGCTCTTCACTGCTTCATGTTCAGAGGAGAAAAGAGGAGGTGCTTGTCAGCTTTAACGTTTCTCTCTGGGGCTTCAAAAGGAAAAAGATTATTTTTTAAAAAGGGGCTGGATTCAGGCTCAAACAGTCATTAGAAAGGATGTGAGAGAAGTGAGAGTGAGGGAAACCCAGCACTTTGTTTGAGACATGTTATTAAGGACAAATTTGTCTCTGTGTGCACGTCGTGGTGGATTTCACCGAAGTCCAGTTCAGGAAGTTTGGCTGAAATTGGAATTTCCTCTGGAGCTGCATGTGTTTTCGCTTTGGTTGTTTAATAACTGCTTTAATTTATGGTCAAGAGATGAAACATAGAAAAAAAACCAACTCAATATCTTTAATTGGACAGTAAAAGTGCAAAAGTGGGCTTTTTATGTGCATTTTCCCACTAATAAACGAAAGTCTGTTTAATTAAGAGCAGAAAAGAAGATGCTGATTGTTACCATCTTCATTACACCCTATCCTAAAAGTTACCTTTGTCGAAAATACAATCAGATCAGTCACTCGTTAAAACGCTGAACCTTTGAGATTGAAGCTGTTTTCCTTTGTGAGGTTTTTGCCTTCCTCACAGCTGCTGATGACTTAATGAAAGAAGTATGCAGCTGTTACAGACAGAAGGAGGAGCCTCGGTAAACAATCTGCAGCAGAGATGCCAAGAGAAAAGATCATCATCTGCATCTCAAGAAAACTCAGGATTTTCATTTTCGGTGGTGTATGCAGATCATGGGGGGGGGGGGTTACTCCTCTTGTTTCTTTTGTCACAGAGAAAATGTGCTGATAAATGGATCAGCTGCATCAAATTTAACTTGTTTTACACCGAAAATGTTTTCAACCAACAGGATCAGAGTCAGAAGCAGGCTTTGAAACTGTAATAAACTTCAGATTAGTAAAAACTGGGTCAACAAACTAATATTCAGAGGTTCATATTCGAATAAATAAAGTAACAATAGTTTCATCATGTTGATGATTAATGTGTTCCTAAACTAAGAATATGTCCAGATTTGTTGAATCACATGTTTGAATGCCGAGCTCAGTCTTTATGGTCGTTCTGATCCCTGATATTTATTCTTGATGGACGTTTTACTCGATGGCTCCCTTTTTTTTGGCGTTGAGCTGCAGATTCGCTCCACCATATTTGTTTCCCTACACAGACTACGGCCGGGCTAATGTAGGTCAATCTCATGACTCGAGGCTTCTGCGTAGTTTTTGACAGAATCAGCCGAGTGCTTTGTTTACATTGAGTGCGTACCCACATTTCAGATTTCTCAACAGGCTTGTTTCTTACCTTTGCATTGAATAACTTTAATTTTGAACATTACCTTGTTGTGGTTTTAAAGTCCCAACTTATTCAAAAACAGTAGATACTATCCTGCATAAATGTGGTTTCAGATTGAGACAAAGTGCTGATTTAACCCTTCTTTTTGGGAATGCATATCTCCCACCACCTTTTAATGACAGAGTTGTAAACTAAGATGAGATTTTTAGTCGTTTTGGTCAAACTTTGTAAAGCTGTTTAATCTCTGAGTGCTTTTATTTAATCATGAAGTAAGATTTGGAGATAAGGAGGTCCTTTCTACGGGCATCAAAAGTCTGACCTCATCACCACCCTTTGTGTGTCTTCTGTTTTTATGTGGCTTTGGTTGACTTCAAGGGCTTCGTTCAGCTCTAAAGAGAAAGAAATAAATTCTGAGTCTGTAATGTCCCCATAAAGTCGGGGCCTACATCCCCACCTCTGACTCTCCTCGAAGCTCATTTCTTGGTTTCATGGCTGTCTTATCCTGAGCAGAAGTGCCTTGTGGCACATGAGAAGCTCTTCTCTGCAGAGAGGTGAAGCTATCCGACAGTTAACTGCATGTTGAAGCTCAATTAGATCGATATGTTTTAGGAAATACCTGCAGGGTTTTGGGCTCTAGAAGATATTTCACCTCTTATTTTTAGATATAAGGTGAAACATCTTCAGGAATCAAGGCTTTGAGTCCAACTCCCGTCTATTTAGGTCCTTGAAGAAGAATTTCCCTGGATGAAAGTCGTGTTTTTTCTTCTGGATTTTCAGCAAAACAAGCCAATCCTGACGACTTTTGGCCTAAACATTCCTGACACAGCTTTCTCCGTGAATACAGACTCTAGTTCGGCACAACTCGCTGTTTTAACCTATGATGTTAAGATTTCCAGAACTACATCTCAACAGTAAATCACATTTCTGTTTATACAATCATGTCACAGAACGTTTGAGCTCTGCGTTGGATGACTCATAACACAGTTTTGTCCTGAAAGAAAAAAACCGTGATGAGTTTTTACTTTAAACATCTTTTGTTGAGCTGCAAAGACTGGAGTAAAACATCTGCTATACAGTAAAAAAATGCAGAAAAAGAAAAGGAGTGTGCAGAGAAAGTCCCCGTGTTTTGACAAGGATAAGCAGAAAGAAATAAAGGAGATTGGAGAGCTTGACGGGGGGATCGGAGAAAACCCAGGCTAATGCAGGAGGAGGAAAAAGTGGGATTTTAAAAAAAGAGAGAGCCTCCAGCAGCCATTTGAGTCTGAGGAGAGGATGCAGTAAGACTGAGGTCAGACAAAATGTGGAGGCAATAAATCTGTTGCCTTCGGGGTCGCTCAATAACACGCACACGGGACGTCTCGTAAAACAAGTCGACGTTCTTTCCAACCAGAGGAATGGTAATATCTGAGCGCTCCTATTTCCCCTTTAATAACTCCTCTACATTTTTAAAGGAAGAAGTCTTATTATTCTTTAAATTAGCTCGAATGAGCAGCGTGTCTAAGAGTGTGGGTTAGCTGAAAGCTCATATAGTTTCCTAAAGTGTAAAATCATCATAAATCTAAATATTAACCATGAGAACAAAGTTTAACCAGGATGCACTGAATAGACTAACTAAAAACTGATTCCAGAGAAAGGTTTTATGGTTTTACATTTAAAGTAAAGCACTAATATATTGGAAAAAGAAGAAAAGGGAATTCTATTCAATGCATTCTTTAACTTCACCACTAGATGTCACTACGTCCTACAGTCTGGCTCATAAAAAACCTGGTGTACATTTTTAAGCTTTAAGTGGCTTTTTAAAGCAGCAGAAAGCCAGCCTGGACATTTTAATTTGTGTGTATCTCATGAATCTATGAACAGATTTTAATAAAACTAAAGCACCAAAAAATGTACGTCTACAACTGATTACCTTTTAAGGTTTAATATGGCTGCCACACCTATCTGACCTTTAAAAAACACAAGAACTGCTGTAATTCAGTCAGTTTTATGGATTTTGAGCTTAAATCTAACGTGGTAGTAGCTGAGTCATCTCTAACACACACTCCAAGAGTTACAGGGCATTTTTTGTTTAAAACTTAACAAAAAATAGCATTCCTCGAGGGAATGCACATCGCTCGCCACTTTGCAGGTGAAAATTTTCAACTAAGATCCTGCAGGATTGGTCCTGAATAATTGCTGGAGTCAATCCAGGTTTTACATTTTACTAAAACAGGAGTTTTTGCTGAACTTCTGTTTCGTCGGGAGCTTCAAGTGCTGGAAACAGAATCCAGTTTCTTTTCCACTACGGGGCGCTCTGACCTCTGCAGCTCCGGTGAGCTGGAATGTTTGACGTCATCATTTTCCAAACGCAGAAATCTTTCAGCTCGTTCAACAAGCGCAGAGCGCTGAACGACAGCTGAAATTCACTTAAGAAGCTAAACTTGAGTTGGTAAAACTTGCAGGACAGAGTCTGGAATGAGCTAAAAGCAGCAGAACACAAGCTGAAATGAGGTAAGCTGCAGCTAAAAGGCACCAAATGGTAGCTAAAACCCTTAAAGCAGCAGGATAGTAGCTAAAAGAAGCAAAACAGCTGTAAAAGTAGACAAATTTAGAGCCAGTTTGCTGAAGTAGATGTTTTTAAAGGAAATAAAGAGATATTTGTTCATTTCAATGCAGATGTTTACTTTAAATAAAGTTAAATATTTTGATAAGTATAAAAAAAACAAAAGTAATGGCACTTTTAGATTGATGCATGGCTGAAATAACACAAAGTCTGCAAAAGTAGGCAGAGGGAATCATAAACAGGAGAACAGCGTGAATGCTGACTCAGCGTTTACTCAACAATATCCCTGAAATGTGAGCTAAAACAGTGAGTTTTATTTATTTATTAGCTTTAGTTTCAGTTTCAGTCATGAGAACGAGCCGTCAGTCTGTGTCCATGTTGTGTTTTTGTTCTTCCTGAGAGGAAAAAACAAATAAGAACCACCTGAAATGAAGTGGCTTCACCTGTATAAGTTAGAGACATTGTTATTCTTATTTTACTTCTTAGTCCTGCTGTTTCATGAATATTTAGTTGATATATTTTGGTTATAAATGAGTATATTCTTGCTCTTTTTTAACATTTCCTAAAACGATGCAGATCGCCCGCCGCCCTTCATGGAAGAGTTTTAAACCAACTGAAGCTCTGAGCATGCGTTTATTGGTGTTAATTAATTAAATGACCAGCCAGGGAGAGAATTGAACCTTTGACCTTTGACCCCTGAATGACTGATAGTGTCAGGCCTCAGAGTCCAGACTGTTTGTTGGGATCAACATCCTGTACCTTTTAACTCCTCTCAGAATATATTTACTACATAATAAAGAGTTTTTATCCATTTTTTGACAATTTAACTTCCATCAGAACATTTTAATAAAAGTAAGATAATTTATTAAATTTAAATAATCAAACTTTCTTGATTCTTTCTTATTTGAGGTGTGAGTCTGACAGCAGTTTTCAGGATTGTTGTCAAAACAAAATTTTCTGATTTTTACGCTAAAGTGTTTAAAGTGTGGGGAAAAAAACTGTCCACACATTTGATGGATTCTTCTAAAGGTGAAGCTGTTATACTTTTAATTAATTACTTTATTAATTTAATTCATGTGGGCTTGTAAACTTATTCCCTTCTGCTGCCTTGAAGGGCGAGCGATCATGTTATTCTTTGTGTGTGTTTGTTCGAGTCTGTTAGAGAAATATCTCATGAACTACTGGACAGATTTTTATGAAATTATTTGGAATTTGCATCATTTGAAGTTTAAATTGTGCAACCTGTTTAACTGCTGGATCGCGTCATCGTTTTACTGATTTATTTGTGGCTTTTATTGTGAAGGCAGCCCGTTAGACGGAGCAGAGATTTCCCCCGAGGCGACATGAAAACATCGAGACGCAAGATGATAAATTATAACGATCTAATGTAAAATACAACAAACAATAATATAAGATGTAAGAGCTCTAAACTGACGTCCTTTAAGGAGCTGTTTAGGGTTTTGGAAATCCTTTAGTTTCTCTGAGCTGGAGTCGTAGGACAGAATATTTATGCAATCATTTCCTAATTATTAATTACTTATTTGTATTTAATTGGCATTACTTAAAAGAAACTTGGTTAAACTTTGTCATTAAAGAGGGTTTTTTATTTTGACAAAAAAAGCCAGTTTATATTGACCATGAGTAATTTTTTTATAAACGCTTCCCTTGTCTTTAAGCTCAGATGGTTCTTATTTTATTATGTTTTAGAAACTGCTGCAGCAGATTGAAGGGAATCCAAGGCAGCAGAGAGCAGCCAGAGACAGTGATGTTGATGATGAAGAGGAGGAGGAGGAGGAGGAGGAGGAAGGGGGCTGTAATTCAGAGGGACCTCAGCCCTCCCCAGGGCTGAACCCTGGATGGGAACGGCTCATAGCTGTGGCTGCCGCTTTAAAGGAGGACCCACAGGAGACGGGGGCTTGTTGATGGAAAAGCCAAGACATGTAATCAGCGAGCCGCTTATTCAGCTCAACTTTCCTGGCCCGAGTCAGCCCCCTCCCTCCCTCCTCCGAGCCTCCGAGGCTCCGAGCCGAGCCGAGGAGGGTGTTCAAACCCATCACACAACATGTCGCCCAGACTCCGCGTGAAAACCAAGCAGGCAGGATGAAAAACTGTTGAAAACACTTCTGGATCAAAGTTTGACGGACAGCTCGATCAAAACAAGCGGAGATTTATTTTCTGCTGCGAGTCAGGAAAACAGGAAGGAGCAGCTGGAAGTCATCTGGACGAGGAATCAGTCCGAGCCCAGCCAGATGGGGGAAATCTTTCAGAACATCTCAGAGATCAGTTTAGATCTTTAACGCCCGCCTTCCATGGCAGAATCGTGTCTGTGTGCCTGTTTTCATTGGTCTGTTAGCAAAATATCTCATGAACCAGGTAACAAAGCCTCAGAAAGTGATCATTAGATATTCATCTTCAACAGATTAACCTTGGCAAACCCAAAAATGGCTACAACTCCTTTAAGTTTACAGATGCTGAGCTTAAATTTGTTGTGATAGTAGCTGAGAGTCATCTTCATCACATACTCTGAGCTCTAGGAGGTCATGTGATATCTTTGTTGGAGTCTACCTGACCGCCTGTTAGCACAATATTTCATGAATCAGTGGATGGATTTTAAAGAAACTCCCACAAAGTAATCACTGGATTCACATCTTCATCTGACTTAACCTTTGGAGCTGACCCCGATTCAAGATGGCCGCCACAACTAACAGTTCACACAAGAAATTTATTTAAAACCTCGTTAGGAAAACCGGCTGTGGACACGCATTCCTTCAAGGAATGCTCGTTCCGGTGGAAGTGGGGTTCTGTGGAAAGGCTCTGAACAATAAACATCTCCCCTGCTGTAGATGGCTCTTTGAACGGCCTCGGTTTGGAGAAATTAACTTAAAGTCTGACCAAATTAACAAACTAACAGCTAGAATAGGCGGAGCCAAGACAAAAGTGGATTCATTCTTACTTCATACCATTATTAGTTTTGTATTACGTGATTATTCCTGGAGATATATTATAATTTTGCAGGAAATACCCCGATACATGAATACATGAATACCAGCCATAAGCTGGTCAGTCTGGTGAGCAGTACTCTTACTGATATTAATGGTTAAATTGTCCTTAAATTCAAAATTTGTGGCTGACTGCCACCTATGGAAAGACCTGAAGTGACTGAAAATAGGTGAAACTTACCCGCCGTATTTGTCTACGTACACAGACTACATCCAGATCAGTCATGTGACTCAAGCTTCCACGTGGTTTTCTTTGTTTACACTGAATGTGGACCCACATTTCAGAATTTCTGGATTCAGTGCATCAGATAATCTTTTTTATGTTTGATCTTATATTTTACCATGAATACCTTTAAACTAATTCTCCACACTGAAGTTGTTCAAAGAGCTATCTGCAACAGGTAAGATATTAACTGTTTATTACCTTTCTACAGAACCCCACTTCTAAAGATCTGAACTATTTCTTTTTGTTTTAATCAAAATTAGTTCTTTATTTCTCAAAACAATCAAAACCTTTGGCTGTTTTTGGAGCTTTTGCTCATCTTTAAATCAAAAGGTTTAATATGAAACGACTCACTGTTTCCATTTGCTCATTTTTCTAACCGGCTGACTTCTTGCTGCCAAAGCTTTTCCCCAAACACACTACGTTATGAGTATTTCCATACAAGCCAAGGAAAAATCCATAAACTATCCCCACATCTGCCAGCTACATCACAGGAGTAGTTTCCTCATAACTGAAGACAAAAGGATGTTCGTATTTTGTTACCTGGCTGATGTGACATCTGCAGAGTCACGCTCAGGTGATGTTTCATGTTTCCTGAATCTGACTGATGGAAAACTCAGATCCAGGAGCAGGAGGGCAAATTATCGCAGCAAATTAGTGGAGACCGGGGGAAAAGTGAACATCCTCCTCCTCCTCCTCCATCTCGAGGGTTTGAGTTTTTTTTTAAAACCACACTTCTCTTCCAGTAGATTTCAAACTCCCCCGACATGCAGTGTTTCAAGTCTCTCAAACCGCAACAGGAAAAATTGTTCCCAGCTCAGCAGCTCTGCCAGACGAGTCTGGACCGACTTTTTTTTTTATTGTCGGTTAAATAAATACCACCTACGTCAAAGACATACACCTGGACTTGTTTGAGGCTACAGGATCAATGAAAATAAAATCACTGCAGGTCTCTAGTTGTAGGAATAATGACCAAATCAGTTCCAGCATGCTTCTGGTCACAGAAAACAAGGAACGTCGTCAAATACTGTGTGGTCCTCGGAGCGGGGACAGTTGAGAAAACACACCTTCAGGACTGTTGATCTTAGACAGATGGTGGAAAGAAGCGTGAAGATAAAGTCCGCGGCTAACGTAGCTTTCTGCAGATGTGTAAAATAAGCAGTAAGCTTTAACCAACCAAACGTTCAGCTGTCTGTCATCTGTTTCAGGTTGGCTGCTGAAACGATTAACCTGAACTCTTGATGACAAAACTTTATAGTCATAATATCACAAGGCATTCCCTCACGCATCAATGTGACGTTTGGTTTTCTGTAAAACTCCCGTTCTTGTTTTCTTTGGGGCCAAAGCATGTTTTCTTGTCACTTTGGAGACTTCTGGTAAAGAAAATGTAAGCGTCTTGAATTAGAGACTTACGTTGTGGGAGATGAGACATAATTTCCCATGTTTTGATGTAAAAATGACGCCTGAATGATGCCGTTGTCTTTCAGCTCCCCTTCATTTTAAAGGAAATCGTTCTTTCAATTAATCGTTGGTTATTCCTGTTTCTAAGTTTCATCTCAAACTGTAATGATGCCTATAAAACCCGTCTGATTGTGGAAACTCCTTTAAAAGTTTTATAAAACCAACTTCTGGATGTTTGATGTTTATATTTTTATCCAGGAATGAAGACAGTACTCATCAAAAAGTTTTTAAAGATTTTTATAAAAAGCTTCTTTTGTTCTTGATTGTTTTTGCTCTTAGCTGTTAACTTGGAGTTTTTAGCTGTTTAAGATGTAAACTGAGGAGTGTCTCCTGGACGAACATTCAATCCCACAAACCTTTTTATGATTTTTCCCTCCCCTCTGCCTGCTGTCATTCATCTGATTTACCTGCTGTGTGAAGCTCACAGCTGCCACCTGCTGTTTACAGCAGAAACAGATAAATGTTTCAGGTCCTTGTCTCTGTCGGACCGAGCTGCTCGGGTTTGTTTCAGAACCAGAAACTCCTTCGAGCAGACAGGAAGCCTCCGTCTGCGGTCACATCTCTGAGCTTGTTTATCCAGAAAATAAACAAAAACACATTTCCAGACCTGCTAATATGTGTCAGAATGTCTGTAAGGATCATGCTAATCATTAAAGCCGATATGTTTTAAAGGACTTTTGGGGGAAGAGTGTCTGCATGTTTTCTCTGAAAGTGATTCATGATCGTTGGTCGCTGCCTTTGGAGGAAATGACCTCATGTCTGACTGCTGCAGGCTTCTCTTCTTCTTGCTCATGATGGAAACCTGCAGGTTGTTTGTGCAGCTTTGGTTTGAACTGATTCAGAGCTTTGAAAACATGGAAAAGATGCCCCACGTCTACACTCATAAGGCTCGAATTTACAAGTGGAAATGTAGGAAACTGGCAGCAGGACTGCACACTGCCTTGGATGATCCTGTGGTTTAATGTTTGCTTTCTCACCTGAGGTTCTCAGCCTCTCTACTTCCACTCCTTCGACCTGAAATGCTAACCAAACAGCTAGCATTAGCATATTAGGGGTCCTGGTCCAGGAGGGCCACTATCCTGCAGGTTTTAGGTGTTTCTCTGCTTTGACCCACCTGGTTTGAATTAATGAGTGATTAACGGGCTTCTGCAGAACTTGAGGACCTGCTGAAGAGCAGAGAAACATCTAAAACCTGCAGGATGGTGGCCCTCCAGGACCAGGATTGGCCACCACTGGGTTAAAAGAACCCCAAATGTTTTTATTTATTTATTTATTGTTATTGAGCAGCCATTTTGATAAGGCCACCAGTGATAATTCTTTGACAATGAATTTTTCTAGTTACTATTATTTTATTAATAATTAAATGCCTTGACGGGTCGGCCCTGAAGTTCTGGTTCTGATGGAGTTGGTGCATCTGTTGTCTTTGGGCAACTTTAGACTCTCTGACGTTAAAATAAAATATGGGAAAAAAGAAGATTAAGGTTTTTTTTAATGTGTAAAAACATACTTTTATCTCTGCAATAGTTTATCTAGAAAAATAAAAAAAAAACACTACTTCTCGTTGGCTTGAGTGAATAAAAACTTGCATTTAGTGGTTTTAGTAACAAGAACTTGTTTTCGTTGCAGAAGGCGAGCTGAGCTGCACAGCAGACGGTCAGACCTACATGAACAATGACATCTGGAAGCCGGACCCGTGCAGGATCTGCGTCTGTGACGGCGGGAAAGTCCTCTGCGATGAAATCGCCTGTGACGAGCTGACGAACTGTGAGAAGATGTACGTCCCGGTGGGCGAGTGCTGCCCGGTCTGTCAGGGAGACTCATCCACTGACGGGCAGACAGACGGCGGTGAGTCGGGATTCTTTCAGTCCCAGATGACTTCAAATAATCATAAAAATCATCAAGAGAAGAAGGGGTTTCCACAGCCACCTGTCAGTCATGGAAATGTCTGTTCAAATGATTTTACAAACAGTGGGTGGATTTAAATGAAACTCCCAGAAAGTAGTCAATTCAAGGTGATTCAAGATGGCTGCCACAGATAGTCAACCTTAGCAAACGCAGAAATGGCTGTAGCCTAGATATTGATCTAAAATTTGCTGTGGTTGTAGCTGAGAGTCTTTCACAGCACATACTCTGAAGGCCAGCAGATCACGAGAGATCTTTGCTTGCAGCTCTGGCTTGAAAGGCAGCGGGTGATATGCATTCCCACAAGGATGCTTCATGAGATATTTTACTGACAGCTGAATAAAGATGACAAACAGGAACTATTAGACGCCTAACTGGGGGTTTGATCCATCCTAGACGAAGTGTCTCCGTCACTGAGACAGATGTTTTATCTAAAGACAGGACTGGAAACTGGAAGTTGAAGCCACAAAGACAAGCGCCGCCTAGTGGCTTGCTGAAGTAATACTTTAAGCCCCGCCCCTCCATTTAAAGGCATGGGACATTTTCTTCATTTAAAAAGGAAAAATCCACTTCAGATCATTTTTTAACTCATGTAGTTCACACCTTGTTGCTGTTCTAATATCAAACATTTAGTCTTAATGAGTTATTTGAGGTTTTAAGAAAAGTATCCCGTTATACTTTGATTAGCAGCCTGTTAGCGAGTTTGGAGGGTTTGTATTGATGATACAACCCAAAAAACACAACTATTCAAATCCCAACAAGGCGTTTAGTTTTTAACATGGATGGAAGCAGAAACGCTTTATCCAATTTTATTAAGGTTAATAGTTTCTCCTGCTCATGTTGTTGGGAACTGAAGCCAGCGGGACCCAGATTATGGGAGCGGCCATGTTGTATTTTTGAAACCAGAGTCTGCTCACTCGGGATATAGGCCTTTAAAGCCCACCTGCACCCCCCCGCTTCACACAATCATGGTGTCATTTTAGCTTTCTTTAAAGCATGAAAGAACTAATTACAGGTAAACGTGTTAGACAAATAAAAATAAATGCAAAGTTCAGCAAGGCTTGAAGCTTGTATTAAGACCATCCAACTGCCAGGATTTATGTTGACTCTCTTGGTTTATTTACAACAAACTGAAATGTCTTTTGTCTTCCTTCCTTCAGGTGGGGGCAGAGTTTTTAAGGTAGGCGGCTGTTTCTGTTTCCTCACCTGTTTGTTGCAGCATCGTGAAGTGGGAGTCTGAAATCTGTTTTCTCTCTCTGTGTTCAGGGTCAGAAGGGAGAACCTGGAGAAGTCCCACTTGTGAGTGTTTGGAGCTTGTTGAGCTTTTCTTTTTATTACAAACGCAGTCAGAGGTCAAAGGTCGGCTCTAACTGGTGCGTTTGGTGACTTCTCTGCAGGTGACGGGGATAAGAGGCCGTCCAGGACCGATGGTGAGTTTGTTGTTCCTTCAGGTTCTGGAGAAGGAGAACTTTGGGAACTCTTGTCCATTTCAGCTGACATAACGTCCCCTAAAAAGTGTCACGTTAAGCCTTAAACTTTGCTGTGAATCATTATTTTAAAATGGTTGCTTTTTATTCCAACAGGGGCCTCCTGGCTCACCAGGACACAGAGGAGACCGCGGACACAAAGGAAGACCTGTAGGTCCCTAAACGAAAAACTTAAACATCCAAATTTAAACAGTCTGTAGAGTTCACTGATGATCCTGTTCATTAAAAAAACAACATACCATTCTTACTAACCCACACGTCCCAATATCTTATTAATTCTGTGGTTAGGAGTTGGTATTAATCAGTGTAAGATCCTCTTTATATGCTGAGAAATGACAGCATCATGGCTGTTTGGGTCAAATCTTGAAAAAATAACAGTTTAGGCTCATTGCATGTTAGAGGATGACTCTCAGCTACTACCACAGCAGATTTTACCTCTGACTCAGTTATAGCCTTCCCGTGTTAAAGTCTGATTAGCTGTGGGGGCCATCTTGAATTAGGTTGACTCCAAAAGTCAATCAGTTGGAGAAGAACATCCAAGACGGGCAGATAAATGTGGCAGCATCTTTTTTTTATTTCTAGAGTCATTCGTGTCTTCCTTCTGATGAACTAAAAGAAAGAGGCGGAGAAATCTGGAGAGCTGCTGAATGAACAAGTTACAGCCTTTTGCTTTTTTTCTGCTGCACAAACTTAAAATATTTGTCATATCAAACCAGCTATCGAGCCACATTTTTAAACTTTAGTTTTCATGTTTAAGTTCAGAAAAACCTGAAAACCTAAAACTTTCAAAAGCACGAGTCAGTGATTGATGGAAGATGTTTCAAAAAGAGCAAATCAGCATTTTTTCTTTTTGCCTTTTTTTTAGGGAGCACGGGGCTCTCCGGGTTATGATGGAGAGCCGGGTATACCAGGTCAACCTGGTGAGCCGGGTCCTCCAGGTCCTCCAACACATCCAGGGGTAAGAAACTCTCCTCATATTCATGTTAGGCATGTGTTAACGGCATTCATTGTTCTTTATTCACACACACTGATGCTGAACTGATTTTCCTTTCTTTTTGTTTTTACTCTGCAGGGGTTGGGATCCCAAATGGCTCAAGTAACTGATTCAAAAACAGGACCCCAAGCCATGCTGAGTGGAGCGAGGGTAAGAGGACATCTGTTCAACATGACCTGAAGAAGAACGGTTGCCTTATTAGCTAAGGCTTGTTGAAATGATGCCTAAACAAGGAAACATGTAGATCTGATGTGAATAGCAGCAGATCAGCTTCTTCCACCTGGCTCTTAAACCTGAGCTCTGAGCTCGGATCCAAACCGTAGCTCCATAAACCGAGATACAAAAGATCTCCACCAGGAAAGGATTTGGTTTAGGGGCAGTTTTTTCAAAGGTGAAGCATGAGGAGATCCCTCAAGATTCCACATCCTTTTCTGGAACCCAACAGTCAAAAGGTGTTTGGATTTTTAGGTCTTTGGGCGACTCAAGCATTTTGTTGTCAGAATTTAGATACGCATCACGAGTAGTGGACCTCGAGTTCATCTGGTGTTTCCACTACAACCATCAGACATTTTCCCCAAGGAAGGTCCATCCAAGGCTGATCAGTCCTCTGAGTGTGTCTCATAGTCAGCTGGGTTTGTTTAAGGCTAAGATAAATATCAGGGAATGATGATGAATCACAGAATGATCACGGACCAAACAATATCCTTCCTTTGTCTTTATTGTCATTATGTATACACTTAAAATTTGGTTGGTAGCTTTCAGCTGCAAACACAAACAAATTAGCATCTATTTGATGATTCTGTGGTCTGGTGGAGATGGAGATGTCATGTTTCCAGTGGAGATTCTCCTCGTCTGAAGCTAGATTAAATTAGCAGCTAAGATTTATTAACAAATAGATCTTCTTCATAATTGTCATAAAACCACCTTGACTAAATACAAGATTTAATCTCAGCTTCTGTAACCTCAAATCTTAAAATAAAGAGCCAAACAAAGAAAGTGTTTTTCAGACTGGGTGTGGACAATAAAGGTTGTGAAGATTTTACAAAAGTTTGTTTTTGTTGCTGATGCTTAGATTTATTAAAGAGGGAAAAACGGGGAAACCATCTCAGTCAGTGGTCTCCAATCCTGGTCCTCAGGGCCACCATCCTGCAGGTTTTCCTTGTTCCTCTGCTCCAACACACCTGATTTGAATCAACGGGTGATTAACAGGCTTCTGCAGAACAAGAAGAGGTGATTTAACCATGAATCAGGTGTGTTGGAGCAGAGGAACAAGGAAAACATGCAGGATGGTGGCCCTCCAGGACCAGGACTGGACACCCCTGATCTCAGCCAATGGTTCTCAGATTGTGGTTACAAGTGGTACCCCTTTAGGTCATTACTTAAACTATTTGCCTACAACATTTTGTTTTGTGAGAACACTGGTAAAATGGGAAATTGACAAACAATTGCTGTCTATTTTTGTTTTTTGCAACATTTATTTCACAGGTTCTCTATTGAAACTTGAAGCTCTAAATCAGCAAGTTCCTCAGAAAAAGCAGGATGTTTTACATGTATGAAGTTGAATTTTAATATTTAATTTTGTGTTATATGTTGTAGGGAGAAGCCGGAACAAGAGGACCCCCTGGCCCCAATGGAGCTCCTGTAAGCCAACAACTTTTTTTTAAATAACAACCTCTTTATTTTTCTGCACTTCCTGTTTACCCTTAAAATGTCCTTATTTGTCCTTTAAAGGGTCAGTCTGGACCACAAGGTCCCCCCGGAGATGTTGGAGATCCAGGACACATGGTATGACTGTAATCTAATGTGAACGTGTCTTTCTGTGGTCATGAATCATTAAAGAGCTGATCTGAGTACACTTCCTTTGGTCTTATCATGTGACTGTGTTTTCCAGGGTCCACCCGGGCAAAGGGGATCTGAGGGCCCACCAGGGAAGCCAGGCGAAGACGTGAGGCAGTTTTTTGTTTTTTTTTATCCGTTCAAACGTGCAGAAACTGGTCTAGTTTGAGAAACTGAGTTTAACCAACATTCAGATAATCGTGGCTCCGTTTAGAGGAACCTCTGACGTCGACCCCAGAGTAAAAACAATAAAACACTAACTAATAACCACTTAACTTCTACTATCTAACTTAAAGCTACGGTTCAGATCATTTAAAGTGGGGTTTTAAGTGGAAAGGTTATGAACAGTTAATGCAAACCTTTGAACAACCTTATTTTGGAGAAATGCAGTTTATTTCTGACCAGACTGACGAGCTGTTTGCTGTCATTTTAGGAACTTTCTCTGTAACTTCCCACAGTAAAGCAAAAGCCAGGAGAACTTTTTTTTATTAGCATAAAAGCATGAAATGTTCATAAAGCTGTGTCTTCACACAGGGAGAATCAGGAAAAGCAGGAAATTCTGGAGAAGTTGGATTTCCCGGATCAGCTGTAAGCTCCTTCAGCTCTTTTACCGAATAGAGACACAACCTCCTAACTGTTATTTAATAATCTGATTTAATGCAATTAAACATTTTTCACATTTTTCAGGGACCGAGAGGTTTTCCTGGTACGCCCGGGCCTCCTGGTCTGAAGGGTCACAGAGTGAGCATCAACTCCCTAAAACATTCAAACAAATAAGCATCAACATAAACGTCCTTATTTATTTTTTCATTATCATTATGTTTGTTTAAGCTAATCCTTGTTTTCCAATTTTCACTTACTATTGTTTATTATTTTCTCTCAGGGTCATGTGGGACCACTTGGCCAAAAAGGTGAAACTGGAGCCGTTGGGTCCAAGGTATAAGGAAGAAATACACTGTTTATAGTTGTAAAATAGTTGCTTTCAGTCTGTGTCAGGGTTTAACTAGTTGGTCGGTGTTTGTTAAATGTGAATAATCAAATGTGGCTTTTTTTTTAGGGTGCGACTGGGCCTCCTGGTCCGATGGGAGGACCTGGCCCCATGGTACGTTCAGTTGTGTATAATATTGAACCATACTGGTGAATGCTCTGGAACAATTAATTAATTAACCCGTCTTTAATAACAGGGTCCTGCTGGGATGCCAGGTGAGAGAGGACGCCTTGGACCCAGTGGGATAGTAGTAAGCACAAACCATTAATTTTTCTCCCCCTGATAACATAAATGTGGAAACTGTTGTTGGTTTTACTTTATTAATATAGGTACTGTGTTGGTAAAAGTGCAGCAAATTATAAAGTCATACACAGACATGACCTTTTCTGCTTTTTAGTGATTGGTTTTTGTTTGTTAGGGTAAACGAGGTATGCCTGGCAACATCGGGAAACCTGGCCCACTGGTGAGTCAACAATGTTTGGGGTTTGCTTTAGAAGATTTACTAGAACTTTTAGGGACATAAATTGTGCTTTTTAGACACATGTAATAAAATTAATGCTTTAGGCTTCTTGAAATTAGCGTGGTAGTTTTGTGAAATGTGTGTCTGTGTTTATATTTGCAATCTAGTCTCACAGTAAAAGCTGTTTTGGGTATGTTTGGTCGTTGGTTTTCCATTTCCTTAATCTCTAGTTGTCACCTTTTAAGCATTAAATATCATAAGATGGCAACATATTTGTAAGCTGTTAACCCTAAAAGGCAATGCGTAAATATGTGAGCCTTACCATGTTATTTTTAACTCTGTATATTAACTCTATGACCCCAGTTTAACCACGTGTGTTTCGTGGTCATGGTGAATTATAATGAGACTTATTTTGAGTTGTAAGTGGCTAAAGGCTTCTGCTTAGTTTCCATGTTGGTTTACAAAAAGTCATTTAGACTCTGCTGATGGGTGGACAGATCAGGACCTCGTCTGCAGTAATGGAGGTGTTGCTCCGATCTGTTGTGGTGAAGGAGGAGCTGAGCTGGAAGGCAAAGCTCTTGATTTACTGTTCCATCGACAGTACGTTCCAACCAAGTGATCAAGACCAAAAGAACCTGATCCTGGATCCAAGTGGATGATATAAGCTTCCTTTGTAAGGTGGCCAGGCTCAGCCTTCTCTATCATCCTGGTGGAGTATAGCTGCTCCTCCTCGTTGAAAGGAGTCAGCTGAGGTGGTTGGGGTATCTCAGTAGGACACGCCCCTTCAGAGGTCTTTTTGGGCACTGGGAGTTGACCTCAGGGCAGACCCAGAGCTCGTTGGAGGGATAATCCATCCTGTCTGGCTTGAGGATGACTTGGGTTCCTCCAGGTGGAACTGAAGAGAGTTGATGTCTGGTTTCTGTCCTGGACCTGCTGCCTCAAC
Organism: Kryptolebias marmoratus; assembly: GCF_001649575.2. Taxonomy (NCBI): domain Eukaryota; kingdom Metazoa; phylum Chordata; class Actinopteri; order Cyprinodontiformes; family Rivulidae; genus Kryptolebias; species Kryptolebias marmoratus. The sequence goes on along the minus strand of NC_051435.1, from coordinate 2,964,158 downwards.
AACCCCACCTCAGAGAAACAGAAAATAGATGGACAGATGGACGGCTAGATGGTTTTCATTTCCCACTCCACTCCAATAGGTGGCAATAATTTGCTGGTTCCATAGCTGTTGTTTCTAAAGGAAAGGAGTTTGAATGCAGTCTGTGTGTCTGTCTTTTTTTTAGTACTTGCAACCTTCTTTGTTGAGTTTTTGGCACAACTTCAAGGTTTTATCTTTGCGATTTTTTCTCTTCACCTCTGTTGGTCAACAGGGCCCCTTAGGTCTTAATGGCCCACCTGGATATCCAGGGTCTCCGGGCATGAAGGTAAGGAACAGATTGGTCTTTCTGATGTTTTTAATAGTTTAATATAACTTAGAAACATATATTTATTGTATTTAACTATTGTTTTCCACAGGGACAACCTGGTCCCACAGGTGTCCGAGGTCCAGAAGGCCCACAAGGGCAAAGAGGAGAGACAGGTCACCAAGGCAGAGCCGGACCAGTTGGCCTCAGGGTTAATATTTTACAATATTTGTACCTATATGTCATAATTTAAGTAAACAATGCCCCCAAAGAGTTTTCTCAGGTGATCTAATTTTGTAAATATGTCTTCAAAGGGCCCCATGGGTACAGATGGAGGTCCAGGTGCCAAAGGACCAGTGGTTTGTGGACATTTTTTCAATTCAAGTCAAATTCCCTGGTAATTCTGTGTATTCTCAAAGGTTGCAACAACATGACTCATTCTTTACAGGGCAATCTCGGTCCACAAGGTCCAGGAGGCCACCCTGGTCCCTCTGGTCCACCAGGACCTCAGGGAAGCACCGGCCAGCCTGGTATAAAAGGACAAGGGGTAAACTGACTCTTAAGATTTGACAGATTTCTTGATCTACTCAATGTGACCTTCAGCAATGTGAAAAGAGATTTACATTTTCACACTTTTGTTTCAAAGGGAGACATTGGCGTCCCAGGTTTTAAAGGAGAGGCAGGACCTAAAGGCGAATCTGTAAGAGTCTAATTAAAAACCTCTGAAATCATCAGAGAACGAGCACATTCAACTGAATAAAGGTTAGAGTAAAACTGGCCTCCTTTCTTCAGTGTGGATTCTGCTTTGTGTGCCCATGTCTCAGGGTCCACCGGGCTCCCAGGGGGTGATTGGACCTCAGGGTGAGGAAGGAAAGCGAGGATCACGTGGAGACCCCGGTTCTGTTGGCCCTCCGGGTCCACTCGGTGAAAGAGTGAGTCGGGAAATTTTATTTCTGTTCATGTTTTAGTCTCACAAACATCCACATCCCTGTACAGCACTGCAATGTATGTTTTCATTCATATGAAACATTGGTTTGGTTTCTCCCCTAAAGTGTGTCTGTCTGCAGTTTTACATCAAGTCAGCTGAAAAGCCTTCTCTAGAGCTGAAGAAAATGGCTACCTTATCTATGAAAAAAGACAAAAACAAGCAACAGAGTTCTTGAAAACAATCTGGTACCAAAGACATGTGAATGTAAAGTCCTGTTGACGGACATTATTCTGAAATTCACAGACTGATAAACCTCTGCCCATTTTTACTTCTAAGAGATTCTCTAAAATTCTCTTTTTATATCCAGAACTACCGTCTGATGTTTGGTCCACATCTTTCCAGCCTTTGTTTGTGCTGTAATTAATAATTAGGTCACAAATATGGTTTAAATATGGCTGTCTGGGTCTGTTCTTCCCCTTATTTGTGTAGCATCTGCCACAGTGCAAATGTTACTGAACACTGGCAAACCAAACTACTCAGTATGTTAAGATCCAGTCTTATTTTGTTTTTTTCAGGGTTCTCCTGGTAACAGAGGTTTCCCTGGTGCTGACGGCCTGCCGGGACCGAAGGTACTTTTCATTTACTCTGAATATTTACTCCTTATGACAAAGTTTGTATCTGCACAAATAAATGTTGTCTTTTTTGTTGTTCTTGCAAAGGGTGCACAAGGAGATCGGGGCACTTCTGGTCCACCCGGGCCGAAAGGGTCTCTAGGAGACCCAGGGCGTCCCGGAGAGCCTGGTCTACCAGGTGCAAGGGTAACACAAGAGCTTGGCCTTTTATTTTTGAGCTGTATTTCACATAACTACATGCAAATAACTATTGCTGACCTTTTTAATCTTAAATACTTAAGATCTGATAACTTTTTTTCAGGGTCTCACTGGTACCCCAGGAGTCCAGGGGGCAGAGGGCAAGCCAGGGCCACTGGTAGGTCAAATTGCTTCATAACAGTTTATACACTGTACTTAATGTGTTTTTAAAGGTCCGGTGTGTGTTTTAAAAGGTCACATGCACTAGTTTTGTTAAGTACTGTTGATTTTATATAGTTTTAAATAAAAAAAACTGTTATGCTACTCAGTTGTTTGCCTGCTGAACACCCCTGGATCTTCCTCATTGGCATCAGGAAGCTGGTATTAAAGTTAAAATCTTAAAAAGGAGAAATTCAAAGAGGAGAAAATCCAAAAAGGGGATAAAACACAAACAATTACAAAAGTATATAGTGACTCAGATGGATCCTTAGTTTATTAAAATATAATAAAGATTGTTTTTTTGTATTTAGGGTGCCCCGGGTGAAGATGGTCGCCCAGGCCCAGCAGGACCTATTGGAAACAGAGGCCCAGCAGGAACCATGGGGGTACCGGGTCCAAAGGGTTTTAATGTAGGCTGGAGATGTCCTCAAATCTGTGCATTAATCAACCGATAAGTACACCAACTTTTGGTCCTAATTCTAATTTAAAACATGTTTTCTTTTAAAGGGTGACCCAGGAAAAACAGGTGAACAGGGATCTCCAGGAGTGCCCGGTCAAAGAGTAAGCATTTATTCTTCATCTCCGTTACCATGGTGACCAATTTTACCACAGTTATTATTAAGTAGGCCTTTTAGCCACTTCACACATGGAGATCTACAATGAGTTTGGTTTTCACTTTTGTCAACAGGGACCTCCAGGAAAAGATGGAGAAGTTGGTCCTGCGGGGCCCCCTGGTCCACCTGTAAGTATTTACTTTGTCCTGGATCACATAAGGTTTCGTTTCTGATACAAATAATACAAGTTTGTTTTGTTCCAAAGGGTCCTGCAGGAGACAGAGGAGAACAAGGTCCCCCAGGTGTAAATGGATTCCAGGTGTGTGTTTTTTGGACCAGGGTTTTTTGGATTCCTTCTTCATAAAGATGTAAAAACATGTAAGAAACGCAGATGATCTCTGATTTTAATGTTTTACCACTTTTCTTCTCAGGGTTTGCCAGGAAACCTAGGCCCCCCTGGAGAACCTGGTAAACCAGGTGATCAAGTGAGTCCAACAAAACGCCTCTTTTTAAAATATTTAAATGTTGACCCTGTCGTTTAGACTGTGCATGGATAAACACAAACGGATTTTCTTGTCAGGGTATTCCTGGAGAGATTGGTCCTGTGGGTCAAATTGGACCGAGGGTATGTAGGTCTGCACTTATTCTGATTAGTTTAAAGAAGTTAGAGACATCGAATACTTAGCTGATGGTACCCAACTTCTAGGGGGAGCGAGGAATTCCAGGAGAGAGAGGAGATATGGGCCCAACTGGTTTACAGGGACCCAAAGGGATTCCAGGTGCACCAGGTCCAGATGGACCAAAGGTATTCTTATTATTACACGGGCATGGTCTTTGTACACAATACTGATTTAGTTTTACTAATCGTGGCTTTTTTTCACTGTAGGGCAGCCCTGGTCCAACTGGTACTGTGGGAGATGTAGGTCCGCCTGGTCTTCAGGGAATGCCAGGAGAAAGAGGAATCTCTGGTCCTCCTGGACCTAAGGGTGACAGAGTACGTTTAGCTAAGTCTTTCCAAAAATTAAAAGCTGAATTTCGATCGTCTTTGAATGATGTCAGTGAAGTTACAATAAATTAGGCTGAGTTTCTGTATTCATTACGATATCTGCCTTAACCTTTTTCTGGTTTTGTTCAGGGAGCAGTTGGTGAGAAAGGATCAGAAGGTACACCTGGGAATGATGGCGCCAGAGTGAGTGCAACATCTTTACCTCGCAGCGAGCACGTGTTCTCTTGGCTCAGCCACAAACAAAGAAGTTTAATTTACGCCTGTGAGACAAAAAATAAACTTCAGCTGCTGATGGATTCATGCAAGCGCAGGGCTTGTTCCAGCCTGTGTCTGCTGACAGAACTGTGCTGTGCTGTTACCTCGACACAATGGAGATGAGCAGATCTCTGAAACCAGGTTTTATTACTGTCCGCAGGGAGCCCCCGGTCTTGTTGGCCCACTCGGACCTGCTGGACCCAGTGGTGAAAAGGTTTGTTTTCTCCTTTTCTAACAGTATTAAGCACCAATTTCATGTTCCTAAAGTACCAGATTCAGAGAAAGGGTGTGCTTCTTCACAGGGGGAACCTGGACCTAAGGGACCAGCTGGTCCTCCAGGATCTAGAGGAACACCGGTATGTAGACCTGACCAATCCTTTTCTGTCTTGTACAATTAACAAATATTGGCCTTGTTTACCAATTTACTGCATATGAAGTAAAAGTTAGTATTCTTTTAGGGATCCAGAGGGGACCCCGGTCCGATTGGTGCTGTTGGATTTGCTGGACCCCCTGTGAGTAGACCGGATGCATTTGTGGCACTTGTGGCCATATTCCAGCTGGTCAAAGCTCTTCCTGCTAACCGTACCAACGCTTTGTAGGGTCCTGATGGTCAACCTGGAGTCAAGGGAGAGCCCGGAGAGCCAGGCCAGAAAGGTGATGCCGGTTCTCCAGGACCTCAGGGTCTAGCTGGTGCTCACGGACCTCCGGTGAGTTTAAAACATAAATAATCTCCTCTGAGCTGTTTGTACACTGAAATTATCCCCTTTTAGATTTCTGCTGACCTGTTCATACATTTTATATATATATACATATACATATTTATATTTTTAGGGTCCAACTGGTGTTTCTGGACTGAAAGGAGGAAGAGGAACACAGGGTGCACCAGTAAGATCACATGACTTTAACATCTGATGTATCAACTTTAAAACAAAGTTTCTGCTTTCATGTTTTTTGCAAACAGTAGATAGTGCATTCTGTTATAAAATATATAAAACTTAGGTTTTTTTTTCTGATCACAGGGTCCCACTGGTTTCCCTGGATCTGCTGGAAACGTTGGACCTCCAGGGCCCCCTGTAAGTACCGCACTGAGCTTGTACCAACACAAAAGTAATAAATGTAAAATCCGAGCTTAAATATACAACCAGAACACAATAAAGTTCCCTTTATGGTGACATTAAGATGAAAACAATGGAATATATTTAGAGTAAACAGCTGCTTTTTACAAAAATACAAATCTGTCTTCAGTGTAGTCGTTCTCCAGAACAGAAAACCCAACAATCAACATCTGTGCATTGCTATTTTATTTAATTCAGTTCAATTAGCAATATAAATTATCTCAGGCAATCTCAACAAGTTAAAATATAATCCATAAAGTTCAGTTTGAGTCACATTATTCTAATTTGAAAGTCAAAATATACTTGTTAGATTTTTATTTATTTTTTGTCTTAATCACATTTTACAACATCTCTTATTAGGGCCCACTTGGAGAAGCTGGACCCCAGGGAGCCCCAGGCAAAGAAGGTCCTCCTGGACTCCGTGGTGATCATGGACCTCCCGGAAGACAAGGAGAGCGAGGACCTGCGGGACCACCAGGGAGCCCTGGAGACAAAGGTGACGGTGGAGAGGACGGCCCCACGGTAACTTGACCTTTTCCAGTTTTGTGGCTGTATTTTGGAAGGGTTTTTTTCTGTCACAAATAATGAAATCTACATTTTTCTATGCATTTTGTTGTTGATTTTAGGGTCCTGATGGTCCTCCTGGTCCAGCTGGGACCACGGGACAGAGAGGGATTGTAGGTCTTCCTGGTCAGAGAGGAGAACGTGGGATGCCGGGTCTTCCTGGGCCAGGGGTTGGTATCACAGAACTCGTGTTTTATAGATTATCACTCGTTCCGGTCGTGGTGACCGTTTACAGTAGCAGTCAGAACTACATCCACTCATCGTGGACGGGAATGGGATTTTACTGATTTATTTGAACCGCTCTTTTCTCAGGGTGGAATGATTTTACAACATCTTCAATGATTTAAGAAAACAAGAATGAATATATTACAGATTTTCTCTACAGATCTAAGTTTAAATGTATACATACACTCTCATTAATATTTAGTTTGCTAGTTGAAACTGGACCACGGGCTTTTTGTAGCCATCAGAAAGCTTCTGGCAGAACTCTGCCTGATGTTTGACCACTCTTCTTGGCAGAAAAAGAGTGGTCCATTCACTTTTTGCACCAGGCTCACTGCCAGCGAAATAGCCCCACAGCATGATGCTACCATCATCATGCTTTACAGCTGGAGCAGCATTCTCCTCTTACTTACATTGTATTCAAACAGCTCCGTCTTTGTCTCGTCTGTCCATCAAACATTTCTCCAGAAGACACTCGCTCTGTCCATGTGGACAGCTTCTTTCTTGGTTCTTTCAGTCCACGGTGATGTAAAACTGGCTTCTCTGTGGACATGAACACAGTTTCTATTTAATGGCAGACTAGAACTCTGGTGGTTCCTGATTTGTTTCTACACATCCAAACCAATTGTATTTTATCTAATGAGTATAGATGAACACAGATCAATTCAGTAAGTGCTGTTCAAAAAAAATATTCTGCTAGCAAAGAGAAACTACCAGCTGCAGTCAATCGAACGAAAGTGAAGTTGTTAGGCCTTGACCTCGTCGAGACATTTTAGAACTTTCAGCACCACTTATTGAAAAATTAAGGTGAATTTATGTATTTACGGGTGTATGTATAATTATGACCCTATGCGGATAGAGAGAATCCACAGTAAATCCTAACATCTGCATCAAATTCTTGTTTTTAAAAAGCACTGAAGTTGCATGTCTTCTAATCATTCCATCTGGGTCAAAGAATGGTTCCAATCAATCAATAAAAGCCCAAAATAAATGAACATCCATGTTCTTGAAACGTGGATGGAAACTTTTTAACAGGAACTTTGGATTTAAGGGAACTAAACATCGTCTTCTTGGTTCTTGATCAACTTCATCTGAAGGATGTTTGTCTCAGAACTTATTATTTAGAATAATCTCTTGTCTATTTTGTTTTAGCACCACAGTTGTGTAGCATTTATCTGTAATTAACTGGCATCATTTGTCATCTGGTTTTAGGGTCCACCAGGAAAGCAAGGATCGACTGGATCACCAGGAGATAAAGGCCCCCCAGGTCCTGTTGGTGTTCCTGGTGCTAATGGACCTCGGGGTGATCCTGGTCCAGATGTGCGTAGCTTTTTTAAAAACTTGTTCTTCCTAATTGACATCGCCACAGATGGTATGATGTTTTAATTTGTCTGCTCCTCAGGGTCCTGCAGGATCTGATGGTCCACCAGGAAAAGGCGGAGTTCTCGGACAAAGGGTAGGATGGGAAAAGGACTCAGAAACAGATCTTATTTGACACTTTCATACTGCAAGTGACTGACAGCGGATACGTTTTAGGGAGACCGAGGGGATCCTGGTCCGGAGGGTTTGATTGGCCCACAGGGACTTCCTGGACCTCCTGGTCCTGTTGGTGCATCAGGCGATCCAGGAAGAAGAGGAGAGCCTGTAAGTGTTTTCTGCTCTGATCTAAACCTTTAATATTGAGCACAAGAAATAATGTGAAAGGACTGTTTTTGCAGACTAAAGTTTTTCTTGTGACTCTACTCATCTGCAGGGCTCAAGAGGGCCCCAGGGTCCGCCAGGATCTGCCGGGAAAAGAGGATTAGTGGTGAGCTTCTGTCTTTTAGCCATTAAAACATTTTCTGGCATATTCTGAGTCAAACTACAGTCAGTTTATAAGGAAAGAAATCTTTCTTTACATAGATTTAGATCATTATTCCTGCTGAAGTTTGTGTAGAACTGCAGCAAAAACAGACTTCCTTATTATAAGAATGGTAAAATATGTTCAACCATTCTTAATTAAGGGACCTCAAGGACCAAGAGGAGACAAAGGTGACCTGGGTGACCACGGAGAGAGGGGTCAGAAGGGACACAGAGGCTACACAGGTCTGCAGGGTCTTCCTGGATCTCCAGTAAGTTAAATCGACTCTCTTTAATCTAATCAAGCTGACCAACGCATGTCTGAGCGTTTTATTATTCATGGAGAGTCGAGCAGCAAGTCCTCCATAAACATCTGAGGACCTGCTTGGTTTGTCTACATTTGCTAACACTTTCTCATCTCTAACTCTTTGCATCACCAAAGTTACCCTTATAGCATAAAAACATTTTACAACTTCAAACCGGCATCGTGTTTCTCCTCTCTGCAACAAGTTTCTAAAAGCCTTAAGATGGTGATATCAGCTTGAGAAAACATCTGGTTGCAGTTGTGACTCCTGTATATGATGTCTGAAACTTCTAGAGATAAATTATCCTGCATACTGAGAAACTGTGAAGTATTTCTGTTCAGATTTGTCTAAAAATACCTTCATATGAGATCATAAAACTGTGGTAACGTGTAGTTTTTCTGTATAATTTAAACTCACACAAGCATGCAGAAAACACATGAAACTCTACTTAAAGAGAAACAGAAAGAATAAAATCTAAATGAAAACCAACTTTGCTTAAATGTTTACTGCATCTGAACGTCCAGAGAGCGGGGGACTGATATATCTCTGTTTACTTTTTTAGGGCACAACTGGGGAGCAGGGAACTTCAGGAATTGTTGGACCAAGCGGACCAAGGGTAAAGTCTACGTTAAATAATAAAACACAAAAAAACATCTATTTATCTAGTTTGCAGTTACCAAACAAGACATCTTGGTTTGATGCAAGATAAAATTGTAAAAAAAAACCTTGCTGGAATCTGATTCAGGGTCCTCCTGGGCCTATTGGACCTCCTGGGAAAGAGGGATACATGGGCCAGCCGGGGCCAATGGGACCTCCAGGAACTCGAGGATTCAGTGGAGAAATTGGACCTCAGGTACGGTCTTATTATGTAAATCAGGAAGTGGGCAAAACTTTTTTTTTTTTTCCAAACAGCCAGATGAGGCAGTTATAAAGGGTTGGACATCTTTTCACCAGATGTCTCTGGAGGCAGGAAACTGTGTTTGATTCTCATTTCTGCAAAGTTGTGACTTGCAAAATAAATCAATAAAAATGCAAAAACCCATTTTTGAAATTGACAGGGCCCCCCAGGAGAAGACGGCCCCCCTGGCCCCCCAGGACCTCCAGGGCCTCCTGTGGCAGCCATGGATGATCTCTTTGACGGCCCGCAGGATTACGACTCCGGGCCTCCTCCTCCTCCAGAGTTCAGTGAAGACGAAGCTCTGCCCAACAGCAACTCCTCCTCCATCATCATGCCCATCGACCCTGGAGTCCAGGCCACCCTGAAGGCCCTCAGCAGCCAGATCGACAGCATGAAGAGCCCCGATGGCAGCAGGAAGCACCCTGCCAGGACCTGCGACGACCTGAAGAGATGCTACCCCATGAAGAAGAGCGGTAAGCTTGGGACTTGCAACGGATTGTTTTTAAGGTATAGTCAGTCTGAGTGGGCGTGGAGCCCGTAAATAACTTCCCTTCCTTTCCTGATAACTTTTAGGTGAGTACTGGGTGGATCCAAACCAAGGCAGCGCAGAGGATGCCATCAAAGTTCACTGCAACATGGACACTGGGGAAACCTGCATCTCCGCCAACCCGTCCAGCATACCCCGCAAAGTGTGGTGGAGCTCCTCCAGGAACAAACCTGTGTGGTTTGGAGCCGACATCAACAGTGGGACGCACGTGAGCTCTTATTTTTTCATTTCACATCCAAAGAAAGGGAGCTTTTTCTTTCAGAGCAGCGTTGATGTTCTGCGTCTGCGTTTTCCAGTTCACGTACGGGAACAGAGACCAGCCTGCGAACTCCGTCACGGTCCAGATGACGTTCATCCGCCTGCTCTCCAAAGAGGCCGCTCAGACCATCACCTATCACTGCAAGAACTCTGTGGGCTACAAGGATGCCAAGACGGGCAACATGAAAAAAGCTGTGATCCTTAAAGGCTCCAACGACCTGGAGCTCAAAGCAGAGGGAAACAACCGCTTCAGATACACGGTGGTGGAGGATTCATGCTCGGTAAGTTCCAACCGCCAACTTCTTGTTCCCGTATATTCTAAAATATTAGTTTTTTTTTTTTTTAAAGTAGGCTATTTATCATTTTTTGAGATTTCACAACAACACGTTTGACACCGAGTGTGGGATGTTCTCACTTTCCAAGATCTTTGCAGATAAACTCTTCTTAAATCAACAAACTTTACACTTCTTATACAGTTTATACATCAAAACGTAGGTATTTTTGTATTCTTTCGTCCAGTGCATCTCTCACTGCTGCAGGACTTATAGTTTTCTCTTAAATCCCCTCAGAGTGCACACACCAAAACTTTCATTGACTTCCATTATATCTGAGCTCCAAACTTGGTTCAAACCGTAACACGTTTGAGAAGTTTTTCTCTGTTCTCTTATGGTTTTAAATTTTTTTCAATATGACTTTAACTCATTTGAACTTCAATTTCTAGTTTGCATTTCTTCCAATAAAAGGCGGGAATCACCATGGCAACCTGCAGATTCTGATATTATGCAGAGTTATTTTGATGTTATTCCCTCATTGCTGCCCAAATAAATCCTGTACAGTTTGAACAATTTTTGTCCTGATTAGACCTTTTTAAAGCTTCTGGTGAAACTGGACAAAGCTGGACAAACAGGAAGTTTCAAAGTTAAAGCTTGTAGATATTCTTCAGAATAAAGGTTTGCTTAGTTGTTTTTCAAAAATAAGTGTCAAATTACCACTGGGCTTTGGAGAAAGGAGGTCATGGATGTTGGAGTTTTGGCTAACAAGTGTTTTGTTTTAGTTTTTAAAGTTACTGTTCAGCTTAGATTATTATTATTATTAATTTTAAATAAAAACTCAGTGAAATGACCTTCTTGTCTCTGTTTTACAGCAAGCAAATGGCAACTGGGGCAAGACAGTGTTTGAGTACAGGACACAGAAAACTGCAAGACTTCCCATTGTGGATGTTGCCCCTGTGGACATTGGTGGCCCCAATCAGGAGTTCGGCATCGATATCGGGCCCGTGTGCTTCTTGTAAAGCCGGACGCGTCAAGCAGAGACTGTTGAACTGACAGCTGACACGGTCAGCCATCTTGTACATACAAGTATGAGTACTTTGCCCTGTGGCGAAATATTTATTGTAACTTTACAACCCAAGTCCCAAGACGTCAAAGATTTATAACTTGAATGTTTGGTTTTACAGAAAACGAGTGGTAATGGTCCGAATCATTCCCTTGAGTATGTTTGACTTTAACATTTAACATCGTGACGACCAAAGAGTCTTGATTTCACTTCACTAATTGTTACTAAAACATATAAAAAACTTTTATTTAGAAACTGCTGTTTTAAGCCCAGAACGGTTCGAAACCAACAAATGTCCCACCGCTTTTATTTCTCTTAGGAATTTTGTTTTTTTATGTTTTAATATAACACTTTGTGGTGCTATTGAGTAAAAAAAAAGAAAAGAAAAGAGCGATGGATGAGCTCTGAACGCTGTCCCGACCACGAGGAGGATTAAACGGTTTGTTGATTGCTCGGTGTTAGCTACCTCGTCACCAGAACTGAGAAAACGGTGACGCTACATGAACATTTCCTTTCCCAGGTGCTGTTTTGTTCTGTTTTTGTTTGTTTTAAGTAGTTTGATCACTTTTTGCTGGTACAAGGCAGAGTTTGGAGATGCAAATAAAGATCTTTTTGTCAACAATGGAGGGACGAGACTGGTGACATTTTCTTACTTTAAGTCAAAATATTCCTTTTAATATACATTCTGCTTCCCTCTTTGCAGTATCTTGCACTTATATACTTATACATTTCCTATAATCACTTTTCTAGAATAAATGGCTGCTTTGTATTTTTTTGCTTTGCAACAAATTAAACTTAATGTTTGTTAATCCCCCAAGTTCTTGTCAAATTAATTAAGTGTTAATTTTAGTTACAAACTTAAAAAAAACACAAATATTTTCAGGTTATTTCTAATGTGAAGTCTTTGCTTTTGGTTTCTATGATTGTAATTTAAAGTGATCATGTGGCTCAAGTTTTAGTTTATTTATTATTGATTTGTCAGAGCGAAAAGAAGAGGAGGAGGAGGAAGATTTCCACCTTCATCATTTGAAAATAAATATTAAGAATTCTTCTCACTGCCTGTTCTTGTTTGAGACAAATCAATGAAATGCCTCTAAGTGTGCTAAACAAGATGAAAGTTATTCTGGAGGAAGTTAGCTCTTCCTTTTTTTATTATTTTTGTCTTTTTGATGGTTTGACTCCACCAGAGCTGCCTCTTGTCTCCGATCCCGTCTGTGGGGTTCATGAAGATCTCAGTCGAGGAGAGGAGGGACTTCGGGAGTTCCCATGCTGTGTCCAAGTGTCTGATGGACCCACAGATCACGGCTTCGTCCACGTTTGGACTGGTCCATCTCTGATCCAAACCCTCAGCTGTGGTCATGAGATCTGAACGGAGACTGAAAGAAGGAGATCCTCTGTAGGGAGGAAGCAGGGAGGATGAGGTGGAGGGTGCTCCATCATCCATTTGGAGCTCTTCCTCATCGAAAGCAGTCAGCTGAGGTGGTTCAGGCATCTGATCAGGATTTCTCCAGGGAGGAGACCCTGGGTCACATCCAGGGGAATATACTGTATATCCTCTCTGGTTTTGGAAAACCTTGGGACCCTGATTTTCTTACTTTGCTCGTTGAAGCTGCAATAAACCCTAAAAACTGCTGATTTTTCCCTTTTTTATTCGATTGCTCTGCTGAAGTCATAGGTTGGGTTGGTTTTTACCAGATATCGGGTCAAGGATGAGCTGTGCCATTCTTCAGTCCTCCATTTTAGGCCAGAAACTGACAGAACTGGGCCTGACTGGACCTCTGCTTTAGGATATAAGACGATAAAAGCAACTTGGAGGAAGATGGTTAACCTGGTTGGCTTTGTTACTATTATTAGAGTGTTTGGGTTCCTAAAATAACATTAGCTGCTGCTAATATCTGTTAGCACCAGACAGCTAGCACCAACCCAAGTTGTTGTTATTTGATAACCCAGATTTTGGGTTGTTCTTTTTTAACTCCACTTTTTAAGGAACTTAATCCACTAAGTTGGGTCAAACTGATAACCTGCTGGGTCCAAATTTGACCGAGATTGGCTTGTTTTTAACCCAGCAGTTTTAAGAGTGTGTCAGACAAAAACATACTTCCCTTTCCTTACAAACAATACAAAGTAGTTACGTTGCATCTTAAGAAACTTTAATTAGAATTTAATATTTTTCTGTGAAATAAACAAGTTTGTGTTTAATTCTTTAAGTACCTATTTTATTTAAATTCTAAATCAGTTTTTCTATCAGTTATTTCTCTTTTAAAGGCCTGTAGTCACCTGACAAACACCTTTGACCCTCAGTAATGACAGCTGGGAGCATCAGGTGATAAAAAACAGTCAAAAGAAACTTCCTGTAATAAAGCTCCAGGTAATATTTAGAAAATTGGCTCATTTAAATCCCCGAAAATGAAAGAGATGAACATTAATTCATCTGAACCTGTTTGATCTTTTGCTGCAGACTTTTATTTAGCTGTTTTTATTTTATTATGAGAAGAAAAAGAGGATGAGGAGGAGATTTGTATATGTCGATACGAGACAACATTTCTGCTGCCGTGGTGACAAAGCATAAAAGTTACCAAAAAAAGAGCTTTTTACTGCAGATTTAAACCTTCAAAACAAACTTTCTGCCACATCTTCCTGTCTTTATTTACAGTCTGTGAGAACAAACAGGAACAAAAAGCACATTTCTGTTTTTTTTAACTGTTTGGAGATTTAATCCAGAAAGGATTCTTCGTATTTAAAGTTGTACTGACCTCTGGTGGAGTGAACCCAGATTTCTTTTTTATATGACAGACAATCTTGGGTTAAAGGAAGTAAACCCACAAAATCTGACTGAAAATCAGTCATTGCTTTAGAAATTTGGTTCAAAAGAATTAAAAACAATAAATAAAAAGCACGGACTCAAAGAATGGCGCCCCCAGAGAAGTCGCTCCGACACCTGGACTGATCCCAGATCTTTATTCCTGCTTTTATCCGAGTCGTTCCGTCTCTTTTCTTCCGCAGATTCACTCTCAGATCTACGGCTAAACATCTCCTCTGTCATCCTGCGCTTGTCCAGCTCCACCATTTTGTTTACAGACAGCAGCAGCCTGATGTAGGTCGGTCACGTGACTCAGGCTTCGTTTACATTGAGCGCGTACCCACATTTCAGATCTGCATATCAATATATCTGGAAAACTACAGGAGTAAACTTTCAAACTGCAGCTTTTCATTTAGTTCAGGATACATTTTTTTTACATTTTAATTTATAGTTTGCAGTGAGTGACTTTAAATATTTCACCTTTAAGCACTTTATAGTTACGCTCGTGAATAAAACCAGTTTAAATCCTGTCACCTTCCTCAGCCCTGTTCTGCAGGCTGTCCAGCAGGAGTCACGTGGTGTGTTTGCAGAGCATCCCTCTCATCCTTCCTGCAGACTGGCTGCTGTCTTTTACCCGGGTTACACGGTGGATCGGCTCGGTTCGGCTCGGTTCGGCTCGGCTTTGGGCGCCTCGCTGTCCCCAGCGGGTCCCCGCAGGTCGGTGGCTGGTTTCCGGCTCGGAGGAAGCTGTCAGCCCCGTGCAGACATGGAGCTGATGCAGACTCGCTGTGTGTGTTTGCTCTGCAGGAAATTACTGCGCAGAGGGACGCGTTAAGCTGCTTTTCTGCCTGAGATGTGCGTGAAGGACCGGGTCTCCTGCAGGCAGCACGCCGGCTCCGGCTCTCTGACTGGAGCTAAGAACCATTCATGCAGGTAATAATCAATAATCATGGTGTCCTGTGTTTGTGCATGCATTGTGTCAGAGTTCAGACAGAAGGAGGCAGGTCACATTCTGGAGTAATAATGACTCAGCAAGTCCTCTGCAGGGGAGCAGGGAAACTATCAGCTCTTTAACAACAACAACATGGTCACAAATCAAAGGTTTAAACTGTTTATTTAAATCACACAAACTGAGCAGAGGAGGTAGATTTCTGCTGCTTGTAAACAATTCAGTTCTGAGGCTCCACAAGCAGCTGATGGCATGTCAATATCTGTTAAAAAAATCAGTCAATTAATCAATAGTTAAACACTACAAATCTTTAAACTTGCAGCTTCTTGTCAGATATTTCTCCTGTTTATGTTTAGAGAAAATAAAAGAGCTCATTTCACCTTAAAATATACAGCTTCAATTACACCGAAATGGACTGAATTTGATGAAGGTTGGATCAGAGATTGATTCTGGCAGAAATGATTGTTTATTTAAGTAGAATAAATAGGATTGAACTGGATTTGTGTTTGAACCTGACTGAATCAGACTGTAGAGAATCAGAATAAACAGAATTAAATTGGTTTGTATGTAATTGGGTTTTAAATCTGACTGGACTGAATCAAAATGATATTGAATTGAACTGAATGTAATTTAATTTAAATTAGAATCTGACTGGATTGAAGTTTGTTTGTACCTTTTTGTTAAAGAAATAAAAGCCCACAAAGGTCACTGGAATAACTCAAAACTGACAGAAGTAATAAAGTAAAACAATTACTAAAATTCAGCTAATAAAAATCCATCACTGCTTTTGAATTTTGGTTTATTAAAAAACAAACTAATGAAACTGGCCTTGACTAAAAAGATGGTTCTCCTAGAAAAGATTTAAACAATGTGTCCACATGGACATGTTAATCACAGGTGTCTTCAGTCCTGGAATCAGTCAGTCTGCCTGTTTAAAGGGGGACAGGTAGTCACAGGGCTGTTTGGCATCATGGTGTGTACCTCAATGAACATGGAGGACAGGAAGCTGAGGACAGAGTTGTCTCAGGAGCTCAGAAAGACGATGACTGAGGTAAAGACTAGAAGACCGTCGATGTCCCTGAGACTACAGCTGACAGATTATTGCGAAGGTTGAACCAAAGACCAGAACCCTGAACCTACAGGGGAACATGGAGGAGGCTCGGTTCTGTTCTGGTCCTGGATCTGTTCAGGGTCCAATGAAACCTCAAGACTATCAAGGCCTCCTGGAGCCAGATGTGCTGCTCAGAGTCAGAAAGCTCGGTCTCAGTCTCAGCTCATGGGTCCAACAGGATAAAGACCCGAAACACCAAGAACGGGTCAGAACCAAACATTGGACCGTTCTGAAGAGGCCTTCTGAGCCCTGATCTAAATCCTGCTGAACATCTGTGGGAGGAGCTGAAACATCTGGAGGAGGAAGCCTTCAGACCTGAGACAGCTGGAGCAGTTTGAACATGAGGAGTGGACCAGAACACCTGAGGACACCTGAGGACATCTGAGGACATCTGTGAACACCTGAGGACACTTGAGGACATCTGACGACACCTGAGGACACCTGTGAACACCTGAGGACATCTGTGAACACCTGAGGACATCTGTGAACACCTGAGGACACTTGAGGACATCTGACGACACCTGAGGACACCTGAGGACACCCGAGGACAGGTACAGAAGTCTCAGAGGTACATAAATCACTGGATTGCCTTAAAAGGTTGAGCAACAAAATATTAAGTTGAGGTATCATCCTTTTTATCAAGGCCAGTTTTATTAAACTGTTTGTTTTGTTAATAATTCTGTCACTGTTGATTTTTAGTCACTTTTTTCTTCTTAGTTTTGTTATTTTTAATTTTTTTCAGTAACCTTTCTGGGTTTTTTTTTTTTTAATAACAAGGTTCAAACAATTTAAAAGTGCAGCAGTGCTGATGTTCACCTGTGTGTGTGAAAAGCCAGAGTTAAGTGCCTAAAAGAGTTTAACAAGCTAACCGTGGCTAATAATTATTAAACAACTTATAAACAAAATCAGTAATGCATAATTTAAAAAATATTCTCAACATTTTATTTAAAAAATAAATTGAAATCAGTGTGAGTCGATTCAGTCTGATTGCTGAGAGCTGAATGACTCCTTAAACTGAATTATTAAAGTTAAAACAATCAGAACAGGAGATAAAAAAAGCTAAAAGCTAAAATTAATCATATTTTAGCTGAAAGCCAAAACCAGCTAAACAGTAGCTGAAAGCTAAAACCGGCTAAATAATGGCTAAAAACAGAAATGAACAGAAAAGTATATAAAAGCTAAAATTAGCAGAAGAGATTCACAATTTATTTCAATGAGAAAATATTGTAACTAAAGGTAAATATTTCAAAAAGTATAAAGGTTATAAAACCTAAAAGTCAGAGCTGTTGTGTCCCTAATGAGCCGAAGGTTTTGACGTATGGATGGTTAAAGTAGCTGAAAGTGTGCTGAAGTGGTTAGTCCAACGAACTGAAGCTGAGCAGGAGAACACACACAGTAAACACGCTGAACTCAATCTGCTTTACACAAACACGCTCTTCATTCCTGCTCCGCGCTGCAACCTGAGACCAGTTGTTAGGGAAGTGAGAGCGGCTGCTTCCTCCCGTGTTACAGAACCTGCTGCAGAGCTGATTCAGTTACCCTCAACAGGTCCTGGAGTATCAGATACGAGCCGAGCTGCCAGGATGTTTAAAGACCGTAGAGTGGGGGGGCGAAGCTCCAGGCCTCCAGGGCCTCCATCCTGCATGTTTTCCTTGTTTCCCTGCTCTGACACACCTGATCCGATGGTTAAATCACCTCTTCATGTTCTGCAGAAGCCTGTTAATCACCCATTGATTCAGATCAGGTGTGTTGGAGCAGAGGAACAAGGAAAACCTGCAGGATGGTGACCCTCCAGGACCAGGATTGGACACCCCTGATTTAAAGCATCTGTGCCGTAAAGGATGTTTGGTGTGGTGAAAGTTCACACCTGGGATCAAGTAGTTTAAAGTTTAGCTGAATGTAATTTTTTTCTTCTAGTTACCACACAATACATGGATATATGTGGTCCCCCCAGAGTACAGATAAGTCTTTTTATTTTGTTTCTCCACCTGCATAATACAACTTAGGCCCAGTCCCAATACCCCTCACACTCAGGTGCAGGTTACAAGCATGCAGACATTAGAGAATTGGGTCAGTACGGGTTAAGTCATCGACTTGCGCTTCTGCATCGTAACTGTGACATCCAACATGGCTGACCGGTCCCTGTTTTGGTATTTTAAGAAGCTGCCAGTACTATTTTAAAAGTACAGAAAAGGTATTTTTGCTTTCCAAAGTCATTGCAGGAAATGCAAAAGTGTTTTGTACTAAATTGTTGATAGTTTTCACACCTGTACAGCAGAATGAAACAAGAATTATATCAATACTTTACTTTTAAAAACTGCTTTTTTCGTGACAGATGCAGCTTCCTGTCACCACCGCCATATTTCCGCCATTTAATTCAAAACCCTTTCATTGTCGATGAAGATAATTTAAAAAATAATAATTAAAACGTCACATGCAGCGATGAATTGTGGGTAAATACTTCGTCGAAGTCCGCCTGGATGCAGGCTCAGCCGAAGGGCGGATGTAGTACACAATGGGGGCAGGGCTAAAGAAAATTGGGACACACTCAAACCCTTCAGCATGACCGTGCATTGGATTTAGTCCAAAGATGGCTGTCCCTCAGTGTTGTGATAGCAGCTGAGAGTTATCTGCAGCGTAAACTCTGACTGTGAGATCGGTTACACTATTTTCAAGGTTTGGATAAAAAAACCGTCTACGACTCCAGTGGCGATACGAAGCGGAGAGGTGTTTTACTGCTGAGGTCCATTTCAGCGTCACTGTGTTGACGTCTGAGTCCGCTCCCCACTTGTCTCTAAATATAAATTTATACATCAAGAAACAACAGGCTGAAGAGTCTGATGTGTGCTGGAGTGTGATCAGACAAAATGTTCTGGATGAAGAGTCTGCTGCTTATTGATGGTCAGACTCTTCAGATCAGACTTTTTTTATCCTAAAGTGCTACTTGAAGGCAGAAATGATCTGTATAGCTTATAATATAGTCGTGCTGTGGTTTACAGTAAAAATGATGACTTTGTGGTTCTTCAGCAGAGTGGTCCGTGTGATTTACCAGGTTAGCTGTGGCTGGCAGTAAGTCACGATCTTACACTCTCTCGCTGCTCTGTAAGTGAAACCCTGTCAGTGTGAAACTCTGCAAGATGTCTCTGCACCGATGCCAAGGCTGGTTCTTGTTCAGTGCTTCTGAAACGATTTGAGCCCGATTGAGGAGTCGCTGTAGGCAAGGGCGTAAATCCCATCTCATTATTCGGGGGGGACAATAAACAAGGAAATTTCTTAAGAATAATTTTGGGGGAGGCGGCTAAGTTACAGTGAAATGCGATGCAAACAGTATTTAATTGTGATTGTTATGAAGCCTGCCAGAGACTTGGTAGACAGTCATTTTCTTATGAATTCAGGCATTTATTAAAAATATTACAAACAAATTAACATTCTGGAAGCTGTGTATAAAGAGATATAACTAATTAACCTGGAAGTAGATGGGTTTTATAACTTAAACTTAATACTCAAAGAACCAAGGCTTTTCTATTTTTCTAGAAAAATATTCATATTTCCATCCATCCTTTTTTTCTTAGATTAATGGCGAATTTCTCTCTTTTTTTGCCTTTTTATACTTCATTGAATTATTGGGGGGGACAAATCTACACTTCCACAAGATTGGGGTGGTCCAGACCCCCCCGACCCCCCCGGGATTTACGCCTATGGCTGTAGGGTATGTGCTCCAGATTCACGTCTTCATCACCTGAGACAGTAACATGTCTGCACGGAAGCAGAAACATGGCGGATTAAATGTTTTTGCTCGTGTTTGTGTTTGTCTGTCTGCACCTTTAGCAAAATATCTCAAATTACAGATGATAATAAACCTTTTCGACTTTCAGAAAGGAATCATTGGCTTTTGGAGCCGACCCAATTGTAAGCTAAATAACAAAAATGGCTCCAATTCAGTGGATTAAACATTTAGCACGCACTCTGAGAGTAAGATCGGTTACGTTATTTTCAAGGTTTGACCCAAAAATGGCTGCAACTCCATCATTTCACAACATCTTAGTTTAAAACTCTGGCATGAAAGGCGGCGGGTGATATGCATTCCTTCAAGGAGGCTTTTAATTCCTGAAGTAATCTAGTCAAGATTAAATGTTATTATAACTCCAACACTGGTTCAGATTTCACTCTGAAAGCATTCAGTGTACTCTAAACCGTGTGTGGGATGTCATTAATCCTCGAGATATTAAAGTGATTATGACAGAATATTGTGTGTTTTGTTTCTGCTCACATATTTCTCAGATTAAATTAAAACATGTTTGTTTTTTTCTGTCTATCCATGTTAAGGTTATGCCACCCCAAAGGTTTCCTGGGTCCCCAGCCGTGAAAGAGAAGGGCTGATCCCCGTCCTCCTCCAGCTTCCTGCTGCCTTCTTCCCCATCTTTACCCCTCCGTCCCAAACTCTAACCTCTGAGTAAACCTGGTCCCCTTCCGCCTCCTGTCCCATCCCATCGTATCACCGTGCCTGCAGGTCCACAGCAGCCCCTCGTCTGGTTTGATTCCTGCCACACGAGCTCTTTCCTGCAGGCCCCTGCTCTCTGCAGAGGTCCAGACGTCTCCTGCTCGCTGCTCGGCCGGACTCATGGCGACAGGAGGTCATGCCCCTGAGGTCGACGTGTTGATCAACCTGCAACAGGTAACAAGCTTGGAGGTTTAAACCTGTTATATTAAAACATGAGCACATCATGTTAGAGATAATTAGCATAATGATTACTGGGAAAAAGACACGCTCACCGTGTGGATAAGTCACCCTCAGGTCTGTGGAAAATTGTTATGTCCTGGACGGTTTGCTAGCTGTTCTCAGAATGAGTCAGATTAGCTTCTGTTCCTGGGGAGAAACAGCTCTGCTGACTAAGTAGGTGATTGGTCATTATGCGCAGCGGGGACCGTGTCATTCGCCGCATGCGTGGCATATTGTGACTCTGTTTTGAAGGAAACAACAGGCTGCGTGCTCGGATACGTGAGCAGACCCCTCAGTCTTCTACCCTAAATTGCTTGGATCTCTGTTGAAAAGTTGCACATTCACAGTGATAAAACCCTCCTGTTGGTACCCCAGGAGCCAATCGATGCTGCTGTTGTTGTTTATTGTGCACGCATTCATGCAGGGGAGGTTTAAAAGAGTCAGGGCAGCAACAGAAACGTCCTCAGCTGCTGTTGGATTAATAAGTTGGTGCTTTTCATCCCTGCATTTCTGTTTTAAGATGTTACTGATTGAAACATGATTGAGCTGGACGTGCACACAGCTGATCACTGATGCTGCGCTCAGTTACAACTCAAACCCTCGTGGTAATCTTTTAATAACGTCGCTCCAAAAAACCAGGAATTCAAAAAGAATTTAAAAAAAAAAAATTTAAATCAGTCTTTCTCCAAAAAATACTCCAGATTAAAGAAGTTAAGGCCCTGTTCACACAAGAATGAGCGGTCTTTTTTATCAAGAAGTTTTTCCATCCGAATTCAGACACAGAAAATGACCCAAACGCTGCAGGAACTACGCTCGGCCTGTAGGTGACGCTGCCATAAAAACACTAAACTACTCCTGACTGGGAGACGGGTCAGGACAAATCCACGGACATGATGGACAATTTCAGGCAGAGGATCCAGGAAGAGATGGAGGGAAGAGCTTTCCTCATAATGTTTAAAGGGTTCAGGATAAATTACTTATAAACAAGTGTCCTTTTTATTAAAAACTATTCTCATTTCCTGCATCTTTTAAACATAAACTTGATGTTTATCGTTGATCATTTTCAGCAATGTTTGCTTTAATCAGACCCTCCAGGATGTTGCGATCGCAACGATTAACGCAAAATCAAGCAAACCCCACGAAATTGCAAACTTTTTGCAACTTTGCCCAAAACACCACAACTTTCCCGCAACTTTAACCCAATATTTATTGTTTCTAAAGTGATTCGCCACCGTTTCTGCGGTCTAGTCTCTTCTTTGTGGGTTTGTGTAGCGTGGAATACAAAATAACCCCAAATAACTCAGGAAGAAGACACGTGAT
>NC_051435.1:2932893-2941936 GCF_001649575.2 Kryptolebias marmoratus | reverse complement strand
ACAAACACTTTGTGTCTGCAAAACATGTGAGGAGAGCTGCAGACCAGGGACAATCCAGAAATGCTCATGAATGTCAGTTTAGAAGCTATCAAAGTTCTCAAATAAAGCACCTTTTGAGAATGTCAATGTTTGTTGGGAATTATCTTACAAAACTAGGAAGTATTTATGGTTTATATATTAAAATTTATGGTTGTTTATTGATTTTAGTAAAAAAAAAAATTACAACTTTTAGGAAAATGCCCCGCGAAATCAGGCATTTTAGCCGCAACAATCACAAAAAATGCCCGTGAAATCCTGGAGGGATTGTTTAGTAATGTTGACAGTTCAATAAAATAGTAAAAAACCTTTTTAGCATGAGAGTATTTGGTGTAATAATCAGTTTTTGTGCTGCTCTGTTTAAGGCGGTGTTATTGTTCATCAGCCCTGTCTAATGAAGTAAAACAGAGTGAAACGCTTTGCTGTAGTTGAGCAGCTGGCGTCTTCAACACAAGCGCAGTCATGTGATCTGTCATTATTGGGGTTGTGCGTTAGGCAGGAAGTGGGACTGTGACATCGTTGTTTCCCAAAGGTTGTGTTTAGGCTGTCCAGGCGAGAACATAATGGTGGTGTTTAAGGATTTTCTCTCTCTGGAATCTGCCGTTTCTGTGCAGACGCAGGGCTGAGACATTTAAAACCTTTGTGTATCCACAAAATGCAGCTGCTGGAGCTTAAACATATAAAAACTGAAAAATGCATAAGGATTCGTCTCCTTTGCTTCGAAGCCACGACCATCACCTTCCTGATCCACCTGTGGGCGATGGAAGGGTCAGATCCACCTGTACTGACAGCCAGAATCACCTCTCAGTACCACCAAGCAAGAGACATCATGAAGACCAAGGAGCCAAAGATAACCCTGATGGAGCTGGAGGAGCTGGAGGAGCTGGAGGAGCTGGAGGAGCTGGAGGAGCTGGAGGAGCTGGAGGAGCTGGAGGAGCTGGGCTTCATGCAGGAGCGGACAGGAAACAAGGAAAATCAGGAGGATGTTTTGGATAAAGGATGAATTGTTTCTCCTCAGATACAGAAGCTCAGAGATGCTGAATCCCTGTGTTGTTTACTGCTCAGACGGCAAACCCCCCACCTGGACCGGGGGTTACCCACCTCCTGTGTCTCCGCTCCAACTGACTTCAAAAGCTCACATGAAAGAATTTATTTATTTATTTATTTGTTTGTTGTTGTTGTTGTGTGCAGAAAGCTTGGACGGGGAACCAGGAGAAGTCTGAAACGATTAAACTCACTTTCATCACATCGGGTCCATTAGACTCGGGGTTGAACCCTGAAGAACAGCTTTTTAGAGCAAATTAAGCTAATTGGTTTCTTGTTACTGCCCCTCCCACCACCTCCACCAGGGGAAACCAGGCTGTCGCTGCTCGCTGGTTTTAAACCCCTTCCTTTTCTGTCTCTCTGCCGTTTTTGACCTTGTCTTCTGCTGGCAGGTAGCAGAGATCATTAAACGCATCCCGTCCCCTCGTCCCTCTGGTAATTAGGAAGTAATGGAGCTCCGGCTCGGAGAAATCTGAGCCCGCTGAGCTGGAGCCAGAGTACTCAACCTCGCCAGCAACAATCTGAGGAAGAGGAGGCAGCACGTCCCGGTGGTGCTAAGGCATCAGAGGATCCAAACGACTGAGGCAGGACGCTCCCATCAGCCCTGTCTGTCTCCAGGGGACGTCCAGTGCATTATATTTTTGCTGCTTAGCACTTTGTTGTATTGATTAGATGTCCTCACTACATGTAGTATACAGAGAGTATGAGTCTAGACCTGCTGCAGTCCTGGAGAAAAAATACTACCATGTTTTGTTAGGGTATCCGTGGACCGGATGTGGCTCTTTTAATAATTAATTTGGCCCTAGCAAAGCTGCCAGAATTCCAAATGACATGCTTAGATGTCAAAAAGGTGCTGGAGAAAAGGCAAAGAGGAAGATGTCCTTCCAGTGATGACTTCCTGGGAGTTTCATCAGGTGATTGCAGGCGATAATACGGATTAATAACGCTCCAGCGTTTTTATTTGAATTCTCTCCAGGTGAAGGTGGAGGAAGAAGATGAGGATGCATCTGCGGAGGAACAGGAGGAAGAGGAGGAGGAAGAGAACTGGGAGAAGGCCCTGTCCGTGGAGCGTTTCAGAGACATCATCGGTGATTCTGGTTCCACCAACGGGGACAGGATGGGCCGCCACTACACCGAGAAAGACTTTGAGTGTAAGAACAGCGTGAAGACGATTTTCATAAATCCACAGGTAAAGGTGGCGTCTCACCGGGCTGCGAGTGCCCGGTGAATGTCTCCTGAATGTCTTACAACTTTCACAGCTTTTACTCTAAACTATGATGAGAAATACTACCTGTCCTGTTGTCTTGTGCTGTAACTCAGCCCGTTTGGACAATTAGGACAGGTATTATTTTAAGGCTGTAAACTTAAACACCTGATTGTTTTTCATTATTTGAATCCAAGTAAATAAAAACATGCTTGTGTGTTTACATACACGCGTCTATAAGCTGATTTCAACCTTCCTAGTTGTAGTCATGTTAGGAGGTCAGATGATAATCTGTCTAAACCAGGGGTGTCAAACTCCAGGCATCACAGCTCCGCTGTCCTGCAGGTTTTAGGTTTTTCTGCTCCAACACACCTGATTCAAATGGGTTAATCACCTCCTCACGGAATCATCGAGTCGTCCACGAGTCGTCCGTTTAATCAGGTGTTTTAAAGCAGGAAGACGTCTAAAACATGCAGGAGATCAGCCCCGAGGAGCGGGGTTCGACACATGTGTGGAATTAGAGAGATTAGCAGATGGAGATTACAGCAGCTGAGATTAGATAGAGCTGCTTTGTTTTCATGTCCTCTAAAATCAGTGTTTTGTGTTAATTAAAATGTAAACTTTTTGTTTTGTTGTGTCTTTTAACGTCCTCAGAGAAACACTGACAGGAAGTAGCAGCGCCACTTTGATATAAGTGAAAATGTAAAGTTTTTTAGTTTTGATTTTGTTTGTTTTTGTGAACAGATCACAGACACACGTTCCACCACACGCACCACCCGCTGTCCACCCACCTGCCCGTCTCCCAGCGCCTGCGCAAGAGAGTGCACAGCGCCGACAGACGCCGCAAAAAGAAACGGAAGAAAAAAAAGACCTCGCTGCCGCCCTCCGACGTCACGCCCACCATACAGGAGGTAGACGAGGAGGAGGCGGAGTCTGAGTCAGAGCGACGCGGGGCGGCTGCCACGCCCACAGAGCTGCTGCGCCATCAGCCGCAGGTAAAATGATGCAGAGGGATCAGACGACTTTGGTTTGGTGGTGGCGGCTGCAGGTGGGTCGGGCCCTCTTCGTCTCCTCGCACTGATCTTCCTCTTCCTCTCAGTTTAGCTTTGGGAGCCAAGGAGACTTGGAGGAACCCCCTCGACTTGCAACCGTCCGCCTGGAAAATGAAGAACACCCGCTGGCCATGAAAGCATCGCTCACCCTGATCGGAGAGGCAGCTCGTAACGGGAGACTTCCTGTTCCTGTTTCCGTTCCTCTTCCTCTTCCTGGGCAGAAGGAGGAGGAAGGAGAACCAATGAGCAACAGGTTGGACTGTTTTTCTTCAAAAATTGTGAAATCACGTTGAATAGTTTTTGTTTGCACACATTATTTTACTTCTGAAAGCCAGCTGTGGTGATGTGGAAACACAGCTGTTTTTGGTTCTGCTGATCTGAATGAAAAGAGCTTGTCAGTTTCCTGCTGAGCTTCCTGTTTCACTCGTTACGACAGATGTTGCTCCAGGAGGACAAACTTCACACGTTCTGCTGGATAGGATGGACAGAATAATGTGCATCTGAAGTCATTTCTAAGAAGCATCTAAGCAGCAACCTCAGTTTTTGTCTCTTTTAGGGTAATAAATAAATAAATAAAATGAAATCAGTGTTTTATCAGGGAATGCACATCCAGGATTTATTTAGAAAAGCCCTGACTTATTGCTATTTTTTCTGTTTGCCAAGGCGGCCATCTTGAATCGAGCTGACTCCAAAAGTTAAATCAGTTGCAAACGTATATCCTGTAATTACGTCGATTGTTTCAGTGAAATCTATCCAGTGGTTCATGAGATATTTTGCTAACAGATAAACAAGAACATGCATGCACAGACACAGGCGGGTTACATGATTGCCCACCCTTTTATTCCAGCAGGGAAGACTTATAAGTCTGGTGTTGCTTTTATTAAGCAGATCTGGCAACCCTGGAGCCCACTGGCAACACATGCAGTCCGCAGGATTATGTTGCCATGGTTACCTGCACTGGAATATGCCCACTGGTCTCCAAATACTCGAAATCCCACGAGACAAAATTAATTCTTCGTATTTAGCAAGCAGTTGTGCGCCTGACAGAAATGAGAACTTAATGAGTTTTAATAAAAACACGCAGATTTAATGTTGCCATTATAAAACCGCTCATTTTCTGAGCTGCAGACATAAAACAATCGGAGCAGACTTTTTGTTTCTTATTGCTTCTGTTGAAAATCATCGTTAATGACCCATAAATTCAGGTAAAGACTGAATCCTGCAGGTTAAAAAGGCCCAGCTGGGTGGCTAAAATGCATCAGAATATGAATAATTTGCCGATTGCTTTTGAATTATGCATGCAGTTTGCTGCCAGGAGGTCAGGGGCTCCATGGTGATTCAGTTATTTGACTGTGTTGATGCCCGGCTGGATAACGAGGCAGAAACCACAGCCATGCCTGTGCGGTGCAGAGTTGTGTTGCCTGAGGATGACTCAGAGGTTTGGTGAGGAGAGCCAGCCTGGTGTTTGGGCGCCATCTGCTGGTCGTGTGTCAGCATTGCAACCAAAAGTCAAAGAAATGGAAGAGTAATAAGTAAAGTTAAAGTTTACAGCAAATATCTTCATACAATATGAAGTGAGTTGCACAGTTTTTAAAGGTTCCTGTGCTGTTCAGATCTTAAAGTCATAAAAGTATAGATAAATTAAAAAGAAATGAGATTTTTAATAAAAAAGGAGGTTATTTTTAATGTCCATCTTTGGTTTTTTTGTCAGTGCTTCCTCGGGATCAGACCCCTCAAGCTCAGCCACAGTCTGCGGCTGGTTCCACAGGAAGCCCGTCCACCACCGCCTCCCGGGCGCCCAGCGCAGCAACTACGACCTGCGGGATCGGATCTGCATCGGCAGCATGACCGCTCTGGAGACCGCCGTCTACCAGCAGGTGCCCACCGACGAGGCCGAGGCCCAGATGTTGGTCAGCGCTGACCTAGACGACATGAAAAGTAAGAAAATGCTGCAGAATAAAGAGCATTTAGGTCCATGACCGGAATACCTTTTTTAATCTGCCTTTTAAAAGCTCATCATTTCATAACAAAGATGGAATGTCAGATATTTCTGTCAGGATAATCACTTTTTTTCAGGTCAAACATTTTGCTTCAGCTATTATAATAAGAAAATAATAAATCTGGCATCCTGAAGACATTGTCATCAAACTGTCAAACTCATAATTAAGACATTTCCTTTCTATCCTGAGGTTATTTTCCTTGTTTATTATGTCGTGATGCTACCCGGTACAAATGTATTTCTGCTGCTTTAATTAGCTCAGTAAATATTTACCGAGGTGCTCCAAAATACCTAACAAAACAAAGTGAAACACAAATAAAATGAACTAAAATGAGTAAAAATCACTCAAGGAGAAACTAAAACACAATAATTAAGTGACTGGAACTGATGAAGACTTTCAAACCTGTAGATTTATTATAAATATATTGATTTAAGTTATAAAACATCCCAGCTCCATGCTTTTGTTGGGCAGCTTCTGCGCCCTCTACTGGCTGATGAAGGTATTACTGGTGGTTGTGCCAGTTTATACAACCATCCATCATTTTCTTTACCTGCTTTTTCCCTTCTGGCTCTCTACAACCTAGGAAATTATTTAAATATTTAGAAGTTCAAATCTTTTTTTATTGACATCTGCTATCATGTTCCACAGACTTTCCTCCGATAAAGCATCACATAAACCCATCAAATGACTCATTCAGTGCCAGGAAAACTTCAGAGTTGTTTCAGACACGAGACTTTTCCCATCCAAAGCATTAATTATAATAACTTTTTTTATAAATTTTTATATTTTTGAGCCTTTAAATGCTTGCATATAGTTAAGAAACATCAGCAGCTTTAAACTAAAGCAGTTTTATCTCTGCAGCTGAGACTTGTCGGATGTTTTAATGGATAAAATAACTCCTTTCATCTTCGAGTTAAAGAGTTGTCGTGTTTCAGCAGAAAGCTGCCCAAAGTTTGATGTTGTTTCAGAGGAAAATCTCAGGTGTTCAGCTCTCGTTTAAGCAGCAAATCAGTCCTGTGTGGTCGGAGAAAAACACTCTTTAATTAACAGCGGCTGCAGTCAATTCCCCTTGAATAGCGACCCTGCCTCTGGCCTTTTCATCGACCGTTTAGGAGCCATCTGGTCACAGAAAAACACGACAGTGGAGCCATGACCAGGCTTTGAAACACACGCTAGCAGGTGAAGGGCGAGCGGACGTTTGGTGTGGTAGTAGCTGAGAGTCCTCCCCAATCACATACTATAACACAGTCCATCCTGCCAACACTTATCGATGTCTTCAAATTGTCTTTTAGCTGAATTCTTTGTTCGTCAAACGCAGTTTCTCTGGTTAAATCAAGTCAGGTGTAACACTGGAGCCTCTCAGAGGTCCAGTTCACCTGCTGTGGACGAGTCAGATCCAAACACCTCCGGGGGGGGATGGATGGATGGTTGCCATGGAGACGCAGTAACTGTAACGATGCTGCTCCTCTGCCGAGCAAAGACACAGAGCGGACGCTTCACCAGTTTGTGTTATTTAGCTCTTATGAGTGTTTTCTGGTTTTAATCCTCCTTCGAAGCTCAGCCGTCTCGTGTTTTTCAGGGACGTCGTGGCAGCACATTGGAAACCAGGGCCCCCGACCTGCCCTGATCCGATCCCGTTGTCTTTGCTTTTCCAGCAGCTACCGTGATCAATAAACCGTGCTCGTCATTAAAAACAGGCGGCACCAAATCCAGCTGATCAGCTTGCCTCTCAGTGGAACAACAACTCTTATCGATACTTCCTTTTAGAGTTTCAGCTGAAGCAAATGTTTCTGTTTGAGGATTCAGCTGGTGCAGCTCCAACTTTCCTGCCATTGGAACCTGGATTTCCTTTTAACACGTTATTTTACTGTCTGTTGCAAACAGCTCATTTCCAGAAGTTAACGCTCTCTGAACTCGTAGTTTAGAGTTAATTTGTTGCCTGTTTGCGGCTGAAAACTTGCATCAGTTGGTTGCTTTTGCACAGCCGGCACAGGGAGTAACGTCTTCAACCCAAAGAGAGCGACGGCGCTGAAGTGCTGGGAGCCGTGGATGAGCAGTGCGTCTGTCCGTAGAGAGGTGGACAGGAGGAGACACCCGCGGTGGAGATGACAGACATGGCAGGACAGGAGAACCAAGGACATGGGTCTTCTGAGAAGATGCTGACTGACAACCACGGAGCGGATCGTCGGTGCAGCGTCCAGAGGGCGGCGGGCGGCGCTCTGCAGCACCAAGGCTCGCTTTCAAACGCGGACGGCTTTGAGGACTTTGAAGAGTTTGTTTTGGATTTTGATGACTATGATTTGCTCGAGTCGATCCACAGTCAGCTGGGGTCTCCGCTGGAACCCATCCGTAAGTTGTGCTTGGATGATCCGGGTTATAACTTAATCCCAGAAGACATCATGATTCTTGCCTAAGATAAAAAGATAAACTAGGATGTTATAGTTTTAAATAAAGACCTTGAACAAGCTATTAGTGCTCAGAGTGTTGGCGAGGACTCTCAGCTTATGTGTTTGTAGCTCAATACCTGCAAAATTCTCTCATTTGTCACCATTTCAGTGTTTGCTCAGGTCAACTAGCTGTGGCGACCATCTTGAATCAGGTTAACTTAAAACATGAATCAGTTTTGTTGAACTCTCGCTGGTTCTTCAGATATTTTACTGAAAGACAAACAAACAAATTCAGGTCATTACATTGTCAAAGGGCAGATTTCTTGCACGTTTCACCACAGGCTAATCGTTTTTGCAGCATCTTGTTGCATACACGGAAGCATTGTCCAGAAGTTGAGGTGTTCATGGTTCTCCACAACCTCCGTCTCATTCCTGAGGACAGAAATAGTGTTTGGTGTACTCCTGGTCTTCAACAAAGTGGTCCACTGGCTCCGGCACTGACACAACCTCCATAACCGCAGGTTTATCTGAGTGTTTCTGCAGATAACAGAAGGTTGAGGTTGAGGTTGACCGATATGGTCAACCTATGGTAAACCTCAGCCAGGAGTCAAACCTGCGACCTTCTTGCTGTTAAACAGCAGTTCTGACAAACTGCCCCACTGTAAAATCCCACAATTGATGTCTGATATTTGCTACAGCCTCTATTTTAAGTAACGCCGACCACGTCATGCTCCTGAAGTTCTGGTGCAATCCAATTTACGTCAGTGAGCTTTTTATTAATGATCAGTTACAGGAAGTCGCTTGTTTCCATTCAGTGAAAATAAGTAAGTCTCATTCACGGAGCGCAACGTTGCCCACAATATTGAATGAATTGACGTGGAGCTGCACTGATGCTGTTTTCCCACTTTTCCATTGATCCGGTGGCACCCATTTCAGCTTCGGGGTCAGCTCCAGCTGGAGTGGAAACACATTTCATCGACAAACGCTGCGTGACTCTTCTTTCTCAGACCTACTTTTATAAACATGGAATTAAAATTAAACTGACTCTCTACCTGCTAATAAGTCTGGTAGGAGCTCAAACACCTGTCGGGTTACAAAACGATGCATCAGATTCTTTTACCGAGAAACAAAAATGGCTCTTTTATAGTTGATGAAAGTGTCGTAGTTCATGAAGCTACTGGCTTAAAGTTTTGGTGTTTCATCCATCCATCCATCCATCCATCCACCCATCCGTCCATCCATCCATCCAACCACCCGTCCGTCCGTCCATCCGTCCGTCCATCCGTCCATCCATCCATCCATCCATCCATCCGTCCGTCC
>NC_051435.1:2912551-2917646 GCF_001649575.2 Kryptolebias marmoratus | reverse complement strand
CCACCCACCCACCCAACCACCCATCCATTCATCCGTCCATCCGTCCGTCCGTCCGTCCGTCCATTAGTTGTGTTCTGAGAGTTTCAATAATATATTTAGCCAAATCTTAAGCAAACATTTTGGATTTATTCTGTCATTTCTCTGAGTATGTGTCGGGGATGACTCTCAGCTACTACCACACCAAATTTGAGCTCAGTGTCTGTAAAACTGGCTGAGTGGTTGTTGTGTTTTCTCAGCAGCTGTGCAGAATTGGGTTGACTCAATAGCTAACAGGTTGTAGATGTTCATCCAATGGTTACTCTCTGAGAGTTTCATTAAAATCTGTCAGGTGATATTTTGCTAACAGACGGACACGGACCAGAACATTATCACCCACCTTTTGTGTTTTTTGACATCAGTTTCATGTACCTTTTCTCCAGGTTCAGGTAGCCTTGAAAACTCTGTGTTTGCAGGTCACCGGTTCGAGGACAACCCTGGCGTCCGGCGCCACCTGGTGAAGAAGTCGTCCCGGTGTCAGATGTCGCGGGCCAGCATCAGCTCCGCTCCTCTGTCCAGCTTAAAGAAGAAGAAGAGAGCAGCGGATAAGAAAACCCATGAGGTCAGCACTGGTGTTTCTTTAAATGTATTTAGATGCAACTTCTTTTCAGTATTTTACTCCCTATTTTTGGTTTCACAACCACTTCCTAAATGCAAGTTTTACTCTAAATGCACATTCATATGAACTTTGACCTCCTGATAATAATCTGAGACAGGACCGGAACAACTCTTGTGTTTTTGTCTTCAGCTGTTTGTTGAGCTGAACGAGCTGATTGTGGAGAAAGACCAGGAGATGCGTTGGAAGGAGCGCGCTCGTTGGATCAAGTTCGAGGAGGATGTCGAGGAGGAGACGGACCGCTGGGGCAAACCTCACGTGGCTTCGCTGTCTTTCCGCAGTCTGCTGGAGCTTCGGCGCACCATCACGCATGGTAAAAATGAAGCAGAATCATGTTTTTGATACGTCCTATTTGCTGCCTTAAAGTGTTTTGAACTTCACTAAACATTGCTGCAGAATTAGCGGCCATATTTGCTCCTGGTTCTGTTTCCCCTCTGCTGTCTAGGCGCCGTCCTTTTGGACCTCGAGCAGAACTCTCTCCCTGGTATCGCTCATCTTGTTGTGGAGACGATGATCATCTCTGATCAGATCCGAGCCGAGGACCGGCCGAGCGTTCTTCGTGCTCTGCTTCTCAAACACAGGTCGGTAAAAACACGCAGAAAAGTCGTGCCGTCTGAAAGGCATCGGCTGCAGTTTTTATTATAAAAAACCTGACGTTCCAGGAAGTAAACAGATCCTTTTTGACTGTCTTGACGGAAACTGGTTGTAATGAATAATCCACTCCAATTTGCACCATAATTATCTTATATATATCTTAAAACCAGAGTTTTCTTTCTGCAGAAAACAAAAAACAATTGCTCCAAGACATAAAACTAGCTTGTTTATTTCAAGTTATTTGTCTTTAAATTGAGAAAATCACATTCGAGTTAATACCTGCTGGCTTAGCTGTTCTAAAGATATTTACCTTAAATATAGATATGCAGACAATAAGAGAGAGGGTTTCTGGTGCTTTCTTTTATTTTTTCAAAGGATTTGGGTTTCTTTCATGCCAACATCTAGCATTTCTAGCACACAGCAACCAAATCAAAATAACATTCATATAGTTTATAGTTTCTTCATCCATCTATTAACAGACCTTTTAGTTCACTGGAGTTTGATAATAGGTGGCGAGAATCCAAGCATTTTGCACCAGAAGAAGAGGCTAACTCGTGGGAACCGAGCGGGGATTTTCCAAAAGTGACATTTAACGAGACTCAGCTCGTCAGCTGGTGTAATTTCCCTGGTTCGACTGTGCTGTAATCACACACAGCCAAGACGATTAAACGATCAATTCTTCTTGTGAAACAGTTTATATCTTTGATCTGTATGGTTTTGTTATGACTTTGGCTTCTAAAATATGATTTTGTGTCAGAAATGTAAGTGATTTATGCTTTAAATGTGGGAAACTTAGGAAACATCTGGGAAAATATTATGTTGCTTAAAACCCGAGCAGAAAGTTTACTTCATGAATCAAGATGGAAGTAATTTGATTGTTTTCAAAACAAAAAAGTTCTGTTTGGGTGTTTTAAAGCTCGTTGATGCTTCGGGGTTTCCAGCTGCTGCAGCTATCGAGGTCGTTGATGGAAACTATCGGGTGTAATTCTGTCCAAACCGACGGAAGTGCACGTGATATACTCCGGGGTTGCTCATCCGTGGTGTCATAATCCCAGCTGCTTTCTATTTCCAGAATCAGTTTCAGCAGATATATCCTGAGGTGAAGCTCGAGGTCCGCCGTGCTGCTAAATATAAACTCAAACTGCAGTTTTCTGCAACTTATCGATTGCTGCTTCAAATAAAAAGTCACCTAAAATGATCTGACCATCGGATCAGTGAGCCGCCACATCGTAAGTTAGTGATTTTCTTACATAACACAAATGAAGTCAAATAAATGGCAGCCATCACAGCGAGTTAGCCAAGCACCAGTGACGAACGACAGCGAATATATCGTTATCAAGGTTTATATTTAATCACAGAGTTCCTACATGAAGTGTGTTAAAACCTACTGTCCTGTTAGCACATCAGTGACGTGACTTTATTTCCCTTCTGTCATGATCTTTCAAACTTCATCTCCTCCTGCAGCTCTTTCAGAAACTCCTAGTAGCAGTGCATTGGATGTTGTAGACCACACGTGTCAAACTCAAGGCCCGCGGGCCAGATCCGGCCCTCTAGTCTGGGACAGATCGAGTCTCTGATTCTTATTTAGCTTTAAAAACTGAGCCTAATTAGTGAAGTTTTCTCTTGACAGTGACTTGGAATATAATATATAGTTTTAATTTCTGTATGATCAAGTTTTTGTTGATGACAGCTAATGATGAGCTTTTTGAAGTTTGATCTATTTGTCTGTGTTCATTAAAGTCTGTTTGCTCTAAATTCTGTATAATCTGTAACTGGGAAAAGGTCATTGATATTTCTATATGAATGATTTGAAATAATACATCTAAAACTAATTAATTTATGTAATTTTTAAAAAATATGGATTGTGATTGGCCCTTGGCTAGGACCAAATTTTAAATTTTGGGTTTGACTCCCCTGTTGTAGACAAATGCAGCAAAAATTGCAATAAATTTCCCATAGACGGTGAAATTTTGGCAGAACTAGTCGACTTTAGAGCTCTGCAGCTCCGACAGGCTCCGACCCAGAAATTCTGTATTTATCTCTTTATTATCACTTCTAATATCTGCCGGATTCTTTTTAAAACCTTAGCTATGTTTGCTAATGTGTTTTAATCATCAGGTTGTTCTCAGAGATGTAACAGATGAACAAAGTGTGTCGGATAAACATCTCCTTATAGACTTTAATCCATGCGAGCTGTTCAGTCAAACTCCTACAGCTATTCAAAGAGTAAAGTAATATTGTTTAAACGCTGGTGACACTTGCTTGTTGGTTTCCAGCCAGTGGATTACAGCGAATACAGAAATGTTGCGAATTTTCCTGCAACTCGACGGGCTGCGTTCGATGGAGTTTTCACACTTGCTCACAAAGTGACACAACAGATGGCCGTAAAAGCAACAAGCCCTGCAGCCGGTCATCATCTTTCACTGCGTGTCACAAGGCTTCTTCTCCGGGGAAAAACAAACCCTGTCATTAGAGTCATCACCAGCCTGAGCGCTCAGATTTACGACTTGGACGGAGACGCGTTTAGATGCTGCTACGATTGAGCTCATCTCTTAGTCATAGCACTTTAAGGATCCTTTAGAGACATCCTGAGCACAACTGACATCAGCGAGACACCTCGTTCTTTTGTCTCGGGGCGCTGTCGCATCCAATTAGAAGCTGAGCCTTACGGGACCGCGTGGACCTCGTAAGCGCGATGATGTCACCGGTGGACCTAACAGTGATGTAATGAAACTACTGAAAAACCCAGCGAGTGGGTAAAAGTTCTCTCCAAGAGGGAATGAAATGTGCTTATCATCAAAAGTGCAAAAATTATCCCCCTTTTTTATGATTATTTTCATGCAAATATCATATTTTAATCAAATAATTTTGTATTTTTATGACTAAAGCTTCCATCTGGACATTGAAACTTAATAGCAGATATTTAAAGGATGGCAAAATGGGTTCATCCACCAACAAACTACCTTAAATATTCCACCAGTCCTGGGCGATATACTGATTCTTAGAAAGTATCAGCTTTTCTGGTCTATTTAGTGCTCAACTTAAATTAACATGTATTAGAAGAGCTTGAACATTTAAATATATACATATAAATATATAGAAGAGCCTTCTTGCCTAAAAGAAATCAAACTTGTGGGCTGCAGTGAGCTGATTAAAGCAGCTGCATGGTTGGTTGCAGATTTTCTTAAAAGTGGCAAATAATGGCCAATTAAGCTCATTTACTAAATAATCAGTCTGTGTCTAATTAAAAGACCTGAGTGGAACGGGACTTAATTACGCCTTGTTGTCAACATTTTGCTAAATGAGTCTGTAAACTTAAACACTTCATGCTTTTCCCGCTGATTGAGGCCACAGTTCTGCTCTCAACCTCTAATTTGCAGGCACGCCACTTTAGCCAACGCTCGTGTTCTGTGATCTGTTTTGTGCTCACAGCCATCCGAGCGATCTGAAGCACCGTTTTCACCGTCACCACTCCTCCGGCAGTCTTCACGGCAGCTTCAACCACAACCACGTCCAGGACACCAACGTGCCGCTGGTGGTCGAAGAGAGCGAGGAGAACCACGACAGCAAGGGGCCGGTGTACGACCCCAAACAAGACGTGTTTGTCAGCCTGTTTGTAAGATCCTGTTTTACGTTCAGATTCAACTTTATGACAATCCATCAACCTACAATTGTCTGTTTTATACAATAATCAGTCCCTCCAGCATTTCGCGGGCATTTTTTGTGATTGTTGCGGCTAAAATGCCTGATTTCGCGGGGCATTTTCCTAAAAGTTGTGATTTTTTTTTTTACTAAAATCAATAAAAAAACATAACTTTTAATATATAAACCAAAAATCCTTCCTAGTTT
>NC_051435.1:2891020-2912355 GCF_001649575.2 Kryptolebias marmoratus | reverse complement strand
TACACTGCAGGACGTGCAAAACAGCTGCAGCTGGGGAGGAAACTGGTTTGCTGAAATCTTTGTGGGCAAATGTGAAGCATTAGCGCACATTTTGGCTTCGGTTGCTGCTCCTGCACGCTCCCGGCATTCTGATGTTAACAGGAAGTGACATCACATGTCTTCTTCCTGAGTTATTTGGGGTTATTTTGTATTCCACGCTACACAAACCCACAAAGAAGAGACTAGGCCGCAGAAACGGTGGCGAATCACTTTAGAAACAATAAATATTGGGTTAAAGTTGCAGGAAAGTTGCGGTGTTTTGGGCAAAGTTGCGATTTTGCGGGGTTTTCTTGATTTTGCGTTAATAGTTGCGATTGCAACATCGCGAAATCCTGGAGGGTCTGAATGTTTTACAATGTTAACAGAAAAAAGAACATTTACCACACATCCCACCCGACCCTCTTTCTCCCCCAACTCACCCCGGAATGCTACTGTACCCAACATCCAACTTAACATCTAGCCCTTTGCGAAATCTTAAATATTAAAGGTAGACAAGAGACAAAACGGGAAATCTATCATTTGAAGGAAATAAAAAACTATATACTTAAGTAGGAGGGTTAAAAGAGGGAAAGGAAAGCAGGAAAGAGCTCCATATTCTATCAAAGGTTGCAGGCTTTCTCCTTACATTGTACAAGATTTTCTCTGGAGTGCAATATGATGAAAGCTCATTTAGCCAGTGTTTTTGTGACGGAGTGTTTTCTGACTTCCAATTTAAAAGAATAGCAAAGTATTTCTTATGTTCAGTCATATTAAGCATATTAACATCTCCATGTAACCAGATCCTTGGGTCTCGTGGAGTGTCAGTCTCTATAATGTCTGAAACAGTGGCTATGACAAACCTCCAAAAGTCTTCGAAGCGAGGGCAAGCCCAAAGCATATGCAATGGGTTGGTATCCTGCAGGTATCTCTCGAGGCGGGATCATTAGGTATATGTCGGAAGTTAGTTGAGTTAACTTGAACCCAGTGTCTGATTTAAAGGAATTTAAAGAAGTTGTTTTGTGGCAAATTGAACTTGGAAGATAATTGTTGAAAGTCAAGGTCCTCCACCGTTTTGATTCCCTTATTAGCCCATTTTTTTTAGAATACCATCTGCAACAGGGTTCCTGACAGACAACGAGTCTCAGCGTTGAGAAGCGGTGACGTAGATGAGTCTGTCCAGGAAGGGAACACAAAGATGGTGATTAACCAGCTTTGATTAAAGTGCACCAAGAAACTTGAACTCAGGAATCTGAATGGACGGAGATAAAAGCAATTCTGATCTGTCCCGTTCTCGTTTACGGCTTGCAGTAATATTTAAAAACCACCAGTTAGCGTAGATTTTATTATGATGTAATGTCCGCGGCTCTTGGATTGTTCTCCATGAGCTCAGATGTGTAGGTACTTCATGAAGTCGGAGACAATGAGCCTCCCGGTGCCACATGTGTTGAATTACACCCTCAGCCGGCCCACAGGTGCTTCCAGTTAAAACTTCTTGATATGTTAACTGTGAAAGCTTAATGTCCCCCCGTGGCGTCAAACTTTGTCCCATTAAAACAACCTCTTTAAACAAAACCTTGTACATCTGTGCAGTTTAATATAAACTGTGCAGAGACCTCAGATTACATATGAATTTCACATTATTCGGTCTAACTCGCTGTTATTGTGTAACGTCACGTCGGTCGGGCCAGTACGGTGAGTAATCTTTGTGTTTCTCCTCCAAGAAATCTCTCCACCCTCTGCCTCCCGAGCATCATCCAGCTGCCGCCAGATCCCTGAAACTGCTCGCCAAGATCCCCAAAGACGCAGAAGCCGTCATTGTTTTAGTCGGTAAGCAGATCAGAGAAAGACTTTCGTGTCTTTTGAGGTGGAGCTCTGTGGAAAAGTTATGAACAATGTCTTACCTGCTGCAGATAAACGCTTTCAACGACCTCAGTTTGAAGAAATACTTTGATTCTGTCCAGAATGACGAGCCGTCATAAAACAGCTTCCTGGACTTTTATATTACACAGTTATTTACAAGCACAAACATCAGCAGCAGCAGCAGCAGCTAGCTGTAGCACCTTAAGTACAGATGTGGCACTTCCCTCAGTAAAAATCTTGATATTTTAGGGTTTCAGTGCACTACACAGTATATATTACAGTATATTAGGTGGTATTGAAATTGAAATACATTTCTGGGGGTTTTTTTGTGTCAGTATCTCACTGGGCTGCGAGTCATTGGTGAACGGGACTCATGGGGACATTTCCAGAATGTCCTGCAACGTTTCCAGGGTTCTCAGCTTCCTCATGAGTCACAGAGGCACCCAGCCCTGTCGCCTGACTTTTAAACTTCCCTCTCACAATATTCAGTCGTTGTGGGCGTCTCCAACTTGTTCCAAGACCTCAAAGAGCTGGATTTTGACTCCTGCATGTGAGCAGAAAACAATCCGACATCCAGGTCTAAAAACGATGCTGATGATAAATAATAATTGTTTACAAATGCTCCTAATCTGCGTATTTTCCTACAAAGGTATAAGCAGATTAAATCATAATACAAACTTAGCAGAGGTGGGCAATAAAACAATGTGCACGGCCAAGAATGCAGGTTTGCAAGAGCACAAAAAGAAGCCGTGATTTCCAAAAACTGGTCACTTGAAACACTCAGATCTGTAAGACTGCAATGAAAAATTCACAGACTTTCGCCAACTTCTTCCATCAGTGAGGTGCCACGTTTAAGGAGAATGTGAGCGAATTAAACTTTCACACAACTAAAATCCTTTAAATATTAAATATTTGAGAGACACTCCTCTGTAACGGTATGGTAATTGGTGTCCTTTTTTTCAGTAATTCTCTAAACTGTGTTTTTTTTCTTTTCAGGTTGTGTTGAATTTCTGGAGCAGCCGGCCATGGCCTTCGTAAGGCTGAATGAAGCCGTCCTCCTGGAGTCCGTACTCGAGGTCCCCGTTCCGGTTCGGTTTATTTTTGTCCTGCTTGGACCCAGCCAGTCCAATGTGGACTACCATGAGATCGGACGCTCCTTCGCCACTCTAATGTCTGACAAGGTAGATAAGAAATAACCTCCTGAACCCTTGTTACTCCAAGGCTCATCTCCATTTCTGTGGCTTCGCTCTGATGCTACATTTTGTGACATCTTTACATTTAATTCTTAATTAAAAGACAAAACTATTAGATAGTCTCCTGCAAAATAGGATGCACTTTGAAGAAGCTTGAATATTGTTGGGTTTGAAACCAAAGCAGACACATTCTGAGTAAAAACGACAGCTTTTTTTAGGATTTCCTTTCTCAGACCCGCTTGTGTTGTTGCAGAACTTCCACGAGGTGGCCTACTTTGCAGACGACAGGCAGGACCTCCTGAATGGCATCAATGAATTCCTGGACTGCAGCATCGTCATTCCGCCTTCGGACGTGGAGGGCAAAGACCTGCTGAAGACGGTGGCTGACTTCCAGAAGCAGCTGCTGCGCAAGAGAAAAGAGCGAGACGGGAAGAAGTACCACCCTGTGTCTGCAGTGGAGCAGGACAACAAAGGTGAACCTCAAAAAAAGACTTACCAAGAGTTTGAGGTGGCTTTAGATCAGGGGTGTCCAATCCTGGTCCTGGAGGGCCTCCATCCT
Organism: Kryptolebias marmoratus; assembly: GCF_001649575.2. Lineage (NCBI taxonomy): Eukaryota > Metazoa > Chordata > Actinopteri > Cyprinodontiformes > Rivulidae > Kryptolebias > Kryptolebias marmoratus. The sequence goes on along the minus strand of NC_051435.1, from coordinate 2,908,725 downwards.
GCAGGTTTTAGATGTTTCTCTGCTCCTTAGCAGGTCTTTAAGTTCTGCAGCAGCCTGTTAATCACTCAGTCATCCAAATCAGGTGTGTCAAAGCAGAGAAACACCTAAAACCTGCAGGATGAAGGCCCTCCAGCTGTATGAATCTTTAGATGAAGTAACATTTAATGCACTTAAAGTAAACGAGGCTGCAGACACAATACATTTCTGCAGTCCAAAGGCTCCTGCTTGATTTGATTTGATTGTTTTTAAAACTGTAATCTGTGATAATCCCTCCTTTCAGAGGTGAGCCCGGAGGAGGAGGAGGAAGGAGAACAGGAGGTGGACCCTTTACAGCGTTCAGGAATCCCCTTCGGAGGCCTGATCCACGACATCCGCCGGCGCTATCCACACTACGTCAGCGACCTGAAAGACGCCCTGGATATGCAGTGCATCGCTGCCGTCATCTTTATTTATTTCGCCGCTCTGTCGCCTACGATTACCTTCGGAGGCCTGCTGGGTACCACGAACCACGAACGCCGATAAAGAAAAGCACGTTCAGTTGATGTTCTGAGTCATGACAGGTGTTTTTCCCCCACACAGGAGAGAAAACGGAGGGCTTGATGGGCGTGACTGAGCTCATCGTTTCAACGGCGACTCTCGGGGTCATCTTCTCTCTGTTCGCTGGTCAGCCGCTGCTCATCATTGGCTTCTCCGGACCTTTGCTGGTTTTTGAAGAGGCCTTCTATAAGGTGCTCATCAGAACATGCACTGTCCCTTACGTGCTGCTCGTCACCTTCTGCCTGGTCTCTGAAACGTCTGGTGTCTCAGTTCTGTCAGGCCTATAACTTCGAGTACCTGACGGGTCGGGTGTGGATCGGGTTCTGGCTCATTGTCATCGTCCTGGTGATCGTGGCTGCAGAGGGAAGCTTCCTCGTGCGCTACATCTCTCCCTTCACCCAGGAGATTTTTGCTTTCCTCATTTCTCTCATTTTTATCTACGAGACTTTTTCTAAGCTCGTCAAGGTACTGACCCGCCTCCTAATATCTGTTTCTTTATTATTATTATGATAAAATACTTAGAAGGTGCTTTATTTATGGCTCAGATCTCATCTCTCACCCAAACCCTCACTGACTTCCTCTGCATCCTAACTTTTCTCATGAAGTCTTGTTGCTGCGTCTGTGAGAAGCCCAGACAATCAGAAGTAAGGGTGTTTTGTCTGCAGGTGTTTAAGGAGCACCCTTTGATGGCGGTTTACCCTACCGACCCGAGTGGAGCCGACGACTTTCGGAGTTTCGACAATCCGGTCCTCAACCAGCCCAACACGGCTCTGCTGTCTCTGGTCCTCATGATGGGGACTTTCTTTGTCGCATTCTTCCTCCGGAAATTTAGAAACAGTCGTTTTTTGGGCGGCAAGGTAATTATTTCCATTTTAAACCGTTAACTTCAGGCTGTCTGTGGAGTATTTTAAAGCAGGATGTGGAATTTTGATTTTTTTTTCAACCAAAAATGACCAAAAACATGTTTTATTTTTATTCTCCTTCAAGGTGCAGTCTTGATTGGATTAAAAAACACTTTGAATCCTGCATCTTTTATCATTAAATACATTTAATTATTGTTTACTTATTGCTGAATTGCCTCTGGTTCCAAAAATACGACATGGCAGCACCTAAAAATGGACATTCTGGCTTCAGATTTGAACAGGAGACTCTTTTAAAGTTGGACCTCCAGTCCAGAAACTGGACAGACCCTGGTGACGCAGCCACTTCTTTTATACAAAGGACCAAATATTGTCGAGTGTTTAATTAGTCTGATAGTTTGTGCTGAACGGTGTAACATTTCGGTTTCTCACTATTTTCAGGCCAGAAGAATCATCGGTGACTTTGGCATCCCCATCTCAATCTTAGTTTCTGTTCTTGTGGATTACGGCATCACTGACACGTACACACAGGTAGCTTCACGTTCAGGTGCATTTTATAAACGTTTTCCTGCACTTAAACGAGATGATGTGTTTGTTTTTTCTCCCCTTCAGAAACTGAACGTTCCTTCAGGCTTTTCAGTCACGTCTCCGGAGAAGAGGAGCTGGTTGATCAGTCCTTTTGGAGACAAGCAGCCGTTTCCCACCTGGATGATGGGAGCTTCTGTAGTTCCGGCGCTGCTTGTCTTCATTCTCATTTTCATGGAAACCCAGATCACTTCGTACGTTTCTCATGACTGTATAGAACCCCACTTCTGTAAAAGTTTGGATGAATAGTTTTTGGGTGATTCCGTGTTTCTCCTCTCCGTCAGACTGATCGTCAGTAAAAAGGAGCGTCGCCTCATCAAAGGCTCGGGTTTCCACCTGGATCTCCTGCTCATCGTCATCCTCGGGGCCGTCTGCCCGCTCTTCGGCCTGCCATGGCTCACCGCGGCCACAGTCCGGTCCGTCACCCACGTCAACGCGCTCACCGTCATGAGCAAGGCCACGGCTCCTGGGGAGAAGCCCATGATCCAGGAGGTGAAGGAGCAGAGGCTGACGGGGCTGCTGGTGGCCGTGCTCGTAGGTAAGAGGACTGCTCCTCTCAGTCTTTGTCTCTGAAAAGCTGCAGTCAAGCTGTATTATAGAGGAAAACCTGACATGCATCCCTTCATCCTGGTGGGCAATGATCCTCTTGGATCAAATCATAGTGGATCATCTGAAAGAAAGAGTTTCAGGGGGTCAAACTCCAGACCTCGAGGCTCCGCTGTCCTGGACGTTTTAGGTGTTTCTGCTCCAACACACCTGATTCAGACGGTTTAATCACCTCCTCACCAAATCATCAGGTTCTCCAGGAGCACGGCAACAAGTCATCCATTTAAACCAGGTGTTTTAAAGCAAGAACGCATCTAAAACATGCAGGAGAGCGACCCCGAGGAATGGAGTTTGACACCCCTGTCCTAAAGTCATCGTGTTTCAGGTTTGTCCATCGTGATGACGGACGTGCTGCGCCTCATCCCTCTGGCCGTTCTCTTCGGCATCTTCCTGTACATGGGGGTCACGTCTCTGACGGGCATCCAGCTGTACGAACGCATCACGCTCATGGTCACCCCCGCCAAGCACCACCCCGACCACACCTACGTCACCAAGGTAAGCCTCGGCCCTGTCGGCGGCGCTGACTTTACAGAAACAGGCTGAAGACTCGGAGACTTTCTCTGTTTCTTCAACTAAACTTCAACATGTTTACTGGAAAAATCACAGATTAAACTCCTGTTCTTCAGTTTGACTTCGGTTTTACTGATTTTCTTCTGCAGACTTTGTTATTTTCTCCGTTCATATATCAAAACGTTCAGCTCATTCAGGAGATGAATGTCACTACTTTTGGTTTTTGTAACTTTTATGCTTTTCAAAATATTCAGCTTTATTTGCAAATATTTTCCAGATGTCAAAGAATAAACTGAGATTCCTTAAATTCCTTAAAAAACATTTTTTAAGCTGCATTTTCACAGAAAATGTCATTTCTGTCGTTGAAATTCAGGCTGCACGTGTTTTAGATAAGAACCTATTTAAATTTAAAGGTTTTCTCAGCATCATAGTGTTGTTTTCCACCTTACCTCATTTTGTGAAACAATTAACTAATTAAAGGCCTAGGAATTCATATCGCCGGCCGCCATTCACGCCAAACTTACGCTGAGAAAAGACGTCGTGATAAAACCTTAAAATAATGTTTTTCAGGATTTTTTATCATCTTACGCTCAGCACATGAGATGTGAACGACTCTCAGCTACAACGACACCAAATATTTGTAAAATTGACTGAATTATAGCCTGTTTTCTGATTTCTAAGGTCATTTTCTTGAATCTAGTTGTATATGGGATATATCGAATTATTGCTTTCTGTAAATTACAGTAGAATTCACCAAATGGTTCATGAGATATTTTGCTAACAGGCAGACACCTTGTTAAAGTATTTGTAACTGATGAGTGTTTACATGTTGTTATTGTCGTTTATTTAAACCAGATTAGTGATTCTTTTAGAATATGTAAAGGATCAACAGAAGAGACTGAAATTTCCACTAGATGGAGACAAAACGTGTAACCGTCTGTTTTTATTAGCGGAGAATGATTTTAGAAATGTTTTTAAAAGTCTTAAAGTTAACGTGTTGTTCCAGGTGAGGACGTGGCGGATGAACATGTTCACCATCATCCAGCTGGCGTGCATCGTGGCGCTGTGGGTGGTGAAGTCCACCGTGGTCTCCCTCGCCTTCCCCTTCATCCTCATCATGACCGTGCCGCTGCGCCGCCTCGTCCTCTCCAGGGTTTTTGAGGAACGCGAGCTCCAGGCGGTACGTCTCGGCGGCAGGACGTTTGAGACTTCGCCACAATCATCTTGTCCCGCTTCGCCTCCGTTTATCTGCAAATTTATTACAAGACGGATGCTGACAAGTTTATATATCTGTTTAATTATAGCAGGAATGCTGCAGATGAACTTCTCTGATGGTTTTCTGTTCTGGGATTACACCTACCTCCTGATTTTATATCTTTTTATATCATTCAAAGGGCTCGAAAGCTTCTGGAGCTGCAAAATAAAGATAAAAACTGAATCTAAATCAGCTTACAGTAAACAAAAACTGTTTATAATAACTAATAACTTGATATTTTTATTGATTATTCTTCTTTGCGGCTCCACATTTATGATAATTAGCCGCAAGCAATGAGATTGTGTTTATTAACCTCATTATGTGAAATTAATTGATGAAGAAATTGTTTAACTAAGCGAGACACTGTTTGCTAACTTAACAAGTCACTTCGGGCTAATTAAGCAGGCCAGAGTTAGCTAATTAAGCAAACCATTCTTTGCTAATTAAGTGAACCACTGTTGGATTTTTACGTGACCAGTTTTAAGTTAACTAAGAGGGTTATTGTTGGCTAATGAAGTGAGCCATTCTTTACTAATTAAGGGAGCCATTTTGAACCAATCAAGCTCGTTTGCTAACAATTAACTATTGGTTTTCTTTCGTACCTGCTTCCTTTACTTAAACACCAAGCTAAGTGCATAACTTTTTTTAGCTTAGGACAAAAAATAATAAATAAATGAATAAAAAGCAGATTTCACACCATTTAGCTTTTGAATACGTAGCATAAATGTACAGTTATTACATCTGAAAACAAGCTCTTCTGTTATAATCTGGAATAAATTAGTAGATGATTTGATTTTGTTGATGAAAAGATGATTTTGTTTGTTTATTTACGCTGCGTTTATACTTTCAGTCTAAATAACCACAGATAATTTGTGCTTCCACAGCTGGACTGCGACGAGGACTCTCCCAACTTCGACGAGGACGGACGAGACGAGTACAACGAGATCCACATGCTGGTGTAAATTGAAAAGCGGACCGTAGCGATAACGGTGCAGCTCTGACCAGTCAAAGCACAAAAGCCTCAGAGTCGCAGGGTGGCTGTGAACGGCGCGACAGGAGCTTCTCTGATGGTCATTTTTTTACCTTTTGTTTGTTCCGGTGGAAGTGTTAGAGCCCAGGAAGTAGCTGTGACTGCACACCTGAAATGGACTACGCTAATCTTGCAAAATGCATCACCTGAAAATCCCTTTAATTATTTTGCAGGTTATGGGCAAACGTGCAATTATGATGGTGACACGTAGCACAAAATGTGAACTGTTCAGACTGACGGACACTGCCTGTAGTTTTAGCTGCCTTTTCCCTGTTCTGCCTTTTTGTCTTGAAGCTGCAGTAATGTGTAAACGAGGAGCGGAGGCGTCCTTTTCTTTTCCGTACAGACTTAAAGAAACGAGCACTTTTAACGGGAAAACGATCCCTTTTTGTTCAAGCCTCGATGCGACACAAAATACTCTTTAAATGTACTTGAAGCCAAAATCCCAGGAGACACGAAAGCCACTTCGAGAGGGCTTTTCCTGTAATTTATTAGGTGTTTGATACCCTTAGTACTAGTATGTTTTATTATTGTGATTTTAGATATATTAGCAAACTGGATTCCAATCTTTTTATTTTTCTACTTTATATTTATTATCTGTTGATTGCACACAAGATTCTCATCTTAAACTGCTATAAATGGTAATGATTGTAGGTCAACAGATTCAGATGTGCTTTTATTTTCTCATCTTATTGTGTATTTTTCACAGATGTGTTGAATTATATAACCAGAAACTCATAGAGATTTGGTATTAAAGATGCAGGAGAGTATTTGTGCTGGCAGGATGGATGAATGTTACGTTTTACCAAAGGAGTGTGAACTTAAAATGATGATGTACCAACAGTGTTGTTTTACTCGGTGATTCAATATTAATCAGTTTAACTTTGTAACATTTTTAGAGACCTCCTTTCTGCTGCACATCAAAAATGAAGTGGTCAACTTTTCAAACAGGATGATTGAAGTTTATTCATTAAGAAAGAAGATGAGAAAATGGTTTCATATTTCCTTAGCAGACCCAAATTCAGTGTATTTGGACTGTTTGTTTTAAAGCTGGTGGCCAAAGATCAGATGTGAGCAGACATTACCAGTCCGATGGTGCAGTGATGTAAAGTGAGTCTGTGAAAACAGATCAGGAGGTTTCTGTAACATGAATGAGCTCCTGAAACATCTTGGTGGGAATACGTACCAGTTATTTTTGCATTACGTCACAAACTTTGGCTTTTGGTGTCCTGGAGGGCCTCCATCCTGCAGGTTTTCCTTGTTTCTCTGCTCCAACACACCTGATTCAGAGGTTAAATCACCTCTTCATGTTCTGCAGAAGCCTGTTAATCACACACTGATTCAAATCAGGTGTGTTGGAGCAGAGAAACAAGTGAAACCTGCAGGATCGTGGGCACTCGAGGCCTGCTCTAGAGTCACAGAAACTAATCTGAGACGGGTTCCAGACGCCCGCGAAGAGGAAATTTGTCTTGCAACTTTTTTTTTTTTAAATGTTTAAAATTCCTGCAACTCCAGACAGTGACCCTGTGACACATGTCTTTGCAAACATGTTGAGTTTCAGCCCAGTGAGATGCCACTTTAATGCTGACAGCTCAGTTCATTCGTTCAGTATTTGCTCTGTATCTGTAGCAGAAAAGTCCCTCTGAGCTGAGGGGCTGTGTGCTCCTGACAAGCCTCTTACGCAGGGGTGGGCATTCCTGGTCCTCGAGGGCCACCGTCTTGCGTGTTTTCCTTGTTTCCCTGCTCCAACACACCTGATTCAGTGCTTAAATCACTTCTTCGTGTCCTACAGAAGCCAGTTAATCATCCATTGATTCAAATCAGGTGTGTTGGAGCAGAGAAACAAGTAAAACCTGCAGGATAGACACCCCTGCACTAAACAAACCCCACTTATGGGTGTAGTAAGAACCTAAATGTTGATTGTTCTGTTCTACAGCAGCTCCAACTCTCTGCAGAACTGAAGCAAAGATCCACCAATGAAAATAAGAGCGTCACATTTAAAAAGTGTGGCCTTTATTTTTAATTTTAAGAAAGAACAATAAAAATCACAAAGCTTAAACACTGATGTACACCTTTTAGATCATCCATTAAGCACTAAATGCATTGAACGAAGGTGTCGGTCTGGTTTTTGCAGTCTGTGCAGAGATGGTAAATTATATATTATACCTGCACAGGGTCATCTGATCGTATGAATCATAAAAGTAAAGCAAACTGTGAGCGAATGCAAAACTTTAAGGGCTCTTAAACCGCCTGAGACCTAATAAAAACCAACTTTAAAGGTCAACAAAGTCCTAAAATGAATGTGAACGAAACAAAACGAGCGTGCAGGAAGTCTGTCTCAGGGGAAACTGACCTTTCATCTGTTAAATATTGCTTCCCAGCCTTTTGGTTTGTTGACTTTTTTTGTGTGTACATATAACGATGAAGCCAACACATGCAATGTAAAGAATTACGGCGTACAGTCGAAGCTTTTGTTCCTAAATGGAGACAAACGGTTTGAAGTGAAGATAAATTGTGTTTGTTTTAGTGAGGTGGTGCAGAAGGTTAGCTGTAAATGAATAACCTCCCTGGATTGCTCTCCCACTTGAATCTAGCATTTTGCTGTGAATCAAACACCTGCTGTGTGTTTTTTATTTCTTTATTCTCTCAGTTAATGAGTCACAGGATGAGCTGTGCATTAATCCTCTGCAGCTGGACCTTTTTTATCCGAGTGTTTACCTTCAGAGATTTAAAAAAAACTGCTCTTTAAAGTAGAAATTAATGACAAAACCTGTGTGAAAAGAAGTGTGGGGAATGAAGAAAACCTTATGCAACATCACATTGCACTGATACTTTTTTAAATTGTTTAATTTTCCTCTTTTGCATTGAAGCAGCCTTTTCCTAAAATTAATATTTTAATTAGAATTAGAAGCACAGACCTCAAATACTCCCCTAGATTGAAGATTTCCAGGAAACAGAGACTCAAAATAATAACTTATTAATTAAACAGTTGATCTAACCCTTTTGCATTAATTTGTTATTAATCATTTTGTTTTTGTTTTATGTAAATTAATCTGAAAGCAGTATTTATATGTGGCCAGATAGAAATAAAAACGCCAGTATACAGCGATAAATCAAGATTAACAGCACATCAAAATGTTTTTTTTAATTTCAGTATAGTTTATTGTTTCCTCCTCTTTCACCACATGAGTAGAGTTTAACACCATCAGAGTCAAACAAAGAAACAAAAAAATGGTAAAAACGGCATCAAATTTAGTTTTTTCTCAACTTTTTCTTTTTCCTCAAAGCAACAGTTTGGACATGTGACGTAAAACGTTATCATATTTCTAAAACTTACACTGTTTGCATATTTAAAATCCATCCATTTTCTTTACCCGCTTCTCCTTTCTGGGTCGTGGCGAAATCAAAACAGAATTTTAAAAAAAGTTTCTCTATTAAAGACATTATTCTGAAACTCCAGCTCCAGTTTTTGCAGATTATTCGCTCCCGGCTTTAATGAGCAAACGGAGCTGATGATCAGATCGCTGCCCTTCAGCCACAAACATATCAGGTACAAAAACGACAGAAAGAGAAAAATGTTTCCCCCCGCTGAGCTCCAGGTGTTTTCTATGATAATCTCATGAAATAATACCTTTGTGTTCTCTTAGTTAACCTCCGGATGTGAAGCTCTATCTGTTCAAATGTTCTATAATCATAAAACAGAATTTTATTCAGATTTTATGGTCATTTATTTGTAGATTTTTATGAAGGCAGCGGTGCGGCGAGCCGCTCCTCTTCCTCTGTTTCTCCTGAGACTCAGAAAATGGAAATTATTTCACAAACAGAGTTGAGAATCAGGCTCTTTTAATTTACATTAGTACGGGTGAGTTTTCCCTCTAAATGCATGCAGGAAACCTCATTTTATGTAGTCAAAATGTGTTTTAGGTGCAGAAATCACTCCACTCTTCTGTCTTTTATTTTGTATTACCATAAATTGACAAAAAAGGAACAACCAGAGGACAAAGACTAGAATGTTTAAGTGTTAATATTATCATTTTTTGGTAAAGGAGTTGCAGGCATGTTCCTCTGGAGTTTGCTATCCAGGAAAACAAATCTGTTTGTATTTTTTACGAGAAGAACCGACGCGCCTGAGCTGACAAATTTATTCTTTTCAAATCATCGCTCTGATATTTACACAGGAGAGAAAGTCAAACTGTGGGTATTTTTTAAGATAATAAAAGGTGCGGTGTTGTTCTTCTGCTCCGTCTGACAGTTAGATGCAAGATGAAAAGAAAAACAGTCACTTTGATCCTGAAAAAAGTTCAGCGGCGTGAGTTCACCACATTTCGTCACCTTTTACCTCCGTAGAGGCGAAGCAGACCACCCAGACGAATCTGTTGTTTTTGAGTTTAATTCCCCATCATCAGTCCAGCTAAAGACTTCTTTGACTACAACTAAAATATAAATCAGTTTTGTGAGTAATGAGATAAACTCTAGCAGATATTTATGGGAAAGTCTTTGTTTTCTTATTGCGCTGCACACCAAAGCATGAGTTTAACGGGATTAGTGTCCTGTTTTTTCCTGATCCCTCACATGGGAATAAAATCAGCACTTTTACTTTGTTGGTGTGGATTCTCGGTTCTTTTTCTTGTTGTTTCTTGAAGATGTTCGGATTCTCGGTCTCTGGAGCTCTGAGCTTTAAACCTGCAGTGAGGCGCTCCGTTCATGACAGAACCCGCTCCCTACCCTCCCTCCAGAGGGTTTTTGTCAGTTGGTACAGATGTAACCGACTTCGGATTAAAGTTGTCTTTTCTTGCTTTTAAAGAAGGTCAGTTGCCTTTTTTTTAAATAAAACCTCTCAGTTTACTTTGCATTAGTTTTCTTCCACCAGAATAGATTTTTATATGAAAGCTCCTCACTTGAAGCCGGGATAAACACGTTGTAGGGATCTTCAGTTTCGAGTTAAAGGGACATTTCTGGAGTTTTGTGAAAAAAGGTTTTTATGAAAGGGTAATATTCTACCTCAGTTTGAAGGAACAGCGTTTTATTCTGACGAGCTAACAGTTAGCTCGACTGGAGCTAACACTGTCGTTGTCTTGATGTTTTTTTTATGTTTTGGTTTCTGTATTTTCAATTTCTTGTCTCGTCTGTTAATTATTCTTCCCCAGTACGTCTAAACCTGGTGTTCTCCTGTTTTCAGGCCCAAGTTTGAGTCACTTCAGTGTCTTGTTTGCTTGGTTTCCTTGGTTTCCTTGGTTATGAAAGATTCTGGTCCAGCTCCTTGTTTTGTTTTTATGTCTGAGTGCATTTTAGGTTTTTTAAACAACTCTGTTCTTCACCATTTCATCAGAAAGCCTTTAGGCCAGGGGTGTCCAATCCTGGTCCTCAGGGCCACCATCCTGCAGGTTTTCCTTGTTTCTATGCTCCAACACACCTGATTCATGATTAAAACACCTCTTCATTTTCTGCAGAAGCCTGTTAATCACCCATTGATTTAAAACAGGCGTGTTGGAGCAGAGGAACAAGTAAAACCTGCAGGATGGTGGCCCTGAGGACCATAATTGGAGACCACTGCTGTCATCAGAACAACAAACAAACACTTCAAAATATCTTTTTATGATGATTATAATCGAGCTTTAAAGCAGAAACATAAAGGTTTTCTTGTTCTCTTTATGGCTGAATGATGGACTCTGCAGGTGAAATGTAAATATAGGTAACTGACTCAGATCAAGAGCATAAACAGTATTTTCACATTCAGTGTTAGCGTCTGGAACTTGGACTCGTTTTCTGAGGAAACGGCTTCCCGGCAGGACGTCTGCGAACCTTTTTATGTGAACTAGATAACTTAGAAATCATGAAATGTAGAAAGTTTGCATTTGTAATTCAGGTTGACGTTTAGTTTGTGTGAAATCTTTAACAGGTTCATCTTGTTACGACTGTAAAATTAAAACAAAAGGTTTCACAGCTGTTATATTTTGTCTGAAATAAACATTTATTATGTGATACAGAAAAAAAAGGGATTGTTTCTCCTGTTTTCCTGCAATTGTCCTTCCAAATGTCTTTTCTGCTCGTGGACTGAAAGGTGGATTCAGTCAGTAACACATCATCACATCGCTGCGGTCAACCTGGTGGTGAGGTGGACGCACAGAAAGGGCATGAAGAGCGTGAAGACGACACCAGGAGCCATCAGCATGAAGGCGGTGAGAAGCGGGGGGTCCTGGACTTGTCTGCACAGAGAAAAGTACGTCTGGTGGATCTGCAAGAGCACCTCGTCTATCAGAAACATGTGACCCATGCACAAACTTGTCTTAGCACCGTTTTCCACACACAGAGTCAGACTGTTGTATCTCCTGCAAAACAAAAACAGAACAAAAGTTATCTCCCAAAGATAATCACATCTGCATTAAGAGTTCCTACAATTTCAACACATCTCATGCAGTTTATAAATCAAAACGTTGGCCTTTTTTGTCTTTTTTCACCTAGTCTGTGTCTTGCATTATAATCCTGTTTGGACTGTTTTCTCTTTTAAACCAAACTCCAGGCCTCAAGGGCCGCAGTCCTGGGAGTTTTAGGTTTTTCTGCTCAAACACACCTGATTCAAACGGTTTAATCACCTCATCACCAAATCATCAAGTTCTCCAGGAGCACGGCAACAAGTCATCCATTTAAACCAGGTGTTTTAAAGCAGGAACAAGTCTAAAACATGCAGTAGAACCGAGTTTGACACCCCTGTTTTAACTCATCAGATCTCCTACGTAAAACTCTGTAGATGTCAGGATGTGGGGAAACGGAGACAAACCCAGACTCATGTTAAAGAAAACTAATTTATTAAACAAAAACAAAGAAGCACGGAGAGATAAAACACGGACGAAGGACAACAAGCAATGAACCAGCGGAGAATGGAGGAGAAGACCGGGCTTTTAAGGTAAGTGGGCACAGGTGCGTGAAACTTATTACTGACAGGTGGAGGTGGGCGTGGACTGAGGATGAATGGAAAAACACTGGAGACAGAGACAACAAAACTAACAAAAACCAAGAAAGACACAAAACCTAACAGCAGACACGTAAAAAATAAAATGCATGGCAACCAGACATTTATTATCATTACTGTTTTAGTCTTTTTAACAACCGCCGCCACGATTTTTAGACCTTTCACTTCCTGTTATTGTTGATTTCAAGACATTTTAAAATCAGTAGAATCTACAGAAATCTGTATTTAAAGTCCTAAAAGACGTTTGGGTTTCAAGCTAGCGGTCACAAATCCTTTTCAAAATAAAAGTCTTGCTTGGTATGGCTTTAATTAATGCAAAAGTTTCATTTAACTACCCCATTTTAAAATATCTGAACTATTGCTTTAAAAGCTGCAACGAAGCAGGATAGAGTGCAGCATCATAAGTCGTGTTCCTGTGTTTTTATGCACATAAAAGCATAAAATGTATATTCACCATTTGGCATCGGGCCACGGGCATCTGTCCTGATAGCCGCTGTCCTCCATGCTGCTGTTGAAATCCCGCCAACAGTCGCCTGCCTCAAGGTTAAACAGGTTCTGGTCACATGGCGGCGAAACTTTGGCGGCGTTTCCTGGAGAGAACGTCAGCAGCCCTGACGAAACCAAGACGCTTTAAATTAAACAAAGAGCCTGCAGAGACAGCTTCATAATTAGTTTTCCTCCTGCAGCTCTGTTCTTTAATAGCTTTATACCTGCGCCCCGTTATAACGGGGAAGTTTAAATTTAAAATAGGTTAATTAAACATTAAAAAGCAGCTTTTTTTAAAAAAAGAAATGCCTTTTAAACTAAATACTATCAGCTACTAACACGCTAAATTTTACCTCAGCATCTTTAAAACTGACTGAGTTAGAGCTGTTTTGTTCTTGCTGAGGCGAATTAGCTCTGGCGGCCATTTTAGATCAAGTTACCTCCTAAAGTTCATCAGTTATAGATGAAAATCCAACGATTGCTTTCTGAGAATTCGATTAAAATCCGTCCGGTATCCAAATTAAGACTCTACATGTCTTTAACGGCCTTTATCAAGATTTTATCAGTGATGTAGTTTATTTGTCTCGTTTAATTATTCGTCTAAAATGATTCCTAGAAGTCCAACACCTTATCACTGTGATCTGTGCACCTGAGTGTGATGAAGTTACCTGTCCAGGTGAGGAGAAGTGCTGGCAGCAGGGCGGTCGGCAGCATCTGTTCAAAGATTTTTAAACAAATAAATGAATTTGAATCAGCTGTTGCAACAATCAAAATAGTTTGGTTTTTTTTGGACTTTGGCTAATTTTTCCTCTCTTTTTTGAAGAATGTGGCTTGTTTATGAAGTCACTTAACTCTCAAATATCAAAGCACAACAGAAAAATTAACAAAGAACAGATTTTAAATTGTCTCATTAAGCTCTTTGTTCACAATTTGATCCCATTTTTTTAAGTTAAACTTGGTAAAAATCATTTCTGTGTCAACACAGACTGAGGAAACAGCTTGAAATGTGGGTGTGTGATGCAAGTTGTGATGTTTAAATTGTCTGCTTGATCACTATATTAGCAGTCAGACACTTTTTAGTGATGCTTGGCGTCCATTAAGCCAGTTTTTTAAACTTGCTTTTCCATGCAGGGTTGTTGGCATCTCCAGAGATAAGGAGAGAGGAGGTCTGCACCCTGGACAGGTCACCAGAGACAAATGAGACTCAAAATTTCAGACATTCTCAATTTAACCCAACATGCATGTTTTTAAACTCTAAAAAGACCTTGCTGCAAGACGACACTGCTAACCAGCTGCTCCACGGTGCAGCAATGGCATTGGATATTTTAATTCAATACGTAGTGCTCTAATCCCATGGCACAATAAAATGGAGCAGGCTAATGCTAAGCAGCTCATTACTCCGTGCCTTTAAGCATCTAAACATCTCTAAAATAAAGTGTCTCGTCTCGTCCTCTGCCTGAGCTGCAGAGCTGAGGAATTATTAACAAAAACTTTGAGCTGGAGCTAAAATTTAACCTTTTATTTGTGAATTAAAGATTAAAGATTTGCTGTAAAGAGCGAGCCGTATTCTGCCATTTTGTTGCTCACTTTTTATTATTTGCACAAAACTTAAAAAGTTCAGAAATGTGGTGTATTCCAGCTTATCTAGCTTTATTTATGCAACACATATTCTGCACAAATATGAAGTACGCTGCATTAAAGAAGTCTCTGAAATGCAGAAACATCAGGATGTTTATTAGTAGTGAAGCAGTGGGTGAGTTAGTGGACGTTTCACACACAGCTCAGGGTTTAATGTCTGTGGGCTGGAAGGATTTCCTCAGGTGTTCTGTGGAGCAATTTACCATAAAAGCCTCAAGAACGTTCTCCGATTGGCCGCCGAAAGTCTGGAGAGTTATCGATCAAAACCACTTACATAAAAGGGCGCCTTGCTCCTTGAAATGAAAATACAAAGAATTGATGGATGATCAGCATCAGCATAAAATATGCAACTGAATTATTGAACACTTGACCGTCCAAGCAGATTGTGATCATCAAATAATGTGTTCCTTTACTGGTTCAGTACGATAAGTAAGATCTGTCCCTATTCTCATCAAAACTAATGAATTTATCTCATAGGACGCAGAAACCAGATGCTACTGAGGAGAATGGGCCTTTATTCTCTTTAGAATATCCCTTTTTACGTGCCCACATGTAATATTTGTACAAAACCAGTACATAATAAATGTAAATATCCAAATTGCTAATTCAATTGCAGGCAAAAACTCCATAAGTGTCCCTCCGTACAACCAGAACCCAACAAATATGTACAGATATGAAAGTGGAAATGTTCTGTACCTCAGTATTTACGTCCTGCCGTTTGGTAAAATTAGCGCCTGAGCTGAGGATGTTTAAACGAGCAGAACCGCTTGCAGAAGTCCTCCGAGCTGATCTGATCCAGTTTCGTGTAGCTGAAACCTCAGAGTTAATTAGATTGTGCAACAGACGCAGCCTGCTTCCTTTCCCAGACTGAGCCCGGCTGTTCCCAGATCAACCCAAAAGGATGTTGAACCCTCGACCCGCCTCCCCCCGAAGACCTGAACCCAGACCTCGGAGTCAACGATGGATTTATTTAATGTTTCCCTGGGAGGACTTTCCCAGTCAGGATCTCACAGCTGCGAGGAGAAAACAAGGACAGAAGATTCTCCATTAGAGGAAATTAAAAGCTTTCAAATCAGTGGTTTTTGTTGTATTTATGGCACCATTTTATCTCTAGTTTCTTTGTAAAGTTCACGTTAGTTCAGACTAAAAGCTTTGGTGATAAATATAATTAAACAGTGGGGTGTAACAAGATGAGATTTTAATAATATTAACTCTCCTCATGTCAGGATTTAGGGTTATTGTTATTTTACGTGTTTAAGTTTGGGTTTATTGGTTGTCTTCATGTTTTGTTTTTTGTAATCCTGTCATCATTCACTGGTCTTCTTCTTCTTCTTTTTGGTTTCTTCCTGGCAGCTGGCAACAAACTTTTAGTAGCATTACCGCCACTTACTTATCTATTTAATATATATATATGTACATATAAATAAAATTAAACTAATAAATATAAAAAAAATTACTACCTATATACCTATATGCATATAAATATACTTATATACATACACATGTGCACTCAAATATATATACTTATACATAACTTTGCATTCTACCCATCTATATCATACACACATTCACAAACACACCTACTATAATCAAACTCTATTAAATAATTTAGTTTTCTTTAAAAACCGAAAAACTATCTGAATATGTTTACTCCCCAAATTCTTCCTCAAAATATCTGTTAAATGAACATTTTCTTTAATTTTTCCAAACTCTCTCCTCATATATCTTCTTTCTTTTCCATATTTATGATATTCTAATATAACACGCTCTACGGTTTCGTATTTTTCACAATAATCACATTTGCCAGTATTTCATTCACTGGTCCTCAGTCCTTCACTTGTTTACCTGCCGCGCCCGTCTGCACCTGATCTGAGTTTGTAATCACTCACCTGTGCCCACTTCCCCTAATTTCCTGCATCTCTATAAAACCTGAACATTTCCTTCACTCGCTTGTTGTCCGTTTTCTCTTTCACACTCTGTCTGGTTCCTCCCATGTCCCGCCTTTCATGTTTTTCTTTTATTTATAGTAAAATAGTGGTAAATAAATATATACAAAAACAATAAATTAACCCATATGTAATATTTAGGACTTACAAACCTTCAAACAAAACAAAAAAAAATGAATGTCACTCTTAGCAGCCTGTTAAGGTGCTATATTTTTTAGGTCAGGATGCAAAAAAAGACATTAAAAGTTGATCTGTCTCACTTCAAAACTGCAAAAAACTTTAAATTCAAAGCAGTCAAGTGAGTGCTAATTTCAGAAAAAGCTCAAAGCGTTGTGACTTCAACATGTCATCGGCGAGCAACTATTTTTATAGACTCAGCTAACAAGGTCAAAGGGGAAAAAAAGGCGACTAGAAAGAAGAATATTTCAACTCAACGTCATATTTTCAACGACATTAGTTGTGTTTTTTATTATTCAGTGAACTCACCTTCACTGCACAATAACCAAAGAAGCCAGTTTCTGAAAAAATGGCCACCAGCGCCATCTGCAAGAAAGATGATACTTCTGCTTAAAAAGATCATATAAAAAACAGGTCACCAAAGATATTAAAACCATGTAAAGTCAACATAAATATTTTATTTTTGCACAAAGTGTAGTTTTTAGGAAAAGATCAGTGTTTGTTATATTTATTACTAAGGGTTTGGAGAATTTTGCAGACAGCATTTCCCTTTTATATAACTTTGATAAAGCAGAATTGTCCTTCTGTCATCTGTAATAAAATTAGAATTAGTCTGAATATTTTCGTCTTTCCTCAAAACGTCTCAAATGTGCTTGCAAATCACAGCAGTCAAAACATTAAAGACATGCTTGTTTCTAACTATATATATACAGTATATATATATTGTTAGCTGTTAGGTCAGTGAGAGTTGGACTCCTCCAAGGTTGCCCTTTGTCATCGATTCTGTTCATAATGTTTAAGGACAGAATTTCTAGGCGCAGCCAAGGTGTTGAGGGGATCCGTTTTGGTGGCCTCAGGATAGCATCTCTGTTTTTTGCAGATGATGTGGTCCTATTGGCTTCATCAGGCTGTGATCTACAGCTCTCACTGGAGCGGTTCGCAGCTAGGATGAGGATCAGTGCCTCCAAATCTGAGCCGGAAAAGGGTAGAGTGCCTTCTCCGGGTCGGGGAGGATGTCCTGCCCCAAGTGGAGGAGTTTAAATATCATGAATGAGGGAAAAATGGAGCGGGAGATCGACAGGCGGATTGGTGCAGCGTCTGCAGT
>NC_051435.1:2867823-2890854 GCF_001649575.2 Kryptolebias marmoratus | reverse complement strand
GTCTGGGCTCTCCCTTAGAGATCGGGTGAGAAGCTCGGTCATCCGGGAGGGACTCAGAGTAGAGCCGCTGCTCCTCCACGTCGAGAGGAGACAGTTGAGGTGGCTCAGGCATCTGGTGACGATGCCTCCTGGACCCCTCCCTGGTGACGTCCCCCCGGGAGGAGGCCCAGAGGAAGACCCAGGACACGCTGGAGGGACTGGGAACGCCTTGGGATTCCCCCGGAGGAGCTGGCCCAAGTGGCTGGGGAGAGGGAAGTCTGGGTCTCCCTGCTTAGGCTGCTGCCCCCGCGACCCGACCCCGGATCAGAGGAAGAGGATGGATGGATGGATGGATGGATGGATATATTGTAAAATAGTGGCACTATCAGCTTGAGTCTGCAAATTGGGTTCACCTCCATCTCCACCACCATGACACTTAAAGGAGCCCATTGCAAAAATATTTTAGCAGATTTTTAATACTGAAATCAGGCTTTTCTGTCTTTTCAGCTTTTTATCCAAAGTAGAGTTTAATAAAAAGAAGACCAAAGCCATAAAATTAATAAAAACACAACTGTTGTCCTCCGGTGGACTACGTCAGGTAGAGGGAGCCCTAAAACTCTCATACCTCCTCATTATGGTGTCTGCTGGGTTCATGGTTTAAGATTTGGTTCCACTTCCTCATTCACAACCTCTGTAAGATAAAAATAGGCATGGTATGGGGAAAAAACCTTCTTAATTCTTTTATGTGTTTAACACGAACACATCCAGAAACACAGGCCTCGTTTTTCACGCTGCTCCTTTGAATTCCCGTCCTGATGGAGGTAAACGACTCCGGAAAATGTGACCGCCTCCCTGTGGTATTCCACTGGTTCCGACTAAATGACTCCGTGTGACAAGGATCTTTCAGGGGCCCGATTCAAATATCTCTCAGCACTGAACCATCAGGCTGTTCCACTTAAGAGAAATATTAAATGTTTCCACATTGTTTGGCTTTTACGGCCGTTCAGAGCGTCTAAGCAGCATGTGTATTACATTATGTCTGTAATACACATATTACAGACATGGTGTCAGCAAGGAAATGTTGGAGAGGTCATGGGAAAACATTTCTGTTTTGAAACTGTATGCTGCTGAAAGATAATTCATAGAAAAAAAAAACGGCGCAGAGCCTCATTTAGTCTTATAACTCCATTTTAATTCACTTTTTTCTGAAACTC
Organism: Kryptolebias marmoratus; assembly: GCF_001649575.2. Taxonomy (NCBI): domain Eukaryota; kingdom Metazoa; phylum Chordata; class Actinopteri; order Cyprinodontiformes; family Rivulidae; genus Kryptolebias; species Kryptolebias marmoratus. The sequence goes on along the minus strand of NC_051435.1, from coordinate 2,889,661 downwards.
TGTGATTCCAAACAGAAAGTTGGATGTGATAAATCATCCTCTTCTGTCACATCAAACACATCTCCTATGTCTCCTACTTCTCCCTGTCCAAAATGTCCACATGTCCAAACCATTTCAGCCTCTCTGACTGACTTATTTCTAATCCGGTCCATTTTGGTCCCTTCCAATGAAAATCTGAACATCTGCATCTCCGTTATTCCAGCTCCGTGTCCAAACCAAACATCACAGCAGGTCTCATCTTGTAAACCTTCCTTTTCTCTCTTGCAGCTCTCCTGGTGTCACAAATATCTTAATACATTTTGACCATCTCCTTATGATTATCAAGTGTATCTGCTCAATGATTTTTATGATGTTTTGGATGATTGTAATGATGTTTTTATGATGTAAAGCACTTTGAATGCCTTGCTGCTGAAATATGCTTGTGGTGATCTGTAAGTTGACTTCCTGGTGGGCCGTCCTGTTCCCTTGGATTGGCTGAGGTCCTGCACATCTTCCACACCTGCAGAAGATTAGGCTCGTCAAGGAGCCGTGGTGGAGACCAGATCAGCGCTGGAGCATTATTTGCCCTTTGGTGAAAATCTCTCAGCTCACTTGTCTTCTGATTTATTATCTGTATGCTTTGTTAAATTCATGCCCTTGTGCTTTTTGTACTCTGTCAGAGTGAGAGTCACCTGAGAAACCAGTCTGGTCTGCGTCCTGAGTCCTCTGCGAGCAAAGTACTCTGAGCTACCTACCTGAGCCTGTCTGCCTCTTCTGCTGCTGCAACCTGTGGAGGATTCCCTCGTTGTCCTGACATCCGGAAACCTGCAAAACGGATTCACCTCGTCCAGGAAAGTGCTCACTTTACCTTCCTCCTCCACGCTGGATCCGGCCCGCCTTCCTGTAAGACAACCTCACCTGTGAATGCAATTCTCCCTCTCTCAACTATCCGAAAAACCTGTCTACTTACCCACGTCCCTTTCCTCCAGATCCCGTTTCCTGTAGTACCCTGCACTGTTTGACTGTAAATAAAACCACTTACCTGTATCCTGATCTCCTGCGTCTGTCAGTCTCCGAGCAGCTCCTTGTTAAAATGTGACAATGCTATACAAATAAATTTTTATTTTACAGATCAGCCCTGACACTCGTCTCCATCTGCTCCATCCTGCCTGCTCTCTCCTCTTCACATCGTTTGTGTTCTACCTGTTTGCTTTGAATGGTCAACTTGTGTTTCTTTCCATTTGTACTTGGAAGTTGTAATTCTAGCTCACAAAGTCAGAGATTCCCAAGCAGCCCGAACGTTTTGTTTCCACTTCTGTTAGTTTGTGTCTCAAGGTTTGAGTGTCATAACGGGGGGAGACGGAGGCGAATCCAGAAAGCTGACTCATTCTTTCAAAAGGAAAACTAATTTATTAAACAAAACAAACGGCTGATGTGGCAGCAAAAAGGAAACTAACGATAACAAAGTATCCAGAACAACGGCAGAGCAAGGCAAGGCATGGAACCAGGAAGACAACGAGCACGGCATGAAGAAGAGGAACGGAAAGGAATGACCCAGTGGCGTATGGAGAGACAGAGACCGGTTTTAAAGGCTGAGGGAGAGATGAAGGTTGGTTGCAGCTGTGGACAAGGAGCAGGTGAGGTGGGCGTGGCAGGCATGAATGGAAAACTACTGGGGACACAGAGACCCGAAAGACAACCAAACCAAAACAAGACCAACAAGAAACCCCAACAACACCAACATTCATGACATTGAGAACATTGTTATCAGCTTGCATTGCTAATAGTTAATGAGCATAACAATTAACAAATCCTACTGGTTCTCCAACTTGTCAGGTCTGACATCATTCCCAGATCCAAGTTCTGACTCCCGAGGAAAACAGGTTGCAGCATCAAACTCATCTAATTAGTTCAGCTTTAACTTTATTGTGATTTTAGTCTAATTATCTTAGTAATTCTTACGTTGGCTGTTTAACAGGCCTTTTTGGTACTTTTAGTCATGTTGTACCCTTAGCTTAGCATTGTCATGTTCCAGTTTATGTTAGCTTATTTAGCCTTCCTTCACATTTAGTTTATTTTATCTTAGCTCATTTTTTGACTGTCTTAGCCTGATTGTTGTTTAGTGCAGCTTTAACTTCATCATGATTTTATTTAGATTATTTAGCTACTATTTTGACTGTTTTAGCTCATGTTTAGATTCATGATTTCATTTAGATTATCCTAAGCTGCTGAAGAGTGCTATATAAATAAACTTCACTTCACTTCACTAATATCATAATTATTTCTATTAAGATCCATCCTCTGATTCATGTGATGTTTTGCTAACAGACAGACAAAGGAACACACATTTGTGTTTGTACGATTGCCAACCTTTTACTGATAACATTTTGAACACATGCTGATGAAAACATAGATCCTAAAACGTTGGGCTGTCTCCAGCGTAGAGGCTGTATTAATAATCTACTAAATCCTGAGAAAGAAATGTGTCGGTTAATGATCTCCCATTTCTTCAGTGAAACACAGTTTTCCATCACTTTAAATCTGCACGTGAGGGTAGGAAGGAAACTTTAAGAGCCCTAAAATCCAGTGAGGTGGAATTCTTCCGTTCATTTTAGAAGGTTAGGACAGAAAATTAGACATTTTATGATTCCAAAAACTAATAGTAAGTAATTATGCATTATAACTTACCACAAATGTTCACAGATAATTTTAATTTGAATCCATTAATGGGATTTATTTTAAAGTTAGGCAATGAGAAGGACTTTAGCCATGTTAAAGTGTTTGTTTAGGGGTTTTAATAGCTTTTTTTTTTTTGGTATTTTTGTGTTAAATTTGAGCATTGTCAACAACTTTGACTCATTTTGAGGACTGACTTGTTCAGCCATCTTTTATTTGTCAGAAACAAGCAAAGTGAGGACTGTGAGCCTTATGCTGTATGTTGCTCACAGAGCTGCAGTAAAACCTCACTGCAGGGCTGAAAACCTTCATGTGCATCCTCTGGTCAGTTAGAGAACAGGAAATGCCATCCTTACGCAATATGTCAGATGTTTCCTGCTTTTTTGCCCAATGTCCAAATGGTGTGACACCACTGGAAAAAATAATTTGACCACACCTGACCGTCACACCAGCCAGTATTAAAGGGGCGGACTTCCATGAGGAATCCGTTCCAGAACATCCCAAAGGTGCTCGACGGGGTTGAGGGCAGACACGACCAAAACATGGCCTCCTTGGTGGAACAAAAAGTTGGGACAGGGGCGACAAAAAGGCTGTAAAAGTAAATAAGATGAAGAAGAAACAGCTGGCGGAGAATTTAGCAGCGAATTAGGTTAACTGACAACGAGTCAGTAAGATGACTGGGAGTAAAAAGAGCATTTTAGAGAAGCTGAATCTGTCAGAAGTAGAGATGGGCGGAGGTTCACCAGTTTAGAAAAAACTGTGTATAAAAATAGTGAAACAAAAACAGAAAATTGTTCCTCAATGGAAAATTGTGAAGACTAATATCCCATCATCCACAGATTTCAAGAATCTGTAGAAACCTCTGAGGTCAAAGGTCAAGGCTGGATGTTGGTTCTGGTTCTGGTTCTGGTTCTGCTCAGGAACACTGTCTGTAAACACAGTTCACCGTGCTGCTTAAAGCTCTATCAGGCAAAGAAGAAGCCAGATGTGAACAGATGTGTCTCCCTTGGACCAAAGAGGAGAACTGTTCTGAGGTCAGAGCCTGCCTCTCTGATGGTATGGGGGTGCATTAGTGCCTCTGGAAAGAACAACATCTGCTCCCATCCAGGACTGTTGAACAGACAGAATGGGACAACCTCAGGTCCAGATGTTTACAGACAGAATGGGACGACCTCAGGTCCAGATGTTCACAGACAGAATGGGACAACCTCAGGTCCAGATGTTTACAGACTGATGGGAGAAGAAGAAGAGATGCTTCAAACATCTGGAGCAACTTTAAAGAGACGTGTTGATACCATCAGATTTGAAATTACATTATTTTTCTCCCCAAAATGGTGCAATTTCTTAGTTTAAACATTTTATTTATTTATTTTTTATGTTCCACTGTGGAAAAAATATTGTTTTATGAGATTTGCAAATGATTGCAGTCTGATTTTATTTACATTTTACACAATGAATACAACTTTTTCAGAATCTGGGCTGTATTTTGTGAGTGTGCTTTTCAGCTCCTGTGTCAGTCTGTGATATAACGGCAGATAGGACCCTGTCAGAGTGTTTACACAAAGATTTGACTGTTTGAGATCCTGAGGTTCATTATCCAAGGGTCAGTTTTCTCTCTCAGTCGTTAGTAACAAACCCAACCAACTCTATAATGGTCACATATTTCACGTTTGGCTTGCTGTTTGGATTCTTTACCTTACCTGGAGTCTTGCTGGGGGATTTAGTTTTCCGATGTCCGAGCTGCACAGCCGAGGATCTTTATGCGTGTCCCAAAGTGAGCCCAGGATGTATGGAGGTGGTGAGGGAGTCGGGCTGCGGCTGCTGTCCGGTGTGCGCCAGGCTGGAAGGTGAGCCCTGCGGGGTGTACTCCCCCAGGTGCTCCACGGGCCTCAGGTGTTACCCCAGCGTGGACGCTGAGTTTCCTCTGCAGGAGCTCATCCAGGGTTCAGGCCAGTGCAGGCAGAGACTGGACCTGGACGTCACAACGAGTGTGCACTGGCAGCCAACATATGGTGAGAAGCTTTAAACCTACACTGTCTTATAGGTTAATAATAAAGATAAATAACATCACATGTTCAGTAATCCAGTCATTTTAATTGCATGTTTGCATACAGTTATGTTAATATATGTGTTAGTTTGGTGTAGCTAAGCTTTCCTTTCCTTTTGTGGGTTTAAAAATGTACGTTTTCATTGTATTTTTGGTGAAAGTTACATTGAGGCGCTGCAGATATTTTGTGCGAACAGCCCAGTTGAGCTTACGGTTTTTGCCTCCTGTTCTCTTAAATCTACCTGCTCACTCTGAACTTAAGTCTACATTATGACACAAACTGACCCACAAACTGTTTTTGGGGATCATTTCAGGTTGTTTCTGCGCTCGAGTTAGCTCCTCCAAACATGGATTCACACCTTTGACATGATGCTAAAACACAGCCACAGTCGAGTTGAGACATTGAAATTTGCATTATATGTTTTCATACATGATAAAATCCCTCCATATACTTAAAACATGGTTTGCTCTATTAGATTACAGTTACAAGGAACAAAAGGTCACTATTGATTCCTGAAAAGGAATGTTGACATACACTGGGCTTTTGGTCAGATGAGGTTAACCCACATCTGTGACTGAGCCAGCAGGACCCTTCTGACCAACCCATAATGTGTCTGTAACCCAAATATCTTCAAACTTCTCATATCAGAAGGTTCTTCTACCCTCACCCTCCATTTAAACAATTGCTAAATGAAACAGAGCAGTTTTTGGAGGTATTTAACTTCTAAATACTTTAAAGTAGATTTCCTAGTGAATTTTGCATTCAGTGAATATGGCCTCTGCACACCACAGACTCTCTGTTTGTTGTTGGGAAACATCGCCATGGCAACAAGTGCAATTTCATTACTCGAACTGGTCCCCGCTCCAGAGCTTCCAGTAAAAGCAAGTTATTTTTGTTTATGTTCCTATTTAAAATCACTTTAGGAGTTCTCCTTGTTGTGCTTTCGGAAGACCCTGCTTTCAGTCCCAAAATAAACCCAAAGTTTGGACAAAAAAAGAAAAGAAAATGGAGTTTGCTGTCTCTTCTGAGGTGCTCAAGCTGCTGCCAGGTGTGGCGCGTCTGTCAGTGACACGTATACATCTTTTTACAACAATATTTGTATTAGCCATCAGTATTTCAACATGTACAGTATTTATGCAGAAAAGATCTGTTGAGCAATGCATACTCTTCGTTCAACACAGCTCTGTTATTTCGACTTAATTGAAAAGCTGAAACTCTATACGTCTACAGTTGCCAGCAGCGTTGGCATTCGTCAGGGGAAGTGTTTTCTCTGGAGAACCAAAAAAAAAGATTAACGGGTCGTCCGGGCAGTTGAATTAGGAAGCATCGGATCCAGCTACCACCTGGAAAACAAGCCAAAAAAGTAGAATTATTTTTGGCGTTTTGTCTTTCTGATGGATACCAGACTCTGGCTAGAGATAAAAAAACGTTCCTGTTTTTGTCTTTATATTTCACACTCCTTGATAAGCCCCCTCCACAATGAATGAAGTCCCCCTACGATGTGGAAAATCATCCAGAATGGGGCTGGTCTTTGCAGGGTCTTGCAGATCGTTACGAATAGTGGTGCAAAATTTGTCCACGGTGATTTTGAGCATGCACAAGGTGGCAGCCAATCAACTGATGTGGTATGAATTTACTCCACCACACCAAACTAGCAGCACCTTGCTGACACAAATCAAGAAGCACCTGTTCCCATCATGGTCAGGCCATGAAAGCCGGCTGCGATCGAGGTTCTGCACAGAAAACCTCTTCACCTGCATCCTCTTTCACAGCAGCCTGAAACCGTCCATGTGGTCAGACCCGAGCATCCAGGGCTTCAGCTGTGGATCTCATATTCAAATCATGTTGCTGTAATAATATTGTGGTTTCTTTGTATTTTATACAAGCAGCCTCCATTTCACAATACACACCCTCTGCAGAGTCTGGCTCGTGTGTATTTGTCTGTTATTGTTTTTTTTTAAGATAGAGACTTGCAGGTGAGGCTTTCAGAAGTTTCTCTTGTTGTTGCACCAGCAGAATCAGGTTGGTGAAGGAGGCATCTTTCTCCAGCTGGTTTGGTTAAACGGTTAATGAAAGCAACCTGCTGCAGAGGTGATATTCATGGCAGTAGCTTCGTGTCGCTGTAGCGTGATGTAGCTCCGTCCTGAGCTGTGCAAACACAAGTCTACTTGAGAGGAGAGACGCTGGAAAAGGCAGAGAAAAACCTTTTTGGTGAATATGAAGAACGCAGCAGCGTTATGATTGCCTTCAAACTGAGGTTTTCCAAAATTCCTTCCCTCCAGACATGCTGTAACAAGTCTTGGAGAGCATCATCAAAGACTGTATATAGATAAACCTCGGACCAGAACCCTGAAGTTGAAGCAGGGATGGGACTGTCATGGCAAAAAGATGGAGAAACAGGGATGGGACCAATCCAAGTGGTGGAATCTGTTTACCCTCAGATCCTCGGAGCGTGCTCTTTTAAACACAGCTTACGACGCCACCAGTCTCCTCATAACCGACGGTCCATTAGAAGACCAGGAAGTTAGAATAAAGTAAAAATAATTTAAAATAAAGTGGGAATCCTGCACCAAACCATGTTCCTTTAAGAAACAGTTTCCTTGTTTAAAACTTCATGTTTTTTTAATAAGTCTGCCCCAGTCGCCCTGAAGGGGATTTTCTGCTCGAACCTGCTCCTCTCCTTCGCTCACAGGTCTCAGGTCTTTAATTATTCTCACTCAGAAAGTGTGAAAAGTGAAGCTTTAAGTGATCACTCCAGGGGGGGAGTAGCATGTGGGTGCCTGCTCTTCTGACAGAACTCCCCCCGAGGTGCTCAGGCTCCTTCTCCTCCTGATCTCAAAGCAGGATTACATCATTTTAATATTATCTCAACTCCTTTAGGTCAGAATTTACCTTCACAGGTTCGAACATGCACCAATTTAGCCATAAGATTATGACCACTGACACAACTACTGCTGGTACATTACATTGCAGAGCTAATTGACCTTAACGAACACAAAAATGGCCTCAGATATTGAGCTCAAATCAACCCAAGTTAAGTCATTTCAAGTTTATTTATATAGCACTTTTAAACAGACCTGCTGCTGGCCAGAGTGCTTTGCATGAAATGAATAAAAAAGCAAATAAATTATCATAATGTTATGACTTTACTCAAACTTTTTACAAAGTTTTTAATATTTTTTTGTAATTCTCAGTTACAAAGCATTATAGTTCAATATTAATGTTACCACAACATAGAAACGTGAACAAAAACACTTCATTTGGCAATAAATTCAAATTATTTCACATTAAATGTCAAAGTGACCGGTTAACAGCATAAATACGATATTTTGATGATGTCTTGAATGTTACAAAAAGCGTTGCTTGAGGAGAAATTTCACCGTGAAGAGTCACGTTGCAGAAAGACGACAGTTCAACGTGAGAAGGAAGACAAACAAAGTGCAGAAACCTTACACCAAGGCAGCTCTTTTCTCCTGAATATGGAACGATCATTTTCTGCCTTTAGGGTTTAAGTCGGGGACAAAGGTGTCTTATCGGCACACGTGAGACAAAAGACTGTAAAACGCTGACAGTGGACTCACGCTGCAAGATGGATGTCCACATTTCATAGATCACTCTGTTCCAGATGTGCACAAGGCCTTCTTAATGAGAAATAAGGGATTTAATTGTGTATCTATATGCAGTTCTTATAAAATGAGCAAGTAAAATACAGAAAAAGTCCTTCAGGTAAAGAGACATTACATTTAAAGATCAGTAAATGCATGCACGGTGGTGGGGTGGTTTGCATCACCGCACACAAGGTTTATTCCTGGGAGGATCTAACCCTGAAAAATTCAGCTTCAAAAGTCCAAAATCAGGCATGAAAAGATGAGACGACTGGTTTTCGTCTCCAGCGGGAAAAGTTCTGGTTCCAGGACAGAAAGCAACATTTTTTGTGTCTGTTCTTTGAATCTGTACCAACTTTGTATTTATGGTGCTTAAAAGTTTGAACAATAAATGTTATACACACTTTTGGGAGCTGTACCTTCATTTCTTATTGTGCACTTTTCATTTTCCCAAACTGCTACAAAATTCTTTAGGCTCTGTTTGGTTCAGGTTCTTGGTATCCAAAGTTTTTTATTTTTTATTTTTTCAGACACATTATTTTGTGCAGCTTTTGAGCTGTACACCATGCCAGCTATCGTTCAGCAATCTTCATTTATGAACGCTCATATTGTTGCAGGACAGCTTGGGTGTTTTATGAACAGCCGAAAGCAGCTTAAATATGGATTCATCTTGTTAAAGGGGCTGAAGATACTGAAACTTAAGGCCTGATGTGGTAAATGAACATTAAGTGGACCTTAAGACGACTGTGTCCATCTTTTATATACAAACTCTGTGGCAATATTTGAAAAAATTGAATTTAACCTTTTAGAAAATGCTATAGGGAATAAAAGCTTGAAACACAAATGTTTTTCTATACATATTCAGATCTGGAAAACACCAAAATCCACGCTTTTCCGTGCTTTTCAAGGTGTGTAGGAACCTTAATACGGCTTTCAGGGTTACTTTCCAGAAACATTGACTCATGCAAAAAAACGTCAAAGCTGAATGCCTTTTGTTATTCCATTTTCCACTACAATACACTCATACATTCAGGAAACACCTGCTTCGGGTCCAGCCCACGACTGCGCATCGAAAGGAGAAAACTAATTAACAATCACCCACAGCTCTTCAAATCAATCCTTTTCTCTTGGCACTGATCCCTGAACCATGGCTCAGTGTCTCCCCCTGCAGCCGAGCAACAACCACACACCGCCCCAACACCAGGAAGCCAAATAAATGCTCTCAACAGAACAAAAATCTTTTGTAAAAGAGAATTAAAGCCGTGGTTTCCAGGCTGGAGTTGAGACTCCACCTGCAGGGACGATTCTGTCCGAAGGAAATTCTCAGAAATCAAAATTACCTCTTAAATGATGGCTAAAAGCATATATTTGTCATCGTTTTTACAAAAGATAAATACATTAGTAACTGAAGGGCTAACATTCCTTGGAGGAATGCATATCACCCGCCACCTTTCATGCAAAGTTTTAAACTAAGATAAATTTTTTTATGTTGAAAATGGCCGTTATATATGACCTCATGTGATCTGTTAGCTCTCTGAGTGTGTGTTGTACCCATTTCTGTGTTTGGTAAAGTCGATTAGCTGCGGCGGCCATCTTGTATTGGGTTAATAAAGTGTAGACGAACATCCAGTGATTACTTTTTGAGTTTCATTAAAATTTATAGACTGGTTTATGAGATATTTTGCTAACAAGCATGCAAACAAACACACCCACACAGGTATTTACATTATCACCCACCTTTCGTGCTACCAGGTGTTCATAGTTGATTAAAAAATACAACAATAGTTAATTGGGCTGTTTTTATTGTCATTATGTTCTTGTTTTTTTGGCTTATTAGTGATGTTTGTACACTTTAATTAGCAATAATCTGACATTTCTGCTATTTTTATTTTGCTGAAAGTTAAACTGCTTTTCTCCTTGCTTGGAAAAGTTAGAAAAAAGTTAAAAGTTAGAACACACATATTCAAAATAAATGAGACGTCCAAATATCTAACACTGAGAAAAGCCCATACTTCATGAAAAATAAACCACTTTTCAGTCAGATTCATCAACTGCAAAAGGAACTTCTTTGGTAAAAACAAAGAAGCTGAAAGAATGAAAACAACCATATTAGGTCTGAAGGGGATGGCCATTATTCTGTCCCATTTCTGAATGTTTGCTCGCTGTATTTGAGGTGTTTGAAGACAGACATCGGTCTCTGCAAGGCTCACATCCGAGCATTTGAGACACACACACACACCCCACTCTGTGTGATAACAGGGAAAATACATTAATGCTAAGCAACACTGGAGAGACATTACTCATCCCGGGCTCGTAGAAAACTGTGAAAACATCGCTTTAAGGCAAAAAGCAAAGCCAACAGCTTCAGACAGGTAGGTTCTTTGGTACTTGGGGCAGAACAAACAGCTCAGTTTTAGACGGCAGATGTTAGCTGAAGCTGTGTTTTCTTGAGTTTATGTATCTATAGTTACCAAGGTCCTAAACACAACCACAAAAAACTCTTAAAAACTTATTTCAGCTTGAGTAAAATACACCAAACCTGCTTCAATCAACACTTGAGTTGACATGAAGGTTGTTTAAAACATTATTTTAGGAGTTTTGTGGATTGAATTAGTTATTGTCGTTTTGTTTTGTTATTTTTCCTGTGTTCAGTTTGGGCCCATTGTCAACCTCAGGTTTTTATTTTTCTCCAGACACACTTTGTCCTTCATCGGTCATCCGCCTCAGCTGCACTCACTCAATAATCCCCCCTTCCATCGTATAAACATGTTTGTTTTCTTCGCCTCTCATCTTGTTTGTTCTGAATACGTCCAATGTTTCCTCCTCGGCATCAAAATCCAGCTTCACTGCCTCATGCAGTGTCAGCCTCCAGATGAGACACTGCAAGTTGTTTCAAATTGTGTTAATAAGAATCGTGCAATCATTATTCAGGCTCGCCAACAAACGTACCGTTGAGGTCCTTTGGAGGTATGTTCAGCTCAGCTGTATGGAGAGAAATGAGATTTTCAGAAAAGCAGTAAATACTAGCATTCCTGCTTATCTTTTAGTTCATATTTCACACCCATTTTTGACCACAACTGATAACGAAGACATTCAGGAGTCACTGGATGGTCTGGTTTTCTGTCGTTTACTTTTGGATGTACGACACAGATGTGTACAGATGTGCAATTTGATCAGCTTGAAAACAATGGCATGCAAATGGCTGCTTTTATTCAGTTTAACCTATTTTTATTAACCTCTTCTTAAATTCCCTGCTCTGAGTATTGATTCTCTAAGCTGTGATCGCTGCTGTCTGCTGCAGGTAACATACTGACAGGTCATATTTCCTCCAGACACTCTATACTTTACCGACATGATCCTAAACTTTCATGCTCTCAGCTGGAGGCTGGGACTTCTGACAATAAGCCACTGCTGACTCACTGTAGCCAATGTAATTTGATATATTCAGAAAATAAAGTCACCATTAAACTGAAAGCAATCCACAAAAGGTTTGAATATCAAAACTACACACACACAGGTTTCCCACCTTTCAGTGTGTGTGTGCACATACCTGCACATGTAAACACAGAGAGACATATAGAGTGTGTGTGGAGCCCTGGAGATTGGGAGGCCTTTCCCTCTCAGGCATAATTTACAACCTGAGAGTTCTGTTTCAGCTCTAATTACGCTTACACACACACACACACACACACCTACACAGCCTCTGGCAGGAGGTAAGGTAGCCAAAAAACTCCTTAGTCAGCATGAAAAAACTCCATCAGATGTGACTCCATACAAGTCTGGACTCCGATGACTAATCCTCCACTCCTGTCTTGTTCTTTTCCGATGGAATATGTCACGATTCCTAATAAATGCATCAGTTTCAGGCCTTCGTTTGCCACGAGTCTCTGTCTACTCTGAATTACCTTTTATAATTTCTCCCGACACTGCTTAGAGGAGATTAGTTTAAGGCAATCTGTGCCGTAAACTCAGTCTAAGAAACCTCAGTGCTGCGTCGGTCCTCACTGCCGCCATGGTAATTACAGACATTGCAGTGCCTGACAGTTTAGCGTAGCATTAGTCACATGAGGTATGAGAGGCACAGGATGCCCCGAGGATACAAAAAAACATTGTCCTCTAATTCCAGGATTAAGACGAGGGCCTCGTAAAATGGGCCTGTTAGTCGAAAAACGTCTGCTCATAATAGGAGTAAATAATTGGAGTATTTTACACTTTTTGTGTTCGACAGACTCCTGTTCATTTAATGCTGAATGATGACAGTTTTAATGTCTCCTTTGGACACATGCATTTAATGAAAAGCTTGGATAATTTAGCCCCTTTTTAAAATTTTTTGCAGAGGTCCATGAGACTGAAAGTCCGCCCACCAGACGACCTCTCCTAGACGCTCGGTTTTGGCAGGAGCTGGCCCGGAAACAACACCAGAACGAGCTGAAAGCCAAGATGAAGGAGGATCGAATGCAGAGAGAACCACAGGTGAGACCAGAAAGGTTTCACCAATAAATTATCCGTAACAAACTGCACACAAGTTAATATCTTTACAACCTTTTAATAACTGATTATACTCCTCTATACTCAGAGTTACACTTGTTTCAGCCTTACAGTAATTAATCCTGCAGGTGATGAAGGTGTGGCCTAAAGCCATTTGAGAAACAGTTTATTTAATTTTTTATTAGGTGACATTTTTAATTTGGTGTTTTACTTTAAGTTTCGGTGTAGTTCCAGCAAAGATAAACAGTCTCAGTCTGATGAACGCTTTGTTCTATTAGCAGCTTTATTTGTTTTTTCTCCTTGCGGTGAATAAAATGTTTTGTGTCTTTTCTGTAGTTGTGCACAGCAGAGTGCAGAAAACATCAAACATCGAATGCTGTGTGCGCTCGGTACCAGCCTCTGGCATGTGCTCAGAAACACACCAACTGGACCTAAATTCTTTATAAGACCAGAACTTTGTCCCAGAACCTTTTTATTCTTACAGTTAAATACAGATTTGATGCTTCCAGGTTAGGAGGGTAAGTATCAGCTGCTGAGCTGATGCAACTCGGAGCTGGATTTACACACACCGGGGTGGAAAGACATCAGCAATAATGACCTTAGAGAAGCAACTGTTGCTGCCCATCAATCTGAGAAGGGTCAAAGGTCATTTCCAAGGTTTTTGGAGTCTGTCATTCTTCAGAGAAAGATTATTCAAAAGTGGAAAACATTTAGGATCGTTGCCAGTCTTCCCAGGAGTGGCAGCAGATTCACCCTGAAGGTCAGACCGTGCAATGCTCAGAGAAATGAGCTCCATCTTAGACGCCACTTAGCAGTTTAAAGGTCAAAGGTCATGACAAAACAGTTAGGAGTTGTAGGAAGAATATATATATATTTATTTATTTATTTATTCTTAACTATAAATGTCCATACTGAAGTCTTACTTGACTGTAAAGAGCTTGTCTTTTATAAAAAATATTTATCTTTTCAGTATTTTCATTTCTGCAAACTGTTTTTGCAAAGAGTTGTTTTGGTTTCCACGGCGGCTCATAACGAGCACGCTCAGGAAAAGGTGTGGGGTGGGGGGGCTTGCAGGCGGGCTACGAACGCCGCCCTCCTGTATTTTTGAACAATCGCTCAACATTTCAATTAAAACAAAAACAATTCTTTGAAAACCTTCAGTGAGGCGGCGTGCAAGCACAGATAGCCTGTTTCATGCAAATGAACTCCTGCCATGACGATGTGTGTGTGTGTGTGTGTGTGGAGGGGGGGCGTACGCTTGTGGCCCATATACAGTAAGTATGCTTTTGCTCATTTTCTCCCTCATTTAACGTACTGGCTTGTAGCAAAATAAAAGCAGGAAAAATAACACGTTGGACAGCACAATGCAAATGTCAGGATCATTAGGAGCAACAAAGGAGCGAGTGCAGAAAAAGGAGTCGAGCAGCGGAACTTCAGACGGCGGGGGTCAGGCGTGGACGCACTCCGATGTGGGTGGTCATGAGAGACCGTAGAACTGAATATAAAACATGTCAGCTTCGGGCCTGGAGTCAGGCCACAATGTATATATATATATATATATATATATATATATATATATATATATATATATATATATATATTTGGTTTTCCCTTATTTTTTTACAGCCAATCAGAGCAAAGCTTGCATGTCAGGATTAATGTGGAGAATAATATGTTTCTCTCAAAAACTCTGAACGTTGACTGGTTTGAATTCTTTTGAACACTTCCCTAAAAACTGTGACGAAACCAATCAGAACGCTGTAATTTTAAAACTAATATTCCTGGTTGAGATCAATCAGTAGGAGCTCCAGCTGAGCTCTTCAAGGGACAGGTCAGATGTTTTGGTGATCTTTATTCAATAGAAAACTACAATAATATCTTACCTGTTGTAGACAGCTCTTTGATCAACCTCAGTTTGATAAAACGGAGACCAGACCGATGAGCTAACGGCTAGTTGGAGCGAGTCCAAGATCAAAATCTAATAATGTTATAGCGCTTCATGCATATGGTTATAAACATTTTCATCATTGTCAGATTCACATTACAGTTATTTACTTCAACATCTTTGATTATCTGCAGAAACAAACAGGCAGCCTGCTACGATTGCTGCAGGATTATTATATTTTTTCTGCCAAAATATTGAGAAAAAAAAAACAAAAAAACAGGTTAGTCTAAGCACTGGATGCAACTTTGATTTAATATTTCTTAAACAATTGTAGTTTTAGTTCAGCAAACCTACACCACAGCTTGTAGCAACAATGCTGAAGAGTTTCCTACAACTTTTCTTTACTAATTAAAATTTTCAGCTGAAGCCAGAGGAAAACCCCCCCCTTTTTTTTAGTTTTCAACTGGACCCCTACAACGTATCTTTATGATCATTCCAGTGAGGTCCGTGGACTTTTGTGGCCCAGATTCCAAATGTAGAAACTACCAGAACAGCGTGAAGATGTGACGGGATGGAAGATATCCAGAAACAAATGATCTGTAGAAATGACGCAATGCAAATGCCTCAGGGTCTCGGCTAAGTGTTTCCAGAATCTCCCAGAATCAAAGTGAGGAAAAAACTGAGGCACTTCTGGCAGCAAAGAATAAAGGCCTCCTGCTGAAGGATTACAGGCCTGGATGTTTAATTCATCGCTGAAGTGAACAGGAGTCGCAGAAAAGACTACAAAAAACAGAGCTATTATCTTACAACATCTCTCGACAAGTATTTAGAAAGTTAATGCACAGCAAGCAAAGATGAGAACATTTCTGCAGACATGCTGAAGTGTGCAACATCCTTTAGTTTTCTTCTTTAAGGCCCAACAGCAATTTGGGACTTCCTTAAGCTCACTGTGTGAAAAATAAGTGCCAGAAGCAGCTGGTCGTCACTCACGTCAGTTTCTACGAGCCTGCAGAGATATGACCAGTTAAAAAGACCCTTCGACTCCAGTTCTGTGAGCTCAGATACAGTGGAAGTCAATGAGAGTTTGGGTGTCTGCACTCTGCAGATTTTAAAGAAATCCACAAGTCCTGTAGTAGTGAGAGACACACTGGGTGAAAAGAGACAAAAAGTGCAACTTCTGATGTATAAGCTGTCTCTGAATGAAATGTAAAGGCTGGATATGAGTTAATTTTCTTTCGGTAAAGTTTAGACAGCTCAAAGGTCGGAGATTGGGAAATCATCACACTCTAAATGAACAATCTATGGTAAAAACCATCAAACCATCAAACCTAACCCTTGTTTGTGTGAAAGCTATTAAAGATCTCAAAATGTTCAGTCCTATAGAGTTCAGACTTTCTGACCTGTTTCAGCTTCGAATGATGTTTCTACTAAAACATGTCTGAGCTCCAAAGAGGGCTGGGTTCCATTCGTCTCACCAAAATCCTATTGTTGTCTGTGGAGGATTTTTGTTTCCTGTTTATTTGCTAATTTCGTCAATATTGCACAATATTGCTACCAAACAAAATAGCACACTATTCCTAATAGAGTAGCACTTATCTTTGTATGAGTTTTTCCAAAGCCTGTTGGAGGAGGTGTGATAGAAACTGAAGAATAATGAGCAAATACTAATAAGGATCTTTCAGCGTTTATGCATTTGCACTTTAATGAACTATCCTTTGGATGTGAGGGATTTGGCTGCCCTGAAACTGAATGGTGCATGTAAAACTTTATTATAAGGCATCAAGAGCAAAAAGAGTCCAAGACTGAAAGTGAAAGAGAGCTTTTCATCCATACGTTCAGATGTCAGATAAGGTTGGTGGCGGACTCAGTCCTCTCTGGGCCTTTTCTCTCATCCTCAGCCAACTAATCATTAAACCGGACCTGTTTGATCCCAGCGGCAGGCCGATGCCCAGCTTCTGTGTGTGCTTCAATACATGCAAGAATACAATGTGTGCACTATATATATATATATATATATATATGTGCATTAATGTGCGCGTGCATAGCCGGTGTTTGTGTGTGGCCGTGGCCACCTGCTGTGTTAAACAGTCGAGACACTCATGTTCCACTCCACTGGAGTCACATCAGTCATACTGACTCAACTGTCTGCTTTACTAACTCTGAGCCATAAACACGGATGTCTGAGGTGTTTTATACAAAACAAACTAATATTTCTTTCACTTTTATTTCTCTACGACAGATTAAAGTATCTGGTCCTCATCTTAAGTCAAACCAAACCTAACATTCCCCATTTTAAAAGGTTTAAATTACTTAAAGTTGCGTTCATTGTTTCCTTTTTAGTCATATCAGAGTGCCTGTCACCAGGAGCTGGACAAGGTCTTAGAGGAGATCTCCAAAATGACCTCTGAGGACAACAGAGGCCCACTGGAGAACCTGTATGGTCTCAAATTTCCAAACTGTGACAGAGACGGGCTGTACAACCTCAAACAGGTAACTGGTCTGACATTACACACACGTGACACTGTTTAGGTTAACAAAAGCATCACCTACGGAACACCTTGAGTAATTTTGAGTCAAAATATACATACAGCCCCTAATAATGTCTCTTAGAGAGTGTCTCCTGGTCTCCATCAACAAGCTTCTGGTTGGATTTTTCCTGATATTTGATTCTTCTTCTTGGCAAAATTGGTAGAGTTAATTTAAACTGGTTGGTTTTCTGCACCTACCCCGGATTTTAATCCATAAGTTTTTAATCGGGTGGCGGTAGAGGCTTTGGGAAGACGCTTTCAGAGGCTTTTTATCAGCAGGTTTGTCCAGGTTTAAGTTAAAGAATTCGGAGGTAGTTCTTTGATATTCCGTCCACTTAGTCTCACAGCATGATGCTACCACCACTGTGTTTGACAGCTGCAGGTTAAAGTCAATCAGAAGATGTGGCTTTTGGAGCGGGAGCTTCTTTCTTGGTCCTCTAAGTCCACAGTGATGTAAAACTGTCTTCACTGTGGACAGGGACACTGGTCTTCCAGCAGTTTCCAGTTCATGGCAGACTTAAACCTTAATAGTTCCTGAGTTGTTCCTGAATATCTGAACCAATTTTCCTTTCGTCTGAGGAGAATGGACGTCCTGAGACGTTCTTGAACCTTCAGCACCACTTATTAAAAGATTCAGGTAAATATAGATATATATAAGCTTAAATGTATTTTTTGACCCTGTGTGGATTGGAGAAAATCCACAATAAATTCCAACTTGTGTACCGAAAAAACATTGAAGTTGTACGCTGTATATTCATTCCACCCTGGAAAAAGAATGCTTCAAATAAATGATTTAAACCCCTAAATTAATGACATTCAAGTGCACAACAAGTGGGTGTAAACTTCTAAATGTAGCTGTTTGAACAACCTCAGTAAGACCAAACTGAATTTTTGTCATCTTAGAACAACTCCAATCATAAAAACTGCGGTTTGTGCAAATAATTTTCTCTTTACATGGCTGCAAATACCACATAACAGGTAGTCAAGGAGAAATACAACGATAATCCTGCAGAAACTGCCCCAGGTTGCACCAGACGTCCTACAGCTAGCTGCTACCGCGTTTATGTACGCTTACAAATAACCATAAAGTTCTATGTAAACAACCATGAAATGCTTTATTGACCAGATCTGGAAAAGTCTGGAATGTTTAAATAGAAAATGTGTAAAAAACCCTAATTCACAGACAATGGTCTCGCATCAACCAGGCATAATCCCGTCACGCATCTTGTCTTTTATAAACTCCTCCTCTTCCTTAGGGTTTTATTTGTAAACACACACATACACACACGTGTGGGAAGATGTTGCCGTCACGAATGAGGCAACAAGCTTCTGAGCTCAGGGTTACAAAGCAATAAAACAGTTTGGCGTACTTCATGGGAAGACTTTTGTTTTATCCGAGGAACAAACTGTGCTTCCGACGGCGGGAGAGGGAGGGGGGGATCTGAATTCTGCTCATCCATAGAAATTAGACAGAGGAGCACAAACAAGGTCACATATCCAGTGCTTTCTTACGAAGATAGTGGAGCAGAAAAGAAGATTTGAATAGGCGCCACAGTTTCCTAAAGCTGGGCTCTCAACCACTGAGCCAGTTTTCGTCAGTGGTCACAAACAACAGCATTGTTCCTGAGTGGAGTCCTCAGTTCCCAGGGAGGAACACTGTATCTCCTTAACACTTGGCTCCCCTTTGGAGTCGTCCCTCCTTGTTGCGCGGTAATTACTGTAACTGTCACTTTTTTTGTTCTTTCTCATGGAAGGAGGAAAATGGAAAGTCTTTTCTTTCCCCACAGCTACTCATTCTTTACCCCGACCCCTAATCGGTCGTCCCCGCGTGCACGGCGTAAACTGTGTCCGCTTCAATTACGACCTCGTTTAAGATTATGGGGGGGGGGGTCTCTGCAGGGGGGCTGAGCCTGTGTGTGTCTGTCTGTGATAACGTGTGGTTGTGGATAGATTTTGGGTTGTGAGTAGGGGGCATGACCCGAGGATGGGCTGTTATTGGGCGACTGTCATCCCGCCCGAAGCAAAACCCTTATCCAATGCTTCCCCCCCCAACACCACCATCACCACCACTCACACAAACACATCTCAAGCCTCCGAACGCCACGCTTCATTAACCAGCCCCTGTTTCCCACTGTGCATCCTTACCCCCCCCCCCCNTCCAACTCATCCAGTTTGTGTTTTTCTCCTTTGCTTTCCAGTGCAACATGTCGACCCACGGCCAGCGGGGCGAGTGTTGGTGTGTGAACCCCCTGACCGGGCTCCAGCTACCGGAGACACCTAAAATCCGAGGAGATCCCAACTGCAACCAGTTCCAGGAGGAGCACTGGGCGACGCCCACCACCACGTCTCGCTAAAGAGTTTTCGATCTACGCCAAGAAAAGCCTCTTTTTGCTCATACGTCAGGAAGCTAAACTTTTACTAAATAACGAGATCATACTATTTTTCTGTGACATTTGTGAGACTCAGAAGCTGAAAATCAACCCAAGATTTACGACCACAATTTGAAAAAAGATCTCATAGAATCATATTTTATTCACAACGAAACACAGTAAACATATCAAATGGTTAAACTAAGAAACTGTGCCTGTTTTAATGAAACAGGGAAAGTTGAATTTGATAGCAGCAACACATAAAAAGTACAATTTCTTAGATATGTTTAAGATGTTCCAATGTGGATAAAATAAAAGTTTACGAGATTTACAAATCCTTGCATTGTGTTTGAATTTATATTTTACAAAATGTCCAAATTGTGTCAAAATTGAGGTTGCACGTTTAGTTTCCAGCAGATGTTAATGAAACTGAAATAAACCCTTAATTTGTTGCTGATTCTTTGTGGAAGTTAAAACTGTAACATATGTATAATTTACACATAAAATGACTCTAAATGACTGGATTGTTGGATATCTTGAATTGTTTGTCGGGTCTGTTAGCAAAATATCTTTTGAACAGGTGGACAGATTTTAATCTCACATTTTTAACTTCACCAAGAGCCTCCGAAGACCATCTATAATCTGGCCTTGGAGGAAGATAAACCGGCTAAAGAAGGCGATCGCAAAATGAAAAGCAGGTGTGCTGATTGGGAATGGACAGGTGCATGAAGGGAAGAAGACCGCAGCTCTTCAAAATAAAACAGGAAGTGAGGCTGGCGAAACTGGTCACACAAAACGAGAGTAAAACAGATTTAAAATCAAAAACTGAGCAAACTGTTCTCTGACTGTGATTGTCTTCTTTTAAAAATGGGATATTATAGATGCAGGCAGGTTATTTTACCCATGATTCAGTTCAGTTTAACTGAGTCGAAAAGCTCCTCTGGGGAGAAATGTTACCCACCCCCAGTGTGGACTAATAAGTGCTGTGTGAATGGGTGAATGTTGCTCCTGGTGCTTTTAGTGCTTAGGACTAGAAAAGCGCTGTATCATATGGCTATAGCATTGGATTCATGTCATCTGAATACATTTCTCCCCATCTTTTATAGCTGAAAGTATCATTTAACATCCAATAAGGTGACTTTCACACCTTCATTTTACACATTTTATTTAATTTTGTTTATTCTTACATGCATAAAATGAAGTTCGGACTACTAAATGTCAGCCCTAAAAGTCATCAAAGATTTGTGATTAGAATGATTCAGGACTTGGGTGTAAAGAAAGAAAGACGTCTTTGTAGCTGCAGCCAGAAGCGTATCATATGAGCCGACTCCTGCCCGACTTTGGCCTTGTAACCTTATTCGTGTGCCAACGTGCCAGTTAGCCGAACACCCGTCCAAGGCTGAATTTAATCAGGCTGTGCAAAATGTGAACGCTCCTGCAACCCTCCTGTTTGAAACTAATTTATTCTTGTTTAGCTTTCTAATGTTAAGGGTTTTTTTTTTTTTGGAGTTGGACAGGAAATTTGCTAAATTGACAGCTTGGCTCGGTGTTGTTTTTCGTTTTTTCTGCACATGTGATGGTAGTTTCAGGCTGAGAACAAATCAAAACAAGTGTCTTTTGTTTTGGGTTTAATAGATCTGGCACAATGGGCTGAGGAGGGTAGTTCAGCTGTGGGAGTGGGGGGGGGTGAGTATCTGTGTGGAAAAAAAAAAAACATGCATGAAGAATCCAGAGTCCGCCCTAGTTTCAGGCTATGATTTTTTTTATTTTTTTTTAGTTTGTTAGCGTTTGACAAAATCTCTTGGAAAGTTCTCTTGGAAATGTTGGCAGCAGGTTTGTCTGTAAAAACTCCCAGAAGTGTTGCTTGTTGAAAAATGACAAGGTTCTCCACTGAAACAGGAAGTACCGACATTTATTTTGAAGGTTAAAAAGCCAGGTATTATAATCAGTACCTCCAGGATTTTGCTGTTTTTTTTTTGTGATTGTTGTGGCTAAAATGCCTGATTTTGCGGGCATTTTTCTAAAAGTTGCAATTTTTTTTTACTAAAATCAATAAAAAACTATAACTTTTAATATATAAACCAACAATCCTTGCTAGTTTTGTAAGATAATTCCCAACAAACATTGACATTCTCAAAAGGTGCTTTATTTGAGAACTTTGATAGCTTCTAAACTGACATTCATGAGCATTTCTGGATTGTCCCTGGTCTGCAGCTCTCCTCACATGTTTTGCAGACACAAAGTGTTTGTCGATGCGTTT
>NC_051435.1:2861133-2867738 GCF_001649575.2 Kryptolebias marmoratus | reverse complement strand
CATTAGCGCACATTTTGGCTTCGGTCGCTGCTCCTGCACGCTCCCGGCATTCTGATGTTAACAGGAAGTGACGTCACGTGTCTTCTTCCTGAGTTATTTGGGGTTATTTTGTATTCCACACTACACAAACCCACAAAGAAGAGACTAGACCACAGAAACGGTGGAGAATCACTTTAGAAACAATAAATATTGGGTTAAAGTTGCGGGAAAGTTGCTGTGTTTTGGGCAAAGTTGCAAAAAGTTGCTATTTTTTTGCTTGATTTTGCGCTAATAGTTGCGATCGCAACATCGCAAATCCTGGAGTGTCTGTATAATGCAGCTCATCAGTGCAGAGATGTCACGTGCACTACAACCCCCCCAGTCACTGAAATCTTAAATATATTTCCATTCCAGACCGATTTAAACCCTCAAGTGTTAGGTTTAAAAGGAACTAGATTTACTAAAACATAGATTTTATTTTCGTCTTTCTAAGCACGAGACGGCAATAACTAGCTGGTGGACAGGCAGGTGATCATGTAACTGCAAGTGTTTGTCTACATTTAATCTTTTTGCAAAATGTAAATACCAATGATTACCTTTTGGAGCCAACACAGATCAAGATGGCTGCCACAGCAAACACAAAAATCGCTGTAACTCAATCATTTTTTCATTTAATTTGCTCGTTGTAGTTGTCCCAGGACCTTAAAATGCTCCTCTTGTATTGAGAGGTTTTGTAGACGTGATCCTCGGAGTTATTAAAACATCTAAACGGTGTGGAGGAAGCCTTCATTTGGGACTCCAGGTCTGTGTCCGTCTCTGATGACAGAGTTTGAATAAAGACTAGCCGACACTTGTCCGGTCAGGGGCTCTATCATCGGAGGATTCCAACCCTAAGTTATGTGATTTACTCTCAGCCGCTCCACATTCTTTCAAATCTCCTTTCATCTCCCCTTCAGTGACGACAAGAGCCACTATTACCTCTGCGAGGGATGACATTATACCATTACACAAGCAGTGATTTGCAAACATCCTAATTATGCCATGTAAACATCTGCGTGTTATATGTATGTCTAAATGTCCTATGATTTTAACTAATAGTCGAGTTGATGCAGGTGAGACAGAGAGCATCTCCGAAAGCACCAGATCATTTAGCTGAAATGTAAAACTGCAGATAATGTATTTTACTGCAGGGTCCTGAAGTCTGTGTAGCAACAGTCCAGCCGGCGTTTGTTTGGGGGGATTTGCGTGAGTTCACGTAAAATATAGGCGTCTAACGCTGCTGACTTAATCGTGTAATAAAAGGGGCATCGATGCTTTGAAGTCCTAAATGCAGCTGTCAGTTTCTTTGTCGGCGCAGAGTAATTGCCACGTTCCGTCTCACAAATCAAATCTTCCGCATGTTTCCTGCTATGTGAACTCTGTCGAGTCTCTAAACATACAAACAAGCAAACGGCTCAACGGCCTTTATGGCGGCTATAGGAGGTGCTGACCCCCTCTGCTCTTTAATGCATCACTTCAGCCACATCTGGAGCTGCTCAGTGCCTTCAGAGCTTCAGAGACACATCATGATGCCCAGAAAACACGACAAAAATGTCCCAAAGCAAAACAAAAACTCCCATCTCTGCAGACGCAAATAAAAACATCTTGTCCCAGTTTTTAAAGCAGTTATCCCACATAATATGTCGAGCTCAGCATATACAATGAGGATGACTCTCACCAAACATTAGGTGGGGTTGTAAGGCTGCCATCTTGATCCAAGCTGACTAAAAAAGGTTAACCAGTTGAAGACGTAGATCCAAAGAGTTTCATTTAAATCTACCCACTTGTTCATGACATGCAGTATTTTTGCAAACAGACAGACAAACACACACAGACTCAGCCAATTACATGATTACCTACCAGTAAGGATGACTGTAATTAAGAAATCAGCATTTCTGCTTACATTTTTGGAAATTTCCTGTCACTATCACTGTTTATCTATTAAACTACTCAGGACCTTTTGTAATGGAACATAAAATGTTATAGTTAAACAAAATTATAGGAACAGGAAGCCTAAACTAGATTAAAGTTGTGGTCCGAAGCTGCCCTGCATGATTAGCAGGCGGCTGCAGAACTTGGTGACATAATAAGGAGGTCGCTTAATCAGTTGACGCAGGCAAACATGTGTAACCCTTCTTGTTCGTCTCTTAAATCCAGCTGGTTGACTTCACAACAGAAATGCTCAGATTGACTGTATTTAATATGTCAAAAGATAATCGAGTTGGTGGTTAACATCAATCCAACAGAAAAAGGGGCCCTGTGATCGTATAATGGGTTTTAACATAAATTCACATCGTTAATCCACATAACTATTCTCATCTTAAACATAAATAACACTGGATATATATATATATATTGCTGCACCCACCTCCTTGATGGAGTTTGCACGTTCCCCCCCCGTGCATGCGTCAGGTTTCCTCCCACAGACCATAAACCTGCATGTTCGGTTCATCCCTGACTCTAAATTGGCTTTAGGTGTAAGTGATTGTTGGTTCTCTGTGAAAGTTTTCACTGTTCTGGTTCTGCTGCTTCTTATATTTGCAGGTTGGCTGTATTTAAAGTGATCTTTTGAAGTGGGGCTCTATGGAAATGGTGTGAACAAACAGTATCTTACCTGTTGTAGCTGGAAACAAACAGAGTTTATTTCTGAGCAGATTACCAAACTAACAGGGATTTCAAAGACCAAAGTGGCTTACTGCTGCCTTAAAACAACTCCAATCTCAGACATTTTATACAATTACATGTAAACGTGATTTTGTAAACATTTAGACCCCTTTCAGTTTTGCATTATATGTTTTTTTTCTGGGGGAAATATTATGATATTCCAGCAGGAAGTGTCCACAATCTGCACTCAGAATTTGATCTAAAAAAACGTGTAATCCAAAACAGACAGATGGAAAGATTTATAAAATGGTGCAAGCATGAGCCACTAAATAAGGTTTTAATATTAGAGTTTATATCGCCAAACTGAGGTTGTTCAAAGAGATATCTGCAACTGCTTACTCCTTTAATGTTGAGCCGTTAGTCAGTGTTAAAGACTTATAAAGGCAGGTTTTCTGTAAAATGATGAAGCCTCTTTCAGGCTACAGATCTCTTCTTCTGAGTCGTTCAGACACTAAACCTCCTGATATTTGGACTCAGGTTAAAGGACGTCCTTGTTGCCGTGCAGTCTGACTCTGGAGCTGCAAACCAGGTGACTTGCCTTCAGGCTGAGGCTTTATAAACTCACATCCTGCCCGCTGTGGGCTCAGACTTAAGAGGTTTATCAGCTCATGCCTCGGAGATTAGCCACTGCTCCACAATCAGGCTGATTCCAACTCAAACATCTGAAGCTAATTTATCAGCTCTCTAAATCTCAACAAACAAAAAAAAAAACATCACTAGAACGCTTAAATGAATACATAACTTTATTTAAATAAATGCTTTGTCATAACAAAAAAAAACAAAGGTTAAAAGAGTACATAAATTACAAGTTGAATAAATATTACACAGTGATACTCGCTTTAATAATTTGTTTTATGTAGCTCCAAATACTGACCATTATTCATCCTCCTGCCACAGATGGGTCTTTTTCACAAGCAAGTGACCACCAAATTATAAAAACCAATTGTGCTTTGAGTTTACATCCAAAAAGTGTTATGTATTCACAAAAAAGCTGTCCTACTGAATAATGAAATGTGAGTTTAAACCAAGCAGGAGGGGAGAAATCCGAGGAAGTCAAGCTGGTGATTCTAGGAAAATAAATACTTCCAAAAATCAAATCATCTGATTGTTGCATTAAACCCCTCAGATTTCTGCAGCTCCTTGAATCTGTCTAACTGCATCTAACGTTGTGAAAAAGCCCCGATGACCGCTGCCCGTGGCGCTCGCTCTTCCTCCTCCCGTTCTCCTCCTCCTCTCTGTGCAACCGGCCATGAGAACGTCTCTGATGATTTATTTATTTTTCCATAAAGATGTCGTTATATTAAAGGTCCCAGGCTTGGGCTTTAACAGCCCCTGTCGTTTTTTTTTTTTCTATTATTACCTCAAAACAATCTTTGAAAGCACAAGAGAACACAACGTTTAGTTTGTGTTGTTCTAACTTCACAATACAACCTCTCAGGATGTCTTTGTGTATCAATAGTGAGTAAATGAAATAAGTGCAAGCTGCTTTTCTTAAAGTGGAGTGGGGATTTGGTGGAAAAAAGGAGCCTTGATACGGTTTTCACAACCAGAAACCATGTCGGATTTACAGCTTTGCAGGAAAAACAAACGTTGAACATCCTTTAGTTTCCCCACTTTCTATACATTGGCATTCACATGAAGAAAATAGTAAAAATCTTAGCTTATTGTCAAGGAAAAAGAAAGAGGAGGCTCCCTGCGCATGTTTTTCATCCATATTTGAACAGAAGAACGGACGATGGAGACATTACATAAGGGTTTGCAAAGATGACAACATTTAAGGGACTTTCTTTGTTCTTTCCTTAAAACAACAGTTCTGCGGTGAGCTTATGAGCAGTTATTATCTTACCTGTTGCAGATAACTTTATGAATGACCTCAGTTTGGAGAAATAGTTTATTTCTTGCCAGATTTAAAAGCGAAGAGCTGATCTGAATGAAGCCAAGCCCAAAATGGCTTACTGGCGTCTTAAAACAACTCCAATCACAAATATTTAATAATAGTTTGTTTTAATGTTATTATAGGAACTTCTACTCCACGGACAATTTTGCATTACACGGTTATCTACATAGTATAATGTTTTTTTTGCAAGCAGTAGCATTTAGCTCCATTCTCAGTCCTGCAGGACGCGGCAGATCTCAAGAGCTAAAAAAAAAAAAAAAAATGGCGACAGGCCTTCTTTATGTCTCGTTTTGCTTCTCATCCGAGGAGCTTTTAAAGTGCGTAGTTCCGAGCTTTTAAACTGCAGTGAGTTGAACTCACATGCAGATCACTTTCCTTTCCCTCCTTTCTGAGGGTCGTTACAAGATCTTTGTCAGCCTGGTCCACTTTTTTTTTTTTTTTTTTGTGCTCTTGGGTTTCGCGAGCTGTAGGACTTCCAGCTGGAACAGTTTAAATTATCCATTTTTTTTTAGATTTTTAGACGTTGGGTTTATTTTAAGACGACGCAAATCCAGTTTGGGGCGTGGCTTCACTTGGACTTGTCTCTGTTGGTGCACGCCATTTCTACTCTGAAGTCAAACATTTTAGTTTCCAAGTCAGAAAAAAAGACCTCAAAATCCAACGTGATCTGTCGTCATTCCCACATCTGAGCTTTTACTATCCGAAGTAAACAAAACGCAGCAAATTTCTCCAAACTGAGGTCGCTCAAAGGGCCGTCTACAGCAGGTAAGATACTAACTTTTCACAACCTTTCCACCAAACATCTGAGCTATTCCTTTAGTTAGAACCAAAACCTGCCTCCTATTGGTGTCAATGTCACTTTCAGGTCAGTTTTTAAATTTAGCAGTGTGTAGGAAGGCACTGTGATTTTCATAAAGAGCCTGTTTTATCAGATAATCGTTACGTTTTGACCACGCTCCTTGGAGATAAAGGCAGATGAACCTGTTCTGGAGTCAGTCAAAAGACAGCTTGGTTGCTAGAGGGAACAAACAAACACAAAGTATATTTAAAGTATCCATGAATATGCTGTTCTGAGAGAAACATGGCTCAAAAGTGGGTCGTCTTTACTTCACTGAAGGCAAAGAAAACGGCACAAACAAAACCATGCAAAACAACCCTTCACACAAATCAGTTAGAGAAGAAACCGGGCCGACTGGCAAGTTCGATTATTTAAAACAAAAACAAAAAAAAACCACACAAGTCGATAATCTGAGATCAACCAGTCGCTTAAGCTGCAAGTCTTTATTTTCCCAGCGGAGCCAGCACTCTCTCCGCGCTGCGCCGTCGCTCTGCACGGCAGTGTCTGCTCACATAGGCACAGTTGGCATTTCAGGCTACAGCTACACGTTTCGAGGAGCCGATTTACACGAGTCCATGTCTGCGGCGATCTACTTTACTCCTCCTGAATGCTCCGTGTCCCAAAACATTCTTTATCTGAGAGAGGAAAAAGGCCAGCCCCGAGGCCACGTCGAGCGCTCGCAACACAAAAGGAGGAACCACATTCTAGCCTTTTTTTTTTGTTGTTGTTGTTTTTTTTTATCATGCATACAAACCGCTCGTTCACGCTGTACCCATGCGCTCTCACTCAAACAAATCTAAGCAGGATCCCCTATTTATAAGTGCTCTGACAGAACCACAAACCCAGAAAAAAAAAAAAAAAAAACATATTTTGCCAATTATCAATTCTATGTTGCCAGGATGCCTTTTTTTCTCCAAAATGGCTGTGGGTTAATTTTTCACTATACAAGGTTTGGTACTGAAATGCTCAGTTTCTGTAAAAATATATCCATTTCAGGCTCGTAAAGGGGTCCCGTGATTATTAGGGTCTGGTAAATCCTCATTTGGAGAAGAGTGCTTGATTGACAACAGGAAAAAAAATATATATATATATAAATATATATATATATATTAGTCTTTTTTTTCAGCCTGCTCTTTTTTGGCTGCTTTTTTCCTCTTGTTTAAAAAATAAAAAAGTCTTGAAGTGAAC
>NC_051435.1:2843637-2861028 GCF_001649575.2 Kryptolebias marmoratus | reverse complement strand
TCACTCGTTGTTGCTGCTCTCCAGGTCTTTACACTGAATGTCCCCGCCGCTGTAGTCTGTCCCGGGCAGCTGGATGCCGTACTTGTCCACGCACCAGCAGGTGCCTCGTTTGCGGCCGCGGGAAGGTTTGCACTGCCAACGAGAAAACAGGAAACAGAAACTGAAAAGGTCACAAAAAAAAAAGAGGAGAAAACACGACGCATAAAAATCGCAGCTTGTAGCTTAATATCCGACTGCAGGAATTCAGAAAGGTAGTTATTTCTCCAGTCTTCTTTCTGAATTGCATCAATGTTTTTCTTTCCCAAACATCTAACTGAATAAATAAATGTCCAGACTTCTTAAAGAATCTTTTTCAAGCTGCTCAGAAGTCGGTAACTCGAGTTTAAGACATCTTTGGTCAAGTCGTGTGCATTTTCATTGTGTTGATGTTCGAAATGTCACCAAAGAAAAAGCCCTAAAGGTGTTCAGTGTGTTCACAATGACAGAAATGTTTTTATTTCTAAGGGAGCACTTCATCTCCTGCAGCCATTACTCAAATGGCAGGTTGCATTGTTCAACTTTAGGCAAAATGTCTCATATTTTAACTGTACTTTCATCAAATAAATTGGGAAAAGAGAGTTTACTTCTATAGATTTTACAAATTCAATGACAGGAAACTACTTTGAAGATGGACTAATTATACAACCTGATAGGGGTGCTTCAACAAATCTAAAGGTTTCAGATTTGAGAGGATAAGCTTTTGGCAACAAAACTTGGAGCCGTTTGGTCAGAAGGTCAGAGTATTTGAAAGGCTCAGACAAGAATTAAACGGTTTGAACTCTTGATAGATGTTAAATATATATAAAAAACAAACTTTGGAGGCAGCACCCACCTGCTTACGCTTGAAGAATCCTTTTCTGTCACAGTTTGGGAGGTACAGAGACAGAGCCATGACACGAGAGGTGTCCTTCATCCCCTGGATGATCCCATCCAGTTTTCTCCTGCAGGGACCCTTCAGAGAGAGTTTAACCAAAATTATTCCCATCCGGTGGTTTAACTCTTCCTCTCTTGCAGCCATTTAAACTTGATTAGGAATAAAGAGTTTTATCTTTCTGTCAGTCCTTCAGAGACTTTTCAGCAATAACACTTACAAACTCAGGCTCGTGCTTGTCGATGGCCAGAGGGGAGTAATCCATGGTGGCGCCGTAGGAGCGCTGTTTGCCAAGCTTCCTCTTCTGCTCTTTGCGAACCGCGATGACTTTTTTACTGTTCACAATGTCTATGGGATGTAATGGCACTTTGGCCTGCTGCAGCTCTCCTGTGTTCTCTGCAGTCATGGTGTCTTCGTGCTCCCGGGACTCCCGATCTGCGCCTGGAGGAATGAGACACGATGGTGAAGATATTAACCGAGCCTCGGGTTAATGGTGATGTGTGTGCAGCTGCAGGTCAGAGCAACTTAAACACACTGACAACAAATTTATAACAAGTGAGAGCCTTCATTTCTGGAGATTTAATCACTCTTCATTACTGCCTGCTGCCATAAACTGCTCATCAACCGCTGGATGGATTTTAATGAAACTCCCGTTTACCACAAAACAAAAACCCTTCTAAGGTCAGATTTTGTTGTTAAGATGAATTATAAACTGAGGAAGTTGTTTAATCTGACAAAAAAAGGAGAAATTTCAAAGTTAGAGGCTTCAAATTAAGGACAGTTGGATGGTTATTTTTATGATTTTCATGAAAGAAAATGTGGAATAAATCAGACAAATTGGTTTGTATCCTTTTGTTCAAGAAAGAAAAACCCACAAACGTCACTGAAATAACTTGAAACTGACAAAAATAGGAAAAAAAGAAAATAAAAGCATTGCTTCTGAATTTTGGTTCAATAGAAATAAAAAAAAAATCTAATGAAACTGACCTTAACAGAAGGATGGTACCATAACTTAATAATTTGTTGCTCAACCTTTTGAGTAAAGGTGATTTCTGTCCCTCTCTCTGAGACTTCTGCACCTGTCAACAGGTGTCCTTAGGTGTCCACAGGTGTCCTCAAGTATCCTTAGGTGTCCTCAGGTGTCCTGGTCCACTCCTCCTGAGCTGCTCCAGCTGTCTCAGGTCTGAAGGCTTCCTCCTCCAGATGTTTCAGCTCCTTCCACAGATGTTCAGCAGGATTTAGATCAGGGCTCAGAAGGCCTCTTCAGAACAGTCCAATGTTTGGTTCTGACCCGTTCTTCGTGTTTTGGGTCGTTATCCTGTTGGAGGACCTGCGACTGACTCTGAGCAGCACATCTGGCTCCAGGAGGCCTTGATAGTCTTGAGGTTTCATTGGACCCTGAACAGATTCAGGACCAGAACAGAACCGAGCCTCCTCCATGTTCCCCTGTAGGTTCAGGGTCCAGTCTGCCTTTTTATGATCTGGTGTCCTCCTCAACTGTCTTCTGTGAAGTCCGCTTTGTCTCCTACAGCAACTCTTGCTGTGATCTGACACTGATGACCTTTGACCTTGCAGTTCATCTCCTTTGTCTTTTTTTTGTTTGTTTTGTTCTTTTTATGTAATTCTGTTGAACCAAAATTCAAAAGAAATGACTGATTTTCATTAGCTGACTTAGTATTTTTTTCTTTTAATTACTTGTCAGTTTCAAGTTAATTCAAGTTTTTCTTCTTTTAACAAAAAGGTACAAACAAATCTATCAGTCTGTGTAGCTGTGTCACATTTTATTCACTTCCTGGATGCAGTTGGAGTTCCCCCCAGGGGGTGCTGTAGCCTCAGAGATCCCAGCGGCTCTGTTGATGGGATATTTACAGGTTTGGGTCTTTTATCCTAAATCTGGCCCCTCCTCTGCCCCCCCTGTTTTCCTATCTTTGGGGCTCAGCCTCTTAAGCCCGGACCCCCAGCCTCGGGTTCTTTGAGGCCACAGAAAGAGGCCCTCCACCCCCCCCACACCACTTTTGGCTTAGCTCTTCCATAAGTACAGAGTTGTTGTGGGGACTTTGCCAGGCCCGATCACCGGAGCCGCCGGTGCCAGTGTGGATGACCCTGGTTATATTTATCTGACGAGGAAACTGGCGGTGAGCTAAAACCAGACGCTCTGAACCAGGGAGGAATGCCGAGCTGCTGCTAAAACACAAACCAGCCGTCGAACATCCACAACAACCAGCTGATATAAGTTTACTCACAAGCCTGACGGCGCTCAGTCTCTGTTAAACCCGAGCACCGAGACGTAACAAGGGCCAAGAGCTCAGGGAACTTAATGTTCAAAGAGCCTGACACAGCATGAGCGTCTGGGAGTCTTCGGGAGGGGCGGGGAGGCTGAGCAGGGAAGGGGGGGCAGGTTGATTACCAGAATTGGGTCTTTGGCTTCTGCCCCGCTTTCCCGTCTCTTTGAAATGAATCTAACAACTCATGACTTGGCAGAGCTGGGCTTGTGTTCTGATATGTCCTTGTGTCTCCTCGCCCAGACTACAAGGCTATCCCCCTCGCTATAAATAAATCCTTCAGACAAGCCCTCACTGTGGAAAAACTCATTATCACCCTCCGCTGGAGGCGAACACGTCTGTTAGCAAAATATCTCATGACCCAGCAGACAGATTTGCATGAAAGTCTCTATAACTGATTAACATTTGGAGCCATCCACTCTAAATGTTCAAGATCTTTGCCTAAAATTTAACTTTAACCTTTAGCATCAGCCTTTTTTTGTCTGTTTCGCAAAATAACTCATGAACCACTGGATGTTTTTTAAGAAAACCCTCAGAAACTAATTACTGTCTGTTTATCTGCAACTGATTAGATCTTGGAGTCGCCCTTATCAAAGATGGCCACCACAGCTAATCAACATTAGCAAATGATAAAAATGTCTACAACCTAGCTAAAGTTTGATGTGGACGTAGCTGAGAGTCATTGTCAATACATAATCTGAACACTAACATGTCTCAAAAAAGGTGGCCGTGGCGGCCATCTTGGAATAAAACTCAGTCGGGAGATATGCATTTCTTCAAGAACTGCTAGGTCTTTAACTATTTTTGCTCTACAGTCCAATTATTTAATTTATTTTGTTTGTTTTATGTGTCACTTTGCTGGAGGACATCTTTAAAAAATCGTTCACGAGTCAGTCGCGTTAAAGAAAATGTCAAAGAATTATCCATCAGCTTGTACAACCGACACTCCCGGTGTCACCAAATTCCACTTTTCTGGTGTTGGATCGTGAGCCGAGCCACAGAGACTCAGTTTTTCCGTGCTACGGTTACTGAGCTTGTAAAGGAGGCTCTGAGGGTTCTGGTTTAACTCCTGAAACTCAGCCAAGAGAGCAGACTCATGTGCCGTCCCTTTTATTAGTCCGAGTCCGAAGCCGTGCTGATATCTCTCTCCTCCTCCTCCTCCGGCGAAAGGTTTCATTAGGACGAGAGGAGCCAGAGGAGGTGCACCTGATACGTCTCTGTTTAAAAATTAACATCTGCACACAATTACGCTTCATGAATATCCCAAGTTCCTTCAGGGCAGAAGCCTGAACGATAAGCTAACATCTCTTTTGGTTGTTTTTCTCTCCACTGCATCTCTGAGGTTGTAATAGCAGCAAAAAGAAACCCAGGATAAGCTATTCTACCACCTTTTATCAACTTTGTACGCATTACATTTGCCCTGTCCGTCCTTTGATTCAGTCTGAAATTACTTCTTTACTAAATGTAAGAAAGTAGGAAATGGTTGCGAGGGCAAACAAGCCTGAAGACGTGTGACATTTAAAGGACGAGGATGGTAACCCATCCTCCAGCATCACCACGATGCTGCTGCTGAATATTTAAAAAGGTAAACCTGCAGAGCTGAGAACGTGTGCAGCAACACACCTTTCCTACTAGAATTAACTGGCTGATAGTTTGGATTTAAAAAAATAAATTGCTATCAGTCACGTGTGTCCGTACTTAGCTGTTAGCAAGCAGGAAAAGTAAGAAGCAGCTGGTTGTAGCAGCTGCTACATCCGTAAAACTCTGTCAGTTTTACAGATATTGAGCTAAAATCTGGCATGGTAGTAGCTGAAAGTCATCCTCAACACATATTCTGAGCTCTAACAGGCTGCATCAGTTCTTTGTTTAAACCTGCAGTGAGAAATATGCTTTCTTTTAAGGAATTTTAGATGTTTCATAAGAAGAACTGAAACTGAACGAAAGCTTTGAGAACCCAGACTTCATCTTTATATCTGCATGTTTTGTTGTCGGAGGAATTTGCTGGTCAGGTTTGTGCTGCTGAATGCTGCAGGAAATAACTTTCCCGCAGCACTGTGTACACAAAATATGTTCATTGCAATCAAAAAGTTTCCTGCTTTTCTGAATGCATGGTATAAATAGCAACGAGAACAATTCAAGGATCATAAACGGCAAAACAGGACTTATGAGAGGATGCTGTTTGTTTTCCGAGTGGGAAATGCCGCTATAGGTAAGTAAACTTTGCTGGGTTTTATTTTGCGAGCCATGTGAGGAGTAAATTATGAGAGCGAGGCGCACGGCTGCTCTACTGTATGCGGCTAATTTTGGTCTGAGGTTTTGTCCCGTATTTGAGTTTGGGTTTTCAACAAGCCGCACGCATGCATGCAACGTCTTTTCGGGTCACCGCCACCACAACCCAATTGCTGGGTGTGACGAGTTTCTGACTCGCTTTGAGTCGCAGTGGAGAGGTCCCGGGTGAGCGGAGGAGATCCATGAGCAAAATGTAAACAAAGTCAAAGTGGGGATAAAAGCATTGTTTCTTTTACAGTATAATGCCATATTTGTTTACCTGCACAGCTTACAGCCAGCCTCATGCAGAGCAATCATGTGACTCAAGCGAATTCTGCTTTGTTTACATTGAATGTGGACCTGCATTTCAGAATTGCATATCAATACATCTGGAAAGATGCACCATATGATGTAGCTCAAGGTTAGCTCTTTTATATTTGACTCATAGTTTGCACCTTTAATCAATAAGTTACCTATGTTCTAATTCAACATATCTCGTGTCTTTTTTTTCAGTAAGTATGGATCAAGTTTTTAATTTTATCTCCCAACTCAGTTTGGCATTCAGCTTAACTTCCAAGAGATCCAAGTTTCTTATCCTAATTATGTGATTTTGAGACAATAATGATACTCCCCTGCTGAGGACGTGCAGCTTTCTGTCACTGGGCTGTTCAAGAGGTTAAAGGTCACAGTTCAGATGAAGGCTGCCCAACTTCCTTCAGGGAAGGACCTGCTGTCAGCTGAAGAGTGCACTTTCTGATGGAAGTGTTGGTTCAAACTCATTGTGATATCCGTGAGTGCCCAATACTCCTATACTATAAAACGGAGGAGGATTTAAAAGTTGCCAGCTGCTTTGCATACCAAATGTCTTGCACTCAGAGTTCCTGTTGGGGATGACTCTCAGCTAATACCACACCAAACTTTAGCTCAATATCTGTAAAACTGACTAAGTTAGAGCCATTTTTGTGTCTGCTAAGACGCAGCATCTGTGAGAGCTTCATTAAAGTCCAACCACTGGTTCAGGACATATTTTGCTAACAGACAAGCAAAGATTTACAGTTGATTGCCCTCTTTTAATGGCGGTGGATGATATTCACAGGATGATAGTCATTTCAGCCCAGGTGATGTAAAGTCTCCAGCTGAGATGTCAGTTTGTCTTTCAGGTCGTCCTTCGAAGTTATGCAGCTTCTGTTTTCAGCCGGGTTCATGCAGACTGGTTGTTATTAGTCTTACTGCACAGTCAGAGACAATCAGCTCCCCCCCACCCCCTCCATTTTTTTTTTCTTTGTTTGTTTTTTCCAGTCTCTGCGCTTCGACTCAATAAGCAGCTGTGCCAGTGATGATGTGAGCACGCAGAAAGCAGATGGTAACACTCAGTCAAACAGCTTTCCTAAAGTAAGTGATGACATGCAAATCTTTTCTGGTGATTAGAAACTACACAGCAACAGAGGGACCACAGTGCATATAAGAAGCTCTGATGCAAAATATGAACCATCGGAGGCCTGTAGTTATTTAAACCTCCGATGATTGTAAATATTGAAGACAAGGCCGTGTGACACGAGAAGATTTTTTGTAGTTGAGACAGTTTGGCAGCACATTAAAGTGCATTTACACTCAAACATGGAGTATTAAAGTTACCAGCAGGTTTTATGAGCACAGTGCTAAAGGGGGTCTTTTAATGTGAGGTCCTGTGGAAAAGTTAACAACAATTAACATCTTACCTGTTGTAGATAGCTCTATTATTGGCGCATGGACTTAAAAACTACACCAAAGTGGATCGCTGCGATCTTAAAACGACTCCAATCTCAAAAACCCCCACAGGAGTTCATGTAAACACTACTGTCTAAATATTTTATCTGGAATAACCAAGTAACGTGAAACTGAAGGGTTGTGAAACGCAGTTTGACCTGAACTGTTGGGAAACCTTTCAAACGGCAGCTGAATCGTATCAGATTTTGCTGCTCATGTATCTTTAATGAATCGGATCGTTGGCAGCGTATTGTGATACGTATCGTATCGGTCCAAACCCCGCTGTGAAGAGCAGTAAAGGAGCTTTTTGGGGAGCAGAACTTGACTGAACGCTGACTAAAGCTGCAGTGAAGCTTTCAGGGTTGGCTTAGTTTGAGAGAAGAAATCACTGGACAGAGGGAGGGGAGAGAGAAAACGACGCCTGAGTCGCCAACACTCAACACAATGAACACACAGACACCCTCATGGCCCCGCCCGAGTCATACGTGAGCGCCAGCACACACATTCTTCAACCTAAAACGCTCACATCGTCTCAGATAGCCATCGATGCTTTGCACAACTTGGTTATTTTTGGAAGAAAAGAGAAAAAGAGAGCGCCGCTGACCAGTTTTCTGTTCAGCCAAGTGCTGATAAGATGCTGAAACACCTGACTGACAGGGGAGCTGCTGCACTGTGGAAAAAACAAAAAAAAACTAAATTATTTGAGCCGACTGGCTCCCTCTGCCTCTGTCTGCCTCCCTGTCTTCCCCTCTTTTCTCTCACACATGCAGATTTAGAGGTAATCCGACTCTAAACACCACCCTGAGGGTTGCCTGCGGGACTAAATCTGTATAAATTCTGGTGTAACAAGACCCACGGAGACAGAAGCGGCACCTCACTCCTTCACATACAAGCTGCTTCTAGCCTGAGTTGAATTTCAAGTGATGAGGTGATAAAAGATGAAGACAAAATTGTAAAAAAATAAATAAATCCACTGCTATAGAAACAGTTTTGAATCTGACAAACACACACTGGAGAGGGATTATTTGTACATAAACAAATCAGGATGTTTTAAAAACAAGTTAGGAGCTCAAAACTCTCACAGGAACATGTTCTGTTAATAATTTAGCCTTAAAATGTAATAATAGAAGAATTTAATGAACCAGCTGCTGCTGAGCTCTGCAGGTGGCACCGGACTCAGAACCAGAGCTTTTGTTGACATTTCTTTCTGTTTTTAAAGGGATTGCTATGATTTTTCTGAAGTGGGATTTTACAGAAAGATTATAAACAGTTAATATCTTACCTGTTCCACAGTATAAAGACACAAAGTTTCATTCTGACCAGACTGAAAAGCTGAGGCTAGTATCTCACTGGGCTGCAACAGTTGGAAGAAAATCTGCAAACTCTCCAAACATTTGGTCTGCATGAACCTCAGGTGAAGTTTGGTCTGAGACTCTCTGGAGAACAGCAGAAATATCACCTTAAAAAGTTCATCTCCCGCAATCTGGAATTAGAGAAACTGAACTGAGACGAGTTCTAGGCGACTCTGTGACTGTTTTAAGAGAGAATATGCACATTGTGGGGAAACTGAGAATCCTTTGGTGAGCAGCTAGTGGCAGCTCAGGGTGATCCAGGCTAGTCTGAGTGGAACCGAGACTAAAATGGATTAGTGCCGTCTGAAAACAACTCAAATCTCCAAAGTTTTATCGTGATTCGAGGCAAATTACAGCTGTAAGTCAGCTTTAGCTTGTCTGTCTGGTCGTTCAAGGAGCTATCTGCAACAGGTAAGATATGAACTGTCCCTTTAAGTGTGTTCCGTCTCCGCAGTAAGCTGCTGCAGAGAGTTTGGATCGAAGCTAATCAGGTGGCTCCTCAACCATCTGTCTCCTGAACTCCTGGAACTTTGTTTCCTTCAAATAGATTTTTATTAGTAATAATAATAATAATAAAGTGGCGCTCGGACCGGGCCGAGAGGAGCCGCGCGCGCTCCTCCCGCCTGCCGTGCGTCCTGCATCCGGTCTTACCTGCAGGCGGGGCGGCAGCTTTGTAGCCCTTCTCGTTGGTGCAGACCCCCCTCCCGTGCAGCAGCGCGTGCAGCGGCTTCTCCTCGCCGCTCCTCGGCAGGCAGCGGAGCCCGCTGGTGCAGGTCCCGGTGTAGACCCCGCACGCCTGGCCCTCGGTGAGCGCGCACGTCAGGCAGCAGCCGCAGCCGGGCTCCTTCACCAGCTGGCAGCTGACCGGCACCGGGGGGCACATGGACACGGCCTTCTCGTCACAAGGCTCGCAGGGGACGAACGAGCCCCAGCTCCGGGACACCCCCAGGATGAAGGTCACCAAGAGGCAAAGACTCCCGAACATCTTCAGGCTGGAGCATAAACCCCCTCAGAGGAAAAACTGCTCTGATGGACACCAAGTCTCAGTCAGATAATCCGATTTTTACAATTCGAGCCAAGAGTCTTTATCCAGGAGCTGCTATCTGCTTCAAAACATGAAGAATATCAGGCTTCTCTGTCTGCAGGACGACTCAATTCAAATAAATGTGTCTGGAAGTGATGTCCTCTGCAGCAAAATAAGGATAAAGGATAAAGAAAGTCAACTTGTGTCCGGTTTCAGAGTCAGGTCTTCAGTACTTTCTCCAGCACAAGTTTCCTGAGCAGACTGATCAACTGGAGACCTGCCGTGCCTTTTTAAAAACAGCCAAACCCCCAAACAGCAGGAGAAGGGAGGCGCACTTGTTCCACAGCCTGGCAGGAGGCCAAACTGACTTTTTTTTTTTTTTTCCTGCAGCAGGAGGATCGCCTCTTTCACCCTGACGTCGACCTGGAGCAACACAAAACAATCAGAAACAATCAGCTGAAAGTCCCTCCAGACCTCCAGACCTTTATTCAAAGAAGCCAGCAGGTTCTGTGCAGAAAAAAAAACACTTTATCAACGTTTTCTATGCAGCTGAAACACGTTTTGTACATGTGGATTTGGAATGAAAACTAAGTAAAGATAACACATGGAAATACCATGTTTTCATATGTGGGGGAAAAATATATTATACAAATATATTCAACATATTTTCTGCATGGGCTCACATGTGAAATCATTATTAATTACCAATCAACATATGTGAAACATGTTTTGCACATGCAGCTTGAATCTTAAGCCAAATCCAGGTGAAAACATGCTAAATTTGCATCTTTTTCAGTAATTGTACGCAGCGTGAGCTAATGTAGAAACTCACGTTCCCCCCCAATTTTTCTGTATTTTCTTCCCAAAAGCCAAATGAAATAAAAGATTTAAGAAACATCAGTGAGCAAATCTTTTCTGGTTTTAAACTTTACGACTCCTGTGGCTTTAAATACAAAGTAATGAGATGCAAACCTTACATTTAACTCCCCCATCGGACAAGTTTGTGCTCATCGAGAAGGGAAATCCACCGACAGAGCAACTGCCTCACACACACACACACACACACAGAGGCAGGGGCGATCCTAGAGGGCAGCTCAGGCTGTAAAATAAATCCATCTTGCCACCCCAGTTGCCACCGTATTCGTAGTTAACATAATTTTATACATTTTATCAGCTCTGAAAGCACAGAACTTGAGCCTCCATCCTAACTCACCAGTTTAGTGTTCACACACACACCTTTTGAGTTTCAAAATGGTTTCTCCCGCCAATTTCCCCAGCAAACCACTGGTGCTTCCCTGCAGCGCAACGTTAGTCAGTCCTGAGAGTTTCCACGGCTCAGAAGATCACCTGAAAAACACGTCAAATTTATTTATTCCTTTTTTAAAACATGCTGACCCTCGAACAGATTCAGGTTTTCAATTTTGGCTCCTTGTAAAAGCGAGTTTTCTACAATTAAGTCTCAAAACCATCGTTTTCCTGTTTGTTTCTGCACTTTTTGTGCACTCTAACTACATACCTTGTTCTGTTTTAGCCGAAACGTTCAGCTCATCCAGGAATCGGCTGCTGTGACTTTTTTAGTTTTTGTCACTTTTATACCTTTTCAAAATTTACAATATCTTCCCCATAGAAATACATTAAGATCTCCTCAGTTCCTTCAAAAACTTTGTCCTCCTTGAAATCCGCTTCAGCTGCTGGTGCTATTTTAAACCTTTTATGCTACTTTTAGCTTTTAGCTGATGACAGCTTCTTCAGCTGCGAGCGTTCACGCTGCATTGTGGCAGAAAACGTTGTTTCACAGTGATGTTAAAAGTGACATTCAGTGCTGTGCGCGAGAACGCAAATGTTTAAGAAAACCAACAGATTGTGAATCTTTTTTTGTTGAATCTGTGAGATGCATCAAGGAAGTAAAAAGTTTGTTTATTCACTCAATAAAAAATAAATAAATAAGTGATATCTTAAAGATTTCACAGCTCTTACAGCTCCTGTAGTTTTGGTCTGATTAGGAGGATCTTCGTGTCAAATTAAAAGTATTTTAAAGCCTTATCCAGTTAGCTCAAACTTTATTTTGTTGCATTGCTGCATTTGGTTAAATGTCGCTTTATGTAATCTGTGTAATTCATAAATAAATAACTCGAATGAAGTTGAAAAGTAAACTTTTCGTGCAACAATAAAGCTGTGAGGTTTGACTTGTTTGCTGAACTTTTTGAGCCAAATCTGCTTCCTGTTTAACTCTGTATTCAGCTTCAAGTTAACATTTCTGCTCTCTGGATCACATTTTGTTTAAAAACTGGGTTTCTCCTCTCTGATGGGAGACTCGGACAGCCACTAGGAGGCGCTGTTAACAGCGTTAAACTCTGCAGAGGAGCAAGCTCATAATGTCTGTTTTGGAAATGACATAAATTGCCACATTTTCAGCTCCTAACTCAAAGTTATAGCTGTGAAATTAAGACGTGTGAGTCTAAAAATATACTTTCCTGGTTTTCCTTGGTATTGTTGATGGAATAATTACATAATGTAACAAACCACAAGCCCGTTCTGATATTTTTTTTTTTTATAAATTTGATTTTGTAGCTTTAGTTTCGCTTCTTTTTTTCAGTTTAATTCTCTGAAACTTTCCCTTCGTGTTTTTATTTTCTTTCCTTCTCCCTCGCTGCATTCCTGCGTCAGTGATGTCACCTCCCTCCCTTCTCGCTCTCAAGCACAAACATCTGAAGCAGAGTGAAATTCTTCTGCCAGAGTTTGACACAAAGGGACAGAAATTGCACAAATTGAAGTGTGATGAGTCAGTGCTCCTTCCAAAAACCAAAAAAGGAGTGGCACAGTCCACAAAGACGTAAATCTGAGCCGCTTTGGCGATAATAATAAGGAGATTAGGACAATAAAACAGCGGGGGGTTTGGAGATGCATCTCAGCAGAGTGAGCAGATGATGAAGGAAATATGCTTCAGTAACACAAATGTCCATGGAGCACATAATGATCTCTGAGGGAACTCAATGTTCCAGCTCTGTTCTTCCCCTCTTTGCTCAATGCAAATCCTAATTCCCCGCGGATCTGTTCATGCATCAATCCATCTGTTCCTCCCTCCTCCCATTCAAGCATCATTCCGACTTAAAGGAACACCAGCGCAGTTTCCAGTTGCTCAGAAGTGCAGAAAAAATGTCTCTTCTTGATGGTTTCTAACTTTTCAAATGTTCATCCGTGCAGCTTTAGCCCAAGTCTGAAAGGATTACAGCAGAAGAAGCTTTAAAAAAACCAAACAGATCAGTGGGAGGAAGTTAAAATAAAGTTAAATATCATTTAGCTGGAAACATAAAGGTTATCTTAAAAGGGTTAAACAAAGGCGGAAGTTGTTTCTTTTCTCATCCGGAGTTTTCTCGGTTCAAACTGAGCAACGAGCTGCTTTGTTTTTATTACAAGCTGAGCTCACATGCAAATCACAATCCCTCCCCTCCCTCCTGAGGGGTGTTTTGGGTCATTATGGGAGTCTGATTACCTGCTTTGACTGTGCGAGCTGACCTCACGTGCTAATCACAACCTCCAGGAGGTTTGTTTGTTTTTCGTTCTAAAAAAGTTGTAGGTGGAACGAATGTTTAGACCTGCTTGTAACTCCAGCTTGTTTCTGCGTTACACAAGCCGTGTTTCCATGGCGATTAGACGAACAGTGAGGTGTGTAGCGTGGGTTTCACTCCCTGCTAGTCAGCCGGCGTGTGACCTGTCTGCTTTAAAGCTGAAACCAAAGACCCGCAGCATGCAGCTCCATCGTTGTGGTTTGTGACATGGACGTGGATGTGCTGACTGTCGACAAAGGTTTGCACAGTCATAGCGTTAACCTGGCAAAGCTAACACGTTGACCTTACAAGCACACCTTAATACAGCGGTTCTAAAACCCCTCTGCAGGTTCAAAGCAAACGAGACACTTTTTCTCTCGCTGTTGTTGCAGCTCAACCGTGTTTTTGTGTCAGTTAGATGCTGCACGAAGCGGAGAGTGGGTGAACGACTTCCTCCCCGGCAGGAAGTGACCCGGATGAGTCATGACAGACAGAGAAGGAAAAGATCCATCCCTCTGTCACTTTAAGTCAGGCTGATGATGGTCCAGGTGGGCTGGTCTGAGCGGGAAACCTGCTGACGATACGTTGTTTGAAACGGTGCAAACCTTGTTTACTTGTGACTCATTTTGTTTTAGTGAACATTTTAAGTGGAACTAACAGTCCTTAAAGCCCTCAGAGTCCTGACTTGGTTTGGAAACACCCAACGAGTCCCCCGTGGTTTCCTGCGGATGGGACTAGCGCCTGGGCTAAACTAGCTTTAAACTAGCCCATATTCTCCTAAACCCTGCCCCGCTCATGTGTGTTTGTATCAGGGAGTCAGATTTGGTGGAGCTGCAACCAGTTAGTTAATAATAAATTACACAAAATCAAATAGAGGAATGATTTGTAACCCAGCTTAGAAAAGGTTAACGAGCGGAGCTACAGCCAATCAGAGACCGGTTCTGGTTCTGTCATGGACAAACTGCAGGTTTTTACAGGGAAACAGGTGAACTTTGCCTGCAGTTGATTTCCATTTCACACCTAAATGCCATCACTTTTATTTATTATTATTTTCCTTTCCTTGTTGCCTTTTATTCAGCTGAAATGAAGCAGGAACAGTTTGCTTATTCCACACATAAACACTGACTTTATTACGTGAACAATCTCTGCCAAACATGCTTGTCTCTCTCACACTGTATGTGATTTACACAACTCCCTGTGTGCACGTTTAACGCTTACATGCTCTGTGCGTGCCTTTTTGTCCACGTGCGCAGGTGTATTTGTGTTTGGCGTCTCCGTATATGGAAAATAACAAAGAGAAAATATGCAGCTCGTGAATTTTCCTGTTCCACTGCATCAAGTCGTCACCTAACGTATACACAAGATACACAAACACTCTCCGGCACACAAACAGGCCCATTTCCAAGGACACACAGAAAGGTGTTGTTGTGTAAATCTGTAGAAACCAGACAGCTCGGCTCCAGGAGCGAAGCCGTCAGCTCCGTCTGCTCTGTGTCATTTAAGCTGCAGAACAGAACTCTGTGTTTATGCAGAAGTGCCAAAAAGGACGACATGACATGAAGATGTGTAGCCGAAGGGAAAAAATGAGATCAATACAGCCGTTCTATAAATCTTTGTCCTGCGTGGAGCCACAAACTGAACTGAGGAAGCTAAAATCAGCAAAACAGTGGCTAAAAATAAAACTTGTAAGGCAGAATCTGAAACCTAAAACTAGCAAAACTGCAGCTAAAACCTAAAAAATTAAAAACTGCAGCTAAAACCTAAAAAATTAAAAACTGCAGCTAAAGGCTAAAAGTAGCAAAACTGCAGCTAAAACCTAAAAAATTAAAAACTGCAGCTAAAGGCTAAAAGTAGCAAAACTGCAGCTAAAACCTAAAAAATTAAAAACTGCAGCTAAAGGCTAAAAGTAGCAAAACTGCAGCTAAAACCTAAAAAATTAAAAACTGCAGCTAAAACCTAAAAAATTAAAAACTGCAGCTAAAGGCTAAAAGTAGCAAAACTGCAGCTAAAACCTAAAAAATTAAAAACTGCAGCTAAAGGCTAAAAGTACCAAAAC
Source organism: Kryptolebias marmoratus (assembly GCF_001649575.2). Taxonomy (NCBI): domain Eukaryota; kingdom Metazoa; phylum Chordata; class Actinopteri; order Cyprinodontiformes; family Rivulidae; genus Kryptolebias; species Kryptolebias marmoratus. The sequence goes on along the minus strand of NC_051435.1, from coordinate 2,845,842 downwards.
TGTAGCTAAAAATACAAATTTAAAAACTGCAGCTAAAGACTAAAAGTAGCAAAACTGCAGCTAAAACCCAAAAAATTAAAAACTGCAGCTAAAGGCTAAATGTAGCAAAACTGCAGATAAAAGCTAAAATTAGCAAACCTGTATTTTTAAGCTTAAATTTGTAAAAAAAAAAAAAAAAAAGTGCAACTGGTAACTAAAATTAGCTAAAATTGTAGCTAAAATTAGCAAAACAGTTATAAACAGTAATGGTTAAACAGACTTTCCTGCAGCAGATGTACCTAAAAATCATGTCTTAAAGAAACAGATAAAACAACATTTATTTATTAAAACTTCCCAGCTTCAACTTTCTGGTTCCTGTCAGAGGTCCAGACTTAGACAGTCGCTGCAAAACTCTAGTTTCTTTATTTACAGCAGTTCGCAGTAAATATGTCGAAATGTGATTTTTCTGATGGTTCTGAACGACTGTACTGTGTGTCAGAATGTTGCATAAACAAAATGGAGAACAGGCAAACAAACAATGACCTCATCTGTGAGGCTGATCTCTGAAATTTAAACACATTGAGCTGATTCTGTCACTGAAATGATGAGAAGCTGCAGTGCATTCATAGAAACTGATGTGTTGACTAATTTCTGTTAAAACAAACTGAGCTCTCAACCTTTATATTAGTGCCATTCTGCTGCAGAAAATCCATGCACGCATTACAAAACGTTTGGACAAGCGAACTGCTAAAAATACTCCAAATTATTGTGAATTTATAAATAAATATGACGCAGGTTCATGTTGTCTTCAGTCCAGGTTACAAGGAGCCACTTCACAGGGTCTGATGGGCCACATGCAAGTTGCAGACCCTCGCTTTACAGAAAAATGCATATCGCCCGCCACTTTGCACGCCAAAGTTTCAAATGAAGCTCTGATAGCATCAGGACACGTGTTGGGGATGACTTTAGGCTCCTACCACACCGAATCTTAGCTCAGTATCTGTAAGCCTGGCAGAGATTCATTAGAATTCATCCAGTGGTTTATGAGATATTTTGCTAACAGGCAGACAGACAGAGTACCGTATTTGGATTCGGCTTTTCTGAAAGTCAAAATAAACGTTTTAAATGTGATTAAACTTCCCTGAATCGCCCTGGAAGCGCAGACAAAAGTTTTAATTCACCAAATGGCGAGAAATATTTAGCTGGCTCCAGTTGGATCGTGTCTCCTCGCGGTTGACAGCGTTGCCATGGCGACCTTGTCAACATTGTGCGGAGGGTTCTGGCAGCGGGTCGCCCTGCAGGGTTTTCCATTCAGGTCGACCCAGCTCGAGGGGACCTGCACCGTCTTGTAACGTGAGTCCGCACGGAGGCTTATCTGAGCGCCGTGATGGAGCTGGAGATGGGTGAGAGATAAGCTGCCGCTGGAGAACCTTTTTATAGCCTGTCAACGTATGGCTGCCCTAAACCTTTTCCAAAAACAAAAACCCCAATCAAACATGGCCTCAAGCCAGGCAGCTTTTTTTTTCTCTGAGGCCTGGTTCCTGTCCAGTTCCTTGCTTGAAATAACCAGGTGCAGTTATGCTCCTGAGCACTGAACGCACAAGATGTCTGTTTAAAACTTTGCCATTAACTATTAGAGTCAACTTCAGAGTCTTAAAAGAGACATTTTGCACCAAATTCTCTCCCAGACCTTCATCGTGTTGTTCATCAGATTAATTCCCCTGTAGTTGCTGCAGCTCTGCACATCACCCTCGTTCACTTCTCCTCCATTCCTCAGGCGTGTTCTCACTCTTTCAGCCTCGACTACATTCTTTGCTAACTCCTCTTTCAGGACCATTTCTCTTCCTGTCCACACCACGGTAAAACAGCTTAAACCCTGCTGCCCTTCCACACATAAACCATCCACCTTCCTCCTCTGCATCATGTCAGCCAGCTCTCCACCTTCGCCTGTCATTGTCCCTACATTTAGAGTCCTACACTCCTCTTCCTCTGTCTCCTGGCTCGTGGTCTTCGACTCACAGCAGCACCCAGGGCTGCAGCCAGACTCAACCACTCATTCTCCCCCTGCACATCACTTACAATGAAGACCAAAACTTCATTAAAATAGAAGCATTTATTTAAAACAAGTGACTTGAATGTGTATATGACATGTATTTGTGTGTGTTTGTAAATCCATGGGGATCAGCCTCATCTGAAGCAACAGAGGACTCAGGGCACAACCATGAT
>NC_051435.1:2838293-2843147 GCF_001649575.2 Kryptolebias marmoratus | reverse complement strand
TCGTAGACATTGAGTTTGGCTGCAGCTGCACACAGTTGCAGCGCCTCCTACAGGAAACTGGTGGAGCTACGCAGAGAACCACGCCGTTCAGAAGCCTTGTTTGGATTCATGTTTTTATAAAACACTGAGGTCCGGACCTCGGGGTCCTCAGTGGCAGCTACGGCCCTGGCAGCACCGGTTGCGGTCGTTTTGAACCCGGGTCTTCCTGACACAACCCTCACCTTTTACCTGGGCTTGTGCTCTGATTTACAGTAAAAATGTGTAATGAGTTCATGAGTTTTGTTTTTGGTTTTTGCTTTATCTTGTTTTTAGGGATTTTCGTATTTGTCTTCTGGGTTTTGGTTTAGTTCTTGTCTTTGTTTTTCATTACCCACTCGCCCTCAGTCTGCTCCTGCTTTCCGGTCACGCCCATCTCCACCTGTCTACTATCCTCATTACTCACCTGTGCCCACTTCTCCTGATTTCCTTCTGTCTTTAAAACCCGGGCTCTTTCTCCACTACCCTGCCGGTTCATTGTTCTTGGTTTCGTCCTTGGTCCCACCTTGCCTCGCCTCACCTATCCTTGTCTTGCCGTCTTTGGATTTTTGTTATAGTTTGTTTTGCTGCCACGTCAGCCTTTTGTTTTCTAGTTTTGTTAATTTCAATAAATCATTTTTTATTTTAAGATGAGTCTGCGTATTGGGTTCGCCATGCTTTGCCCATGTCATGACAAAATGGGTAAAATAGCACAAAGTGTGGAGAGGTAATTTTAGATCAGAAAAAACAGAAAACAGTATGAATGCTGACTCATACAATGATTTATAGATGTATGCATCCAATAATTACTTACTGAGAGTTTCTTTAAAATCTGTCCAGCAGTTTATGAGATATTTTACTAACAGACTTTTACGGCATTAATTAGGTTGATTTGAAGGGATGAAACCTCAGAGAAGTGGAAGAAAATGGATGACTGTGAGAGAGAATTAAATAAATATTTTATCCGTGTAATCAGACACTAAATCTCAGAACTCCAAAGAGACGGAGGAGTCAAAGACTGATTTTAGTGAATCGAGTAGTTTGTTATTGTTTTGTCTTATCAGCTAACCTCCTGAAACAACCAGACAGTGTTTTCTTCTGCAGGAGGAGGAAAGAAATGGCTCAGCGAAGGAGAAAGAAAAAACTTGGCTGACCTAAAAATGAGAAATTACATCCCAGCAGTCGGTGGACGGGTATTTACTGAACTGCAGCCTCGTAAAACGTTGCCTCTGGATGCGAGCTCTCCAGGTTTTTGATTAAAGAGTGGGTTTGAATTTTGATTTGGTCAAGGCTCCGGTTTTTGCCGTAACGTTAGAGAGTGGACATGGAGGCTTTTGCAGAGTATATAATTACATAGTAAATTATTCAGTAGGTCAAAACCAAAACATAAAGGCATTCATTTTCTAAACCAGCGTACAAGGAAGCCTCCGGCAGCGGGGAAAAAAGAAGATTAAGCCCTTCGACATATGCTGGGGTCATGTACCTGGAAGTGGTTTATTGTTTTTGTGGAAACAGATGAAGCTTTAAATCTCCTATTTTCTTTATTTCCATGTTTATTATCATCAACTAACATGAACCAAACCAGTAAATCATGCTGATTTTTGCTCTGATAGGAAGGAAAAGTGTAAATGGGACTCAAACCGTACGAATGATAACAGAAACTCTGAGATGACACGAAGAGAAGGAGATTTATGATGTGTTTCTGATGGAGCTGGCCTCCAGCTTGATTCAGTGGAAGCAGACTCAACCAGTGTGTTTGTTTAGGCAGAAGCTGATGGATTTGGTTTCTTTAAAACTTAAAAACTTCTCCAAGAGCTTCAGCGGTCCTGCGCATCTGATATTAACGACAGCTCTGCTTTTTAAGGCAATGTTCTCCATGCATTATGGGTGATGCTTTGCTCAATAAGGGCAATAATGATAGTAATTTACCAAAGGAGTGTCCGTGTTTAATTTAGGAACATTTACTCGAAGATTTGAGTCGAAGCAGTGGATCGTTAGTGTTCCAGGCCGATTACTTTGGATGAACTCGTCTGTATCCGGAGCAAATGGAGCAGAGAGTTCGTGGTCAAACACAGATGCACGCTCTTTTGACGACTAATCAGACTAGAAAGTAGAAGAGGAACAAGCAACTGGTTCTTACTGGTCCTGGAGAGCCACCATCCTGCAGGTTTTACTTGTTCCTCTGCTCCAACACACCTGATTTGAATCAATGGATAATTAACAGGCTTCTGCAGAACATGAAGAGGTGATTTAACCATGAATCAGGTGTTAGAGCAGAGAAACAAGGAAAACCTGCAGGATGGTGGCCCTCAAGGACCAGGATTGGACACCCCTGGGCTGAGCTTTAAATAACACGTGGTTAAGGATAAAAAAGGCGAAAAAAATGGAGATTGTAGACGGAAAAGGTATAAAATGTGCACATATTCCTCTTGGTCTGAAAAATGAAGCCAATGAAGAGGAGTATTAAAGTGTAATGCAAAGCTGGAGGCTACAAACTATTTCTGTGTCCAACAGGAAGTCATTTAACTTTTATTTGATGCTGTGTTCAATGACCTAACTCAACATTGTTTTGGTTTTAAGGATCGCTGCTCCAGATAGAGACAAATCTCTGTGTAGTCATGCACTTCTTGGACATCCAGGTTAAGTTGTAGCGCTGTTTCATGTTTAAAAATAGACAAGGAAAGATGAATTTTTGAGGTTAAAAAATATCCCATAGAGCATTGAAACTTAGAAATTGGATTATTTAAGAAAATGGTAATTTTGTATTTAATTGGGTTTATGAGATTTGGAAATCATTTTATTTACGTCCCAACTGGCTCAGATTTGGGGGATGTACATTTGCGCTCGTCTCCTCTCCTCACGGGTCTATAATTTGATCTAAAAACAGACGTAGCACTCGTTCCTTTGGTTCTTAAAGTTGAGGAGTAAAAAAAGGGCAAAGTGTCCAGGCCGGGTCAAAGGTCAGCTGGCGCAAAAGGTGCAGAGCTCCACAAATCCCGACCTTTTTAATGAGTGCAACGTGATACAGTGCAGTCAAACGCTGAAAACAGGCCCACATGTTGACATACAGCCTTTCACCCCCCCGTCCCTCCCCGTCCCTCCCCGTCCCCCAGCCAGGACGTGTGGCGGCTGGACCCCAGCTCGGATAATAACTACCCTCTAAAACGTCTGGGTGATGATAGAACCGAATCACTCCGCTCCACTTTTCACTTCATAAAAGAGGACGATTATCCGAGCGGCTCCAAGCTTCGGCCCAAAACCTGCTGGAGTTTTTCAGAGAGGTTTGTGATTTAACAAAAAAATGATATTTACTACTTGTCGGGGAGCTCCAGGAACTAAATATAAACTCTCTGTGACAAAATAATTGCGTGGTCTAAAAGCTGAAGCAAAGCAGACGCTCTGAGGAGAGTCCAGAAGAGTCCCGCCACACGGCAGGTTTTTCTGATTTAATCATGTCAGCAGCAGAACTTTCCCAACCCAGATGGATCCACTTTATTTGCTGGACTGATTCCTGAGTTTATCTCATATGGCCAACAGAAAACAAAACAAAACAAAAAGGTAATATTTTAATTTATGAAGTGCTTTTAAAGTTCAGGCTTGCAGACCAAGTTTTGTCAAACAAACTCTGCATGAATCCTAAAATATGAGTGAAGATTGTTTTTTCTGCTTATCTCTGGGCAGAAATGTGACATTATAACATAAAATGCACAACATCAATCCGTGTACGGTTCATTCTTTGGCTTTTTTGTTTCAAAATAAAATTGCAAAAACAAAACAAGCATGTGTTTTTTTTTTTTTTTTTTTCGTTTTTAAAACGAAATTAGAAAAACGGCAGTTGCAAAAATTTAAAAGGGGTACGTTTTGTGTTTTTGTTTTTTTTAACTGCAATGGTTAAACCAAAGACCAGCTTTTATTTTGTTGTTAATTCAACCGGAAATGAAGACCTGAACTCCCGGCACGTAACTTTTTCAGTTACCAGTAGGTGGCGGTAATGTACGCCTTCAGTTTCTTCAAAATCCACAAGAAGAAGAAGAACTTTTTCAGTTAGCGCTTCAGAATCTACCAGTTTAAAAATGGATCCGTTTGTCTTATTTAGAGGGAATCGACGCATTTCATTGAGAGCTGATGAACTTACCGTCAACAAGATTTCTTTCAAATTCCAAATCAGTACATAACCGCCACCTACTGGTGACTGAAAAAGTTATGTGCCGGGAGTTCAGGTCGTCATTTCCTGTTCCGCCATAAAATTAACAACAAAATAAAAGCTCGTCTTTGGTTTAACCATTGCAGTAAAAAAAAAAAAAAGTACCCCTTTTTTAGTTTTGCAATTGCCGTTTTTCTAATTTCATTTTAAAAACAAAAAAACAATAAAATACACGCTTGTTTTGTTTTTGCAAATTTATTTTGAAACAAAAAAAAACAAAGAATGAACCGTACACGAATTAACATCAATTTTTTTTATTCTCCTTTAGCTATCAGTTTTGCCCATATCTGTGTTTGTACAGCTTACCTGCTGTCCTCTGCAGGTGACATACTAACTGCTCATAGCTACACAAAGAGAGCTGATTAAATGTGTTTGCATCCGAAGCAGGGTGTTGCTGTCGTAGGCGTGAACCTCAGCATGCTCCTCGAAGTCTAACCTGAAGTCTTTGTGCTCCGTTCCACCCGTCTGTCATCGAGTCAGATGATGCTCAGGTATTCTGATGGAACGACACATCAGATCAGCTGCAGTGAAAAGTGGAGACGGATCGTGATGACACGTTAATGATTGCAGAGATTGTTTCATAAATAATGAGACCATTTCCCCCCCCCCCCCCCCCCCCCCCCCCCCCCCCCCCC
>NC_051435.1:2831038-2838276 GCF_001649575.2 Kryptolebias marmoratus | reverse complement strand
CCTCCCTCCCTCTGCCTCAGATCAGGGGTTTGATAAATGAAATTTCCAAAATGTGCCCGAAGGGGAGGGAGGAGTGCAATTTGTTTCTCGAAATAACCAGAAACCCTCGCAGTTTTCTGGAAACGCTCCACATTCTTACCGTGTCGTTTTTAATATGATGTTACGTTCGCAGCTTTACGAGGCTGATTTAAAACTTTTAATCTGGAAATAAAATCTAAATGCTTTTTGCCGAGCCTGGTCTGAGTGGGCATGCTGATTTATTCATGCGCACCTGGGGGGGGTTGAGCAGTAAAACTGACAAAAAGTTCACACTGAGCAGATGCTGCGCTGCATCTGGAGATTTAAGACCTTTCAACGGGCTTGTCCAGAAGTTAATTAAAGAGCGCAGTGTTTGTTTCTCTGTGGACAGACTTCCTCATCGGTTCCTTAACTTCATCCACATGCCTGCAGTGGTGTCCAATCCTGGTCCTGGAGGGCCTTCATCCTGCAGGGTTTAGATGTTTCTCTGCTTTAACACACCTGATTTAAATGACTGAGTGATTACCAGGTTTCTGCAGAACTTGAGGACCTGCTGAGGAGCAGATAAACATCTAAAACCTGCAGGATGGTGGCCCTGCAGGACCAGGATTGGACACCCCTGGTTTACTGTATGATCTGAAAAATATGATGAAACAGAAGAATGTGCAACAATTAAGGAAGGCGTATCACTCTTCATGACAGAGTTTTAAACTAAATCATCTTATGTTGAGATTTGATAGAGTCAGAGATGTTTTGGGGAAATCTTGAAAATGTTTAATCTCACAAGATCTCACATGATTTGTCATGATTTTGACATTATAACGTCTATATCTGGAAGGATGATTAGCAGTGGCTAGTTGTTTTTTGTTTTTTTAACTTTTTTTGGATTTACCATGTCCTGGATGACTGAAAATCCACACCAGCACCTGTGGCGGCCATCTTGAAATGGACCGATCCTGAAAGACAATCAGCTGTAGTAAGTAAGTAAAAATGTATTTGTATAGCACATTTCAGCAGCAAGGCTGAGATTTAGCAAGTGCATAAAAAAATCAGTCAAAATATGATTACAATCATCCAAAAAAACATATCATAAAAATCATCGAGCAGAGACACTTGATAATCAGAAGGAGATGGTCAATATTTTGTTCAGAGCAGCTTTTCACCTGAATTTGTTTGCAGACTACTAATCAAAGGCAGGTTTGTTCCAGATTGATGGTGCATAGAAACTGAAAGCTGCTTCTCCAGGTCTTCTGGTTCTGGTCTACTTTGTATCCCCAGAACCAGAAGACCTGAGGGTTCTGGAGGGTTGATACGACGATAGTAAGTTTAATGTTTTGTGGTGCTAGACCGTTCAGTGATTTTTAAACTAAGCTGCAGGTGCACATCCAGAGATAACTCTGCGAGAGGTTCGTTAAAATCCGGCCAGCAGTTCATGAAGAATTTTGCTAACTGTTAGAAAAATGCACACAGACAAGAAAAGCATTTCCATATCTTACCGTTAAAAACAAACTTTTTTTTTTATATTAACAGAAGTGCAGCCTGTTTCACATGATGCATGGATACGCATCTGTAAGAGCTCACCTAATACGCTTTATTTCTGCAAAACGTGTGTCTCAGGAATTGCATCACAATGAAACTTTCAGTAATAATCACTAGCTGCACATCTGCAACTGATCCATTCGACCCGGTTTGAGATGGCTGCCCCCGTTTTCAACTTTAAACTAAACAAAAATGAGAATAACTCAGTGATTTCTGCAGATATTAGTCATTCCCAACATGTACTCTTAGTGCTTCTCAGTTTAAAAAGGAAGCAGAGCTTTAATTAAAAACTAATACGACTGGAAGAGTTCATAACTTTAATGTGAAAATAAAGTGACACAGTCTGAACATGCTCTTATTTCAAGTTTAGGTTAATCTAACAATCATACTCTGATTCAGTGAGCATTGTGGGAAAATAAAATAAGTCATTTCTCGTCAAATTTAAGGAACAGGCTGAAATATGAGGCAGACGCCATCTTTCCTCCATGCTTTCAGGACAGAGTCAGATCTGTGACGATAAGACAACACGCTGCGGAGAACAGAAAGTGAAAAGCTGGGCGATGGCAGTTCGGTTACTAAAGGGCCGATACGGGAGAGGGTGTGAAAGGGAGCAGCGGCGGATTGTAATCTCAATCTGATAATGCTCCTGCAGCAGGCGTCTGACCACGGGACAGGTAAAACATGATGTCATTTCATGCAGCAGACTTTTACTTCTACGGGAAACACAAAAATATCTGCTTTCTGATACATAAAAAGTTCAAAGTTTGATATTTTCTGGAGATAATCCAAATTCTCCAACCAGGACGGTTTTTCTCTCAGCCTCATAAGTCCAATTACTAAGCATTAAAAGAAGAAATCTGTTATGGGAGAGTAATATAACACAAAACGTCGAGCTGGAGGTCTCTGTTCATTAAAAGTTTGTGCAATCTGTCCTGATTCCGCTCCGTTTATGAAGGTGACGTCATTCTGAAACGAGCTGCTTAATGAGGGAGAGGAGATGGTAAAATAAGACTGATTCAGATCTGAACTGCTGCTCATTTTGCCAAAAAAAAAAAGTATATAACATCATAAAAACAGCATGCGTTCAAAACTCGCCTGGCAGAAACACACACAGCCTTAATGCGAGCAACATGAAATAAAAATCACCTGGGTTTGAATAAACTCACCAGGAGTCAGAGGAAGGATAATGGAGGCGAAGCACGTGGAGTTTAACACATAAAGTGGGTAAATTACGTTTCATCCAACACCAATCTGTAGTTATTTTCTTTTAACTATTCTGCAGAAATGATGGTTTTAACACATATAGAATGCAAGAGCAACAATCAGGCGTTTTTTTGTTTTCTTCATGAGCTCGTTTCTGTTAACCAGGATTTCACGATGTTGCGATCACAACTATTAACGCAAAATCAAGCAAACCCCGCAAAATTGCAACTTTTTGCAACTTTGTCCAAAACACTGCAACTTTCCCACAACTTTAACCCAATATTTATTGTTTCTGAAGTGATTCGCCACCATTTCTGTGGTCTAGTCTCTTCTTTGTGGGTTTGTGTAGCGTGGAATACAAAATAACCCCAAATAACTCAGGAAGAAGACACGTGACGTCACTTCCTGCAGACCAGGGACAATCCAGAAATGCTCATGAATGTCAGTTTAGAAGCTATCAAAGTTCTCAAATAAAGCACCTTTTGAGAATGTCAATGTTTGTTGGGAATTATCTTACAAAACTAGGAAGGATTTTTGGTTTAGATATTAAAAGTTATGGTTTTTTATTGATTTTAGTACAAAAAAAATATAGCAACTTTTAGGAAAATGCCCCGCGAAATCCTGGAGGGATTGGTTAACGGATCATTCGCCACTGATTGACGAGCTACGGATATAATTTCTTCTGCTAGACAGCCGTAATGTCTTCCATTTGTAAACTTCTGAGTTCCAAGTTGGAAAAATCAACTAAAAGTTGGAGTTCTGACTTGGAAATTTGAACATTTTGCACCAACCGTGACCTCTGACCTTGCACATGAAGAGTGATGATAGTCGCAGGAATAAACGTTTTCTTTCCACTTTTTTTTTACAGATTTTGAATTTTAAGAAACACATCACTACAAGAACCAAAGAAAGGACATTACGGGTGTAGTTCAATAAGAGGTATTTTAAAGTGTTATTGGGACTGAAATGTTTGTAAATTATCATTTGTAATAATAAAAATATAAAAACAATCCAGGATGCATAAATCTTTGGGGTCAGCTAGGATTTTAAATGTTCCAGGATCAGCCTCCATGTTGTTTAACATTTTTTGTGGGTTACCAGACTCTTTACATTTTAGTTTTTAAATAGACTACCATCCCATCATAAGGCAACGACTGAGCAGGTATTACAGCCCATTTTTTCTAAAATGCTGGAAAACATTTACCTTTAGTGCTGTAGAAAACCGCCTAACTATGAAGCATCAGAACCCACTTAGTCTGGGGCACGTTTCTTCCCACTTCTGTTAATAATTTGCACATAAAACACCAGATTACCTCTGCTGGAAATGAAACTAATCGTCCAGCCCAACGATGGGTAAATCAGGCTGACGGGAACGCAGCGTATCGCCGCACATTCAGCCGTACGCTGTTGTTGTCTGTCCTGCTTTATTTACTGCTGAGGAATTTAATTTAAACTTCCACATTAAATGTCTCCAGTTTTTCTTTAAACATCAGTGACATCAAACACTCGCCACAGACACAACAGACTTGTTAATTGGGTGACACAATTCACTTTATTGCTCCTGTTTTCTCTGACAATTCTCTTTTTTTTTGTTTGTCTACAGAAATTTACTGCCTCGTTTGCTTTGATTTGTTTCATTCTTCTCTTCTAATAAACGGTCAGATCCTGTTTTTACGCTCCGGGACATTAATGAAAAAGAGGAAGCGGCACAACGGGACAAACCGCTTTATGTCTTTTTTGTCTGTAAAAGTTTTACAAGCGTGTCCTCGTCCCTCAAAGATCTGCAGTTCAATCAATCAAGTGAAACTCATCTGGATGACATGTTTGTAAAAATAGGAAGAATCAGAGAGAAGATTGATGCTCTACAAAAAAAAAAAAAAACACTTTTCAGCTGGTCTGGAAATATCATTTGGGTTGTGAGTTTCACAATAAAAGCACATCTGCACCATATGGAAAAGAATAATTCTGTTTTCTGTCTTTCTGTGGGGAAAGTTTGCACGGTTCAAGACAGAAAAGGAGAAATCTGTAAGAAGATAAGAGATGCAGAGCAAAAATAAATACACTTTAACAGTAAAATATGACGCAAGATGGAAGAAATGTAAGTTTAAAATCTGTAAAAGTGCTACAAACACTATGCTGCTTTTTTTGTTTTTGTTTGGGAGGTTAAATAAAAATATTGCAATCATTAAATTAAGCATTAAGTCTCTTCCTTCTTGGCTTTTGGTGTCATTATTTTAAAGTATTAAATATCTGGGATGAAATCAAGACATTTCATGTTTGTTGTATAAGTTTATTTTGGTGTTTTGTAATATTTAAGGTTAATTGGCGTTCTGTATTATGGGCAAAGCTGCAGTAAAATTTTTCTAAACCATCAGTTTGAGAGTCACCATCAGTGCTACACTAAGAAGAAATGTTGATCAAGTGAAATGACAAGCTGGTGATGAAGAAAAAGGGAAGGGAAACGGGAACAAAACGTAGAATTATGAGAAAAAACCCGAGGAGCGTCCTTCTGTTGACCGAGCAGAGGCAGGTGAGCTGAAGGAAACATGGCCGAAGAACCTAAATATACCAGCTGCACAGAAAACAGACCTGCAGCAATGAAGCGAATCTGCTGAAACGTAATGATAAAAGAAAACCCGAACTGTGACGTAAATTTAGTCTCTAAACTGAAAACATCTGTTCCAGGCTTCACAAGGACAAAACAGCAGAGACTCACACTGTTGAGCGTCTTTATTTATGCATATTTGTATTTTTTTAGGGACATTGCTCATCATCAACATGCGTGAGCTCCTCCAGCATCTGTTACCATGGCGATAAACCGATGTTTGTGACGCTGAAGACCCTGAACTGAACCTGGATGAGCCACGAATCCTGCTCCGAACCTCGGACCTCTGCTCTGACCTGCTGCTCCTTCAGCTCCACGCTGGATTCATTCTCAGGTTTTAGCTGCTTCTTCGTCCGATTTTAGCTGCTTCTATCCAAAGTGGAGAGTCGGTGAAAACCTCTGTTGTGTCTTTGCTCATCCGCCTTTTGTTTTTAGCAGCTTTGACTGGAGAAACTGAATTTTCAGCGTCAACGCTGGGAGCTGAGTGACAGCTGTCGAAGCTAAAAGAAGCAGAACACAAGCTAAAAGAAACAAAATGCTAGCTGAAAGTAGCAAAACATTAGTTAAAAGTAGCAAAAGGCTAGATAAAGCTAAAACTAGCAATAGTAGCTAAAATTTCAGAAGCTTAGCAGGAAGCTAAATGTAACAGAACAGTAGCTAAAAACTAAAAGTGGGATAAGAAGACGAAAACAAAGCAAGTATGCAAAAAAGGACAATGTTCTGGAGGAACTGAAGAGTTTATTTCTATGGGGAAAATATTTGTAAATAAAGTTAAATCTTTTGAAAAGTATAAAAGTTACGAAAACTAAAAGCCACAGCAGCCATCTCCTGAATGAGCTGAAGCTTCTGGAATATAAAAATAGCTAAAAAAAAAAAAAAAAATTAAAACAGGAAGACCACCTGCCCAATCGGCTGCATGGTTAGTGTCAGACAGGAAAGCCTCATCAAAGCGACGGAAACAACTAAAACTTGGCAATATTAACAAGATTCCCATTTTTTTCCATGAGAGTGAGAAGCTCTTCATTAAGACAGAAGGGTGGATCAGAAGGGCCGGACAGCCGTGCTCTCACCACACAGCAATTTCAACCAACGACACAAACACATCAATGTTTCCCTGCAGTCTGACAGCAAAGTGTCAGGAGTTAACTTCGTCGTCGCACCCTCGCTGTCTCTTTGTGTGTCCTCCCTCGTTAATTCGTGCAGGCTGGTTCCACATCACCACACCATTGGTCCGGCACAAGGCTTTGTTCTGTGGGAGGCTGCTGTCTTTTACAACATTAACAAATTTTTAAGAAACCGTCGGCCCTTTTGTGTTCTCCGAAGAAAGGCGATGTGGCAGCGCTGCCTTAATGACAAACCGTAGCCATGGCGTTTGCCGTTTGCTTCGTCCGGCTCCGTCGCCACAATGCAGCGAGCAGTAAAGTTAAAGAATGCCTCTTTTTAAGTCACATCGCCAGAACTGTAAACCTGTGAATCATCGGCGTAATTTGGGTTCAGGGAATTCAGCTCTTTGTTGCTTATTTCCGAATAAAAGTCAGTCCCTCCAGGATTTCACTGGCTTTTTTTGTGATTGTTGCAGCTAAAATGCCTGATTTCGCAGGGCATTTTCCTAAAAGTTGCAATTTTTTTTTACTAAAATCAATAAAAAACCATAACTTTTAATATCTAAACCAAAAATCCTTCCTAGTTTTGTAAGATCACCAACAAACATTGACATTCTTAAAAGGTGCTTTATTTGAGAACTTTGATAGCTTCTAAACTGACATTCATGAGCATTTCTGGATTGTCCCTGGTCTGCAGCTCTCCTCACATGTTTTGCAGACACAAAGTGTTTGTCGATGCGTTTATGTTCCATGATTACACTGCAGGACGT
>NC_051435.1:2826949-2830940 GCF_001649575.2 Kryptolebias marmoratus | reverse complement strand
TTAACAGGAAGTGACGTCACGTGTCTTCTTCCTGAGTTATTTGGGGTTATTTTGTATTCCACGCTACACAAACCCACAAAGAAGACACTAGACCGCAGAAACGGTGGCGAATCACTTCAGAAACAATAAATATTGGGTTAAAGTTGCGGGAAGGTTGCAGTGTTTTTGACAAAGTTGCAAAAAGTTGCAATTTTGCGGGGTTTGCTTGATTTTGCGTTAATAGTTGTGATCGCAACATCGTGAAATCCTGGAGGGTCTGAAAAGCCAAAGCAGTCCTGAGCACCAGACTCGAACCTTCGTCTGATTTTCTTAGCGTCGCTGCTTTTCTTTCCTCTCGTTTTTCATAACGTGTCGCCGGTAACAGCAAGCCAGGAAAACCCAGATGCTCCTTCAAACCGGGCAGATGCCAAGCCTAATTCACTCTGGAAGATGTCCGCTCTAAATCTTATTTACTGCTTTCATATTCGGGGTGCCAGGGTTGAACTCTTTGATCGTCCGACCGTTTGTTCCTCAGTTTCTGTCACAGTTCTGGGTTCACATCTCCTTCAGCAGCTTCGAAAAATACTCACAAAAAAACACAAATGATGAGTAGGAAGTACGACTTCTGCACTTTTCCTGCTGGGCTCACCTGCCCTGATAGTTCAGGCATTTCATCTTTTTACCTTTTCAGCTGGTCTGCTGTAAAACTGGTAGGTGGTGTTTAATTTCATTTATTTTTTCCATCAGACACTGATTTATGCCCTGCTGTGTTTCAGGCCTCTCCGAAGCAGTTTTTACCTGCTGAGCCAACAACTTTAGGCCTGATGTTTTTGAGTTTTTATCTGCAACTGGTTTCCTTTATCTGCTGTTTTCGTTTGAGGCCTTTTTTTTCTGTCATGTTGGCTGTAAAACTGGTAGATGTTGGCCTGTTTTTTGCATTTGAAACCATCACCAGTTACTGATTTATGTCTTGCTGGGTTTTTGTCATCGAATGAGCCAAAAGCTGAAGAAGAGTTAAAGGGATAGTCTGGTCATTTTCTGGTTAAATGATGTTCACAGCATGTTTTGATGTTTTTGCAAAGATTTGGGAGAAGTAAGAAACCAAAATCTGGTGATTCAGCGTTTATTCAATGGCCGCTCTTTGAATAAAACAGCTTCAAACTCAAATATCGGTTTTACCTTACAGCAGAAATATTATACCATCCCTGCAGGACGTGCTACAGCTGACTGCTGCTGAGCGGACAGCTGTGTGGAAATGACGGTGTCGTGTCTGTGAACTCTGGGAGGAGGAGAGAGACAGAGACACCGAGGCGTGAAGCAGGAAGCGGCGCGTTAAACTTTGAACGTTTTGTCGTCATTTAAACCCAACGTCTGGCTGCTTTTGATTCCTCTGAAACAGAAAATGCTTGGTTTGATGTCTGAGCCAACATTTTTCTGGTTTCTTGTTGCAAATAGAAAAGCATTTGTTCCTGAAATCTGGATTAGGACGACCCCCAAGAGAGATGTTTATCATCTTTTTTATCATGTCAAAAAAATATTGCTCCATTGCTCAGAATTTTCCTGACGTGATCGCTGAAAAGCACCTGTTACTTGCATCTTTTATGTCCCCCCACGCTCAGGGATGTAGTGTTTACAGCGTTTTTAGATGTGGGCGCGGTTATTAGTCCCGCTTGGATCTGGAAGTGATGAGAATCGTCCTTGTGGTTTGGATCCACGCATTCCCACACGGACCACCTTACTGAGGTTGACAGAAGATTAAACGCAGGAAGCAAGGTCATGAAATTTTAGTGCAAACACATGAGGACAATGCACGTATTTGTTCACTCATCTGAGACAGAAAATGTCCCTGTTGCACAAGCAGACGGTTGATTCGTCTGGTTTGATGAAACGGAGGGAGTAAGTGATCGTGTTTGTTCTGAAGCCGACCTCTGAACGTGAGCGGGGTTGGCCAGACGAGCAGCGAGGCCTTGAACAGAGGAGGTCAGCCGGTTCATGACGAAAACAAAACCCCAACAATAATCCAAAGTGGTCGATTCGAGCCTTATTATCAAACTTGCGGAGCTCATCATTCAAATGTTTGGAGTGCTCTGTCCAACACACAATGCAGCATTTGGCAGTGACCCCTTCGTGACCACATTGTACCAGGAATCAGACTTCACACACTCTTCCAGGAATAATGGAGGCTCGATCTGAGCAGAGAAAAGGAAATAATTCGAGCTGCACATTGTGCAGGTTTGGCTGCACTGAAAATAAAACCTAATAAAGTCATTTAGAGTTTTAAAGACACCTTCATCAGTGTCACGGTATCAGGGAGCCTTTTCATTTCTCTTCCAGCTGATTAATCACAATAAAGTTACTCATTACAAATCAAACCTGGGTCTGGGTCTGCAGTCAAACAAAACACTGACCTGCATTAAGTTTACTTACCAAAAATTGGGTCAAAACGACTAATTGATACCTGTTTTAATAAAACTGTAACTGTTTTCCTGATCACCTTTATGACGGAGCTCGACGCAGCTTTATTCCTTGTTTTACTCGTTTACTCCTGCAGGTATTTGTCAACTGTTTCCTCCTCTCTGGTTGCTTTTGTGTGCAGAAACTAAGGATCTGTTTACATCTTTAGTTGTCACATTTAGGCATTTTCTACTGCATAGGTTTGCTCTCCTTACATGATTTTAAACACTAAAAAAGGATCAGACGGGGAAGCACGATCACGTGATCTGTGCTACGAAGCAATCTCAGCCTTCCCAGAGTTTCTTTAAGAGGTTTGGCTTATCTGACCCTAACGATGAGGAGTCCTGCTGAGTGATTTATGAAGCTGGTTATCATTTTGATAAGTCAACCCAGGATTTCTGACTCTGGGCCTGTGAGCGTTTTATGTAAAATGCATCAGAGAACTGATCTCAGTCAAGAAGCTGGAAGGAAACCTGGCTAAAAAAACACAAACCAATACCACTGCAACACTATTACATATAGAGCTTTATGGCTATATTTGATCTTTTTTCATTAAAGCAATTTGCTGCCTTTTAAGTGCAAAGTTTGTCTTAAGACTTGATTTAATTCTAAGTTTGCATTTAAAGTTTAACTTCAAAATGAAGCCAGATTTTTGAGCTGAACTGCAGCCCTTCAAGTTAAAGAACACAGTTCAAAGCGGGGAGGATAAATGTGCATCAGAGCCGGGCGAAGCACTGTTACGTGGCTCCGTTTATGCCTGTTTGAGATGCAGATAAAGGCTGCAGACACTGAGTTCACAGATGTGAGAAGAAAAAGTGCACACTCAGCGTTTCAGGGGATGAATGGTTGGACAGTTCGAAGATGCAGATGGTGCAGCTGAACGTGACGGTAAGCAGCAAAGCTAACAAGTCTAATCAGGTCTTATCTGGCTCTGCAACAATTTCATGGCTGTTTGAACCAAGTGGGCCATGTTCCTCCAAACGTCTGGTGCAGGATGTTATCTGGGGAAAGTTTCTGTGCAGAAAGAGAGGGAGATATCATTCCTGCAACATCTGACTTCTGAGCACAGAAATATTTAAAAAAAAGCACAGAAACCCACAACAAGGGAGAGATAAAAACACACAAAACTACTTTTACGTCAGTGGCTTCTGCAGGACACATGCTTTTATTTTGAAACTAAAAGCATATATTTATAGTTTATATACAGCGTGAATACGTTTACAGCTCTGAAAGATGACCTTTAGTTTTTGAAGAGAGACTAAATTTGCTTTAAAACAGAAATAAAACAATTTATTGTCTTATTTTGAGTAAAATTTTAAAATCATTTAATTATAAATTACTTGTATAAAAACGAGTCCATCTATCTGTTCATCCATCCATCCATCCATTCATTCATCCATCCAAACTGTTCATCCATCCATCCATCCATCCAAACTGTTCATCCATCCATCCATCCATCCAAACTGTTCATCCATCCATCCATCCATCCATCTGTTCATCCATCCAAACTGTTCATCCATCCATCCATCCATCCAAACTGTTCATCCATCCATCCATC
>NC_051435.1:2785554-2825256 GCF_001649575.2 Kryptolebias marmoratus | reverse complement strand
ATCCATCCATCCATCCATCCATCCATCCATCCATCCATCCATCCATCCATTCATCCATCCATCCATCCATCCATCCATCCATCCGTCCATCCATCCAACCATCCATCCATCCATCCATTCATCCATCCATCCGTTCATCCATCCATCCGTTCATCCATCCATCTATTTCAGGTCATGAATGTTATAGAAAACAGAGTAAATTAAAAAATGAATACATTATCACCCGCTGCCTTTAATACCTCATTTAAAATGTTTCATTAAAGTCAGTGCACTGAGATATTTGGCTAACAGACAGAGAGTTTACATCCATGGTTAAGTTTTCAGCAAAGGTTAGCTCAATCTCTGACCTAATCATAGCTGCTTTTGTGTTTGCTGAAGTTGATTAGCTGTGGCAGCCATCTTGAATTACTTTGACTCCAAGAGTTAATGAAGCACGGACATCCGGTGATTCCTCTTTCAGTGGTTCAGGAGATGATTTCCTAACAAACACAGCGTGTGTGTGTCAAAACCAAAGTCTGCAGGCTGAAACGTTCCACCGTGAAGCGTTTTCTCATTAGTGTTTTCTAACAGCGGGTAACTCAGAGTTCTGCGTAACTGGATTTTACAAACGGATTAAAACTAATCCTGAAATTGCAGATTGCCTGATTTTTCACTTCCTCTGGTGAAATCTTCACACTGGCTGAGGTGGGAAACCTGAAGTCGGAACATCCTGTCGGGTTTTTAGTTAAATTATACGTCTGCGGAGCGGACAGACTGGAGCTGATTTCTGTGGGATTAAATCAGTCACTGAGTTCTTTCTCTCCAACTGTTTTACATGAAACAAAGGTTTTCATTTCGTACTCTAATTATCTCTGCAAGTTTGGACTTATTGTCGGTCATCTCGGGTTCAGCGCTGTCAAACTTCTCCTTTATTCTCATAAATCTTGAGTCAAGCGGATGAGTCTGACTTTGTTAAGAAGTGTTTTGTAAATCGTTACGGAGGAAAAACTTGTTGGACAAACAAAATGAGTCCCACAGTGAAGCAAGAAGCAGCTCAGCCCTGACTTTACTGAAGAACTCAGATGATACAAGTAAAATAATTATTTGCTGATTTTGTAAATTTTTTGATTGAAATTTATGGTAAAACATCCATCCTTTCGCCTCTCATTGTGGTGAAGTTGTCCCGTGTCCTTATCATAACGCTTCCACCTCCATGTTTGACTGGTGTTCTTCGCGTCATACTCAGCATTTCTTTCTCCAAGTTGAGTTGAGGCCAAAGAGCTGGATTTCAGTCTCGTCTGACAGCAGCAGCAAATGCAGACAAGACGAGACTCACAGATTTCAGCCACACAGTTATTTTATAAATTACATGCATATATTACAGGAATGATATCACGCTGCTGCAGGAGCGCTTCACAAGATCTGAACTATCTCTTTAACTGGAAACATCTCTGTTGCCTTGAATGACGGCCATTTTTTTCTCCTTATATCAGGGGTGTCAAACCCAGTGATGCAAAGGGGCCAAAATTAAAAATTTGGTCCTAGCCAAGGGCCAGTCACAATCAATATTTATTAAAAATGACATAAATTAACCTTGGTTTTAGATGTATTATGTCAAATCATTCATAAAGAAATATCAATGACCTTTTCCCAGTTACAGATTATACAGAATTTAGAGCAAACAGACTTTAATGAACACAGACAAATAGATCAAACTTCAAAAAGCTCATCATTAGCAGTCATTTCTTACGCCTCACTCAGCTTTTAAATGAATTTTTTAACATTAAAACAGACAAAAACCGGATCATACAGAAATTAAAACTATATATTGTTGGCTTCTAAGTCACTGTCAAGAGAAAACTTCACTTATTAGGCTCAGTTTGTTTAAGCAAAATAAGAATCAGAGATTCGATCTGTCCCAGACTAGAGGACCGGATGAAATGTTACAGAGGGCCGGATCTGGCCCGCGGGCCTTCAGTTTGACACGTGTGCCTTATATGATATTACTGTGGTTTGTGTGTTTATTCTGCACCGTCTCAGCTCAGGCTGTAAACAGTGTGCAGCATTAACACTGAACACAAATAAACTACAAAATGAAACAAAACAACGACAATTTTGCTTTTCATCTGATAATTTGGAGTAAATGTGAGTTCTGACAACGGTAATTCTTGTTTCGCAGCTTCCATGGTGCACCGGTGTCTGTTTATAGCACGTCTGATGTGTTTCTGCACATTCCTGTCAGGAGTTCAGCGTCTCAGTCTGCTTTCTGAGCATGCACGGACAAAAAGAAGGTGGGTTAATGACAGATCGTGCACAGGGTTTTGGGGTTAACCTCTGATTAATTGCACAGCTCCAGTTGGTTGCGGTGAGGACACGCTACTGTAATTTGGCAGCTGCTTGATTTCAGCGCACGGTCCAGCTGGCCTCCTTCCTACATGCCGAATCACTTAAAATAGTGTTCATTTCTCGGGGCTCTGCGCTGTCAACGAAACAATACGGGAAGTTATTAACAATGTGGTTTCTTTCTCTCATTTGGAAGCAAAAAGTAACAATAAAGAAGTTTCTGCCCCGCAGCTTGGTAATGTTTTGCCTTTTTTATCTCCTGTTATGTATTTTTAAATATTTTTTTGCACGCTTAGACTCGTTTTTTAATTTTGTCATGTAAGAAATGCGATGTGTTCGCGTCTTCGAGGGAGCGAACAGAAATATTTACTAACGGCACGGCAGGTTGAGTATTAATGATCCCCCTGAAAAAAGGCAGCAGAAGAATTTAAGGCCATTTTTCAGGAAAGACGCCAGCAGCTGCTCGTTTTAATCACTCCAAGCATATTTCCTAAAGAAAACTTTTCTAAGAATTTAATTTGAAATCATAAACATCTGCTCAATCCTGCCAAAAAGCCCGACTTGTTTGCTTTCATGCAGGGTGTCTTTAATCACTAACAGCTTCTCCAAACTTGGATCTTTCAGGGGTAAATAAAACACAACAGATGGATTTGTCCGTTTGATATCAGACAGATATGGAGGAGCGCCGTGACCCAATGGGACTCGTTGCCTAATAATGATGGCGCCCTGACAGTAGCACTTCGAAAACGTCGAGTTACATCTCACATCGTAAATCAGCCCGGGTTCCAGGCCAACATTCTTCTTTAGGAGTCACATATTGTCCGTGCAGCCACCAGAGACAGCTGGGACTTTCTTGACTCGTAGATGGGAACTTCACCAAAGAAACAGCTGTTGGAATAAACGCTTCCAGATCGAGTTACGTTATGCGGGGCGAGATGTCGCGGCTTCGCGCAGCTCCTTCTGGAGGACAAAGGAGGGTAAAAGGAAGAAAACCTCCAGAGGTTTTCTGTTCCTGGACTTTCTCAGATAATTAAAAGTGAACTCTCGGGCACAGAGAAGTCAAGCTGTCAGCTGGATGGATCCTGACCCGACACATGGACACAGCTCTGACGTGGCGAGGCCGTCAGCCTAAGAGATGAAACATTTCATTAAACATGCACACAAATGCACTTATCAAGCCAGTTCAACATCTTTTCACATCCCAGAACAGACTTCTTCAAGCCTGTGCAGACTGATTGTGCAATATTTTACACACCTCTTTAATTTGTCCCTTTGACTTCACTTGGCGTCTTGAGCACCAAAGTTCAGGACGTGCTCAGAGGAGTGGACGATGCTGCTGTCCCCACTTTTTAATTATTTCTACCAGCATCTTCAGGGCACAAAAAGTCATGCACGGCTTTTATTTGAAGAGTTCTCCTCGGCTTTTAGCAGGATCCATCCCTACATTTTAGTAAACAAACTGTTATCCACTTTTAATCTGGACACACGTTTGGTCAAATTGATATTTTTGACATGCAGTCAGCGGTATAATCACTTAACCAGCTCGATCCTATCTGGCAAATTTTAATTGACTTTGTGGACATGCTTGGTTTATCTTGTCTCTTGTCTTGTGTCCTTTCAGTTCTTGTGTCATTTTAACCATAACAATAATAAAAACACAACTAAGAATAAAAAGACAGGAACAATAAGGAGCAATAGATCCAGGACATCGTACATCCAAACAAGGTTTAAAAACAAAAAAACTGAACTTCTGATCTGTAGCTGAAGATGTTTCGTTTGTCATTGAAAAGCGAAACATCTTAAGCTACATAATAGAAGTCCAGCTGTTTTTGTTTTTTAACCTTTTCTTGTAAATAAGGAGCAATAAAGCCACACTTCTTCTGAAAAGCATCTTGGGTACCAACAGTGGTATTTGTGCCACAATTTGAGAATTATGATTCTGTTTAAATCTTGGCTTAAGTCACAAAAACATTAAAATGTATAACATTGAAAGCAGTTTGAATCATGGTTTGGGGGGGGTTTCTTTGGTGTTTTGCTCCTGTAATTCCATTAGTTTTTAATTTTTGAGTCTGTTTTCAGTTCCTGGCATCAGATGGGGAAGGTTATCTTGTTTCTATTAGGTTGATTTCAGTTTTACAGCCCTCTGAGTTCTTCTCCTTCTTCTTCTTCTTCTTATGGAGTTTAATGGCTGTTGGCAAACAACTTGAGGTGTGCATTACTGCCACCTACTGGCATGGAGTGTGGTTCGAGATGATTTAATTCAGGAACAGGAATACAGGAAACTCAAATTCTATTAAACAGTTTGTTTGTTTTTTTCAAAAATCGTATTATAATTTGTATATGTTTGCTCCCCAAGTTCCTTTGCAGTGTGTCTGTTATATTCAGTTTTTCCTTATCATAACTCTTCTTTCTTGTTCATATTTCTGACTTTCCATTATAATGTGTTTCATTCTGTCCACAATAGTCACATTTTCCTGTGTTATGTTTGCGTATTGTAAAAAGTGTGTAGCCCTTTGTGTTTTCCTGTTAGCAGATTTTAGGTTTTTTGGTCACCTGCTCCTTGTCTGCTCGTTAGCACAGCTGTTGCTCCTTCTGTAATCAGGCCTCCCTGCTCCTGCAGTTCAGATCAGGTCCTCTGCTCCTGCTCACCTGTAAGTTAGTCCGATGCTTTTATTTTTTGATTTGCTTGTTAGTTATTGTGATTAAATCTGTTGGATTACCACCGTTGACTCTGACCAACATGAGCCCAGCAGACAAACCGGTAAGCTCTCAGGAGGCCAATGACCTTGACACTTTGGAGGAAATCTAACTTTCTCGAGAAATACAAGGTTCAGATTGTTTGTTTTCATGGAAAAGACAGTTATTAACAACTTCAAGTGTTAAAATCCCCCATTAGAAGTAACATCCTAGGTCACATAAGAGCTTCTGTTTTATTTTTTGGTTCCACCACTAAAGCTGATAATGTTTTTGTCTATTCTGTTAGAGATCACCACCACAGCCAAAAAAACTGGTTATAACTCAGTCAGTTTTACAGATAATGAGCTAAAATCTGGTGTGGTAGTAGCTGAGCATAACCCCAAACACCTACTGAGCCCAACAAGCTGCACATCTTTGCTTATATCCTTGGTTTTATTTCGTCTGTTCGCCAAATATCTCATGAACCAATGGGCGGATTTTAAAAAAACTGTCAACAGCTGTATTCAATATGGCCGCCACGGCTGCTTAAAATGGTTACAACTCTGTTAATTTTACAAATAATGAGAAATATTACAAACACACGAGATGTCTCATGTGATCTTATTTTTAAGAGTTGAGCAAAATGGCTGCAACTTTTCATTTCTCAACACAAAATGATACTTTCTGTATGACTTGTTGATAAATATTTGATTTTAATTTATATTGTGGCTGATTTGTGGGGCAGGTTTTGTTCGGTGCCAAGAAAAGCATCCTACGGTGGACCGGATTCTGAAAGTCCTGATGGAGGATTACGTGGACTCATCTTCTGACCGAAGGACCTCATCTTCTCTCTGCGGTAAGACAATTACACAACCATTGACCCCCAATGACTCACCTGTTGTTTGAAGATGCTCACTGCAAAAAAAGTAGACCAAAATCCACCCCATTGTTTTCTCATATCAATAGTTAAAGCCATAAAAGCTGTCAAAATATGCAATTTTTTTTCTGTTTTTATTAGAATTTCTTATACATGTATCATCTATGATTTAAAAATAAGTAAATATGCATCATTCTTTGTTGCCAACAATTGGTTTCTAATGCAACCTATACAAAGACTCGAGTTTGAGTTGCATTGATTCCAAATCAATCACTTTATGGTGTAAAAAAAAAATGTGTATTTTGACACCTATTAAGGCTTTAATGTCCTTGGATTAAAAATCTAAGCAAACCTTGACCATATGTGAACAACCAGGTGTGATTAAAGATGTGAAATCTTCTGATTTGTAAGGATTAATTCATTGTTTCAACACATCCCATTGGTTTGATATTTGTTAAGGATGGTTGATGTGGTTAAATTATATCGAACTGTGTGAGAAGATGAAGCTTCTCCTTGCTGCAGACGGGCAGAGATGTCTGTCCGGAGTTTTGTTTTTCTTATTCTCACTCTTATATAACCAGTATCATTCTGAGGTTGGAGGTGAGGGAATTGATTTCATGGTATCTCATGTGATGGTAAAAACCATTCAGAGATTAGTGGGTTTGAAAAGGGGGCTGTCTGCTGAGAGACATCTTGGATCTGTTTTACAAATTCATCAGGAGGGACGTGGAAGATCCGGGCTCCTCTCTGCTCTTGTTCCTGTTTTTTTGGTATTCTGCTCTGGAAATTCTCGCCATCCAGAGCTCAATGCCGAACAGTAAATGAGGTTATCCTTGGCGTTTCTCAAGCATCTGGGCGTGCCGAATGGTTCTGGCAGTCGGAGTGGTCCTAAAGCCGTACCTGAACTTTTGAACCTGTCACCCCGTCTTTCTTCTCTGTGAAGTCTTTGACAGAGGCTGGACTTTCTGTGAACTTTTTCTCTTTAACCTAATTTCTCCTCCTTTTTAATATTTATACATGCAGTTTGTGACACTTCACAGCACACCTATGATTAAAAATACATTTTCTTGCAGCAAGAAAAGCTGCATCAAGCCATACGTTCATGTTTTAGATTAAGATCATAGGAGAAATTACAGAATTACAGCCATTTTGGTTAAATCTTGAATATACCAAGTGCTAACAGATCATGTGAGATACTGCAATAAAGTCTGGTTTGGGGGATGACGCTCAGCTACTATCAAATTTGAAAGTCGCTGAATAGCCATTCTTGTAGCTGTGGTGGCCATTTTGAACTGGGCTGACATTGCAAGTTAATTACTCTTTCAATGAGTTTCATTGAAGTCTGTTTGGTGGTTTAAGAGATTTTGTAAACTGAGTTGATGCCAAGGTCTTGCACAATAATTTGCGCTTGGAGTCTGTGTTGAAGGTGATGCTCGGCTACTACCACGTCAAATTTTAGCTCAATTTTTGTTAAAACTGGTTGAGTTGGAGCCCTTTTTATGTATTTGCCAAGATTGCTTTGCTGTGGCAGCCATCCTAAATCAAGTTTGACTCCAGAAAATGGAGGACTCGAGCGGTTGTGGCAGCAGGAAGTTGGTTCATTTGTGTGGTGAAACCATTTCAGTAACCAGCTGTAGGAAGTGTTGATGGGGCTGCTCGGCCCGGACAGATGGTAGAACCTGGTCGGCAAGAAAACTTCATTCTGTTGCTGTTGGAGCCATCTGGAAAAAGGGGATATCGGAGCCTGACAATGAGGCGAAGAAAAGTGTTTCCCCCTCTGGTCCTACCGGTCCGATCAGATGATCTGTACCACAATAAACCTGGAGTTTCTGCTTCATTTATTTTATTATTTCTGCACTTTTATCTTCATGTCTGGTTGTTTCCAGCTGTCCTTCAGGGGTAAATTTATTATAAAGTCAGACCCTCCAGGATTTTGCGATGTTGCGATCGCAACTGTTAACGCAAAATCAAGCAAACCCCACGAAATCGCAACTTTTTGCAACTTTGCCCAAAACACAGCAACCTTCCCGCAACTTTAACCCAATATTTGTTTCTAAAGTGATTTGCCACCGTTTCTGCGGTCTAGTCTCTTCTTTGTGGGCTTGTGTAGCGTGGAATACAAAATAACCCCAAATAACTCAGGAAGAAGACACGTGATGTCACTTCCTGTTAACATCAGAATGCCGGGAGCGTGCAGGAGCAGCGACCGAAGCCAAAATGTGCGCTAATNAAACGCATCGACAAACACTTTGTGTCTGCAAAACATGTGAGGAGAGCTGCAGACCAGGGACAATCCAGAAATGCTCATGAATGTCAGTTTAGAAGCTCTCAAAGTTCTCAAATAAAGCACCTTTTGAGAATGTCAATGTTTGTTGGTGATTATCTGACAAAACTAGGAAGGATTTTTGGTTTATATATTAAAAGTTATGGGTTTTTTTATTCATTTTAGTAAAAAAAAAAAAAAAAGGAAAATGCCCCGCAAAATCAGACATTTTAGCCCGCAACAATCACAAAAAATGCCCGCAAAATCCTGGAGGGACTGTAAAGTTGTTGAATTGGTGCTGAGATGAAGTGGTTAACAGTGGCTCAGTTTTGACGGGTTTTCATCAACGGCGTCACAGATGGCGGATGGTTCCCATGGAAAAGCTCTCAGAAGCAGCTGTTCGCCGTTCTTTAATGGAGGTGGAAAAAGTCAGCCAGAGTACAGCTGGCAGAGCAGCCAGAGAGGCCAGGTTTTTTAACTTTCACCAGCTTGAATCTGCTTTATTTCGGGCCGAGCCGCACTAACTGGAGGTGGATGTTCAGTTCGAGGCAGGATGGAGTACAGAGAGGGTTTGATTTAAGCTTCGGGTTTCACATGGCTTCATAAATAAAATGATTCATCTGTGAGTTTAATGTAACCTGGAGCTATCAGGTTTCAGTGGTCAGAAACTTATCTACACAGAGTTCAGATCATTCATCTGGTGCAAATATACAGAAAAAGGACACAGATTTGACTTAAATCCAGCAACATGATGTAGTTCATGACGTGGGCTCTGACACGCACTTGCAGGGTGTGAAATGTGATTTTTGTTTTTTGAACTGGAGTGTCGTGTCTGGGAATTCGACGTGGGTGCAGCTGAATAAATTAATTTAATCGATTCTGTGTATTTTGATATCCTCCAGAGGGATCAGTCACTACTTCCACTGCAGGGAAGTCCGCCTGTGTGAGTGTTTGGATACGTCACCGACATGAATCATGTTATAATCTCAAACACTGGGTAAAGTGAAGGTTACTTTGCAGTTTTTTTTTTTTTAGTTTCCTATAAGCAGTTTAAGGCTGTGCATGTAAAATCAGTTAGGAAAGTTCAACTTAAAAAGAAGAAAAACAGAAAAGGTGCAGTTCTGTCGAGGTAACTGGTTCTTTTTTGTGCCAAAATTATTTGGTTTGTTGATGTTTCAACCAATAAATGCAGATTAAGACATGATGGCTGTTAAGTAAACTTGACATATTTTAATATTCAAACTAGAAGCACACGCCAAGGCTATATTATCAATAATCTGGATAGAAATAAACTCTACCGAAAACATAACCGCCGTGGCGGAGGTAACAAATCTGAAGTAAAACATGCAAAAGTTCATCTAAGTGTTTTTCCTGCAAAAGTAAAGTCAGACAAGATGGCAGCTGAACCCTAAAAGCAGACAAAGAGTGGCTGTTTTTATTCAGATAATAATAGTTTTAACTATAAACACAAACTCTTATCGCCCATCGCTTTTAATACCAGAGATTTAAACTAAAATCTAATTCTGGGAACAGTCGCAGCCGTTTATAAAGTTACATTTTATGCGATTTTCTGAGATGTTTGTGCTCGAAGAAGTGATGAGGTTGACTCTTAGATTTAGACTTTTTAAGGTTGGCATCTTGAATGGGATTGACTCAAACAGATAATTAGTTGATGCACGGCAAATGGTTACTTTTGACGAGTTTCACTAAAATCCAGCCTCTGGTTTGAGATTTTGCAGATGGTTTTAAAAAAAACTGATTGCACAGAACTGCATCTACACAAATTATAAATGTGAAAGTTTACAGAAAGTTTTTAAATTCCAATTGTATGCAAGTCTATTCAGTAAAATATTCCGTATTTGTGTGTTTGTATGTACCCATTTTCTGCTGCAAACCCATATTTCGGTACCAGTGGTAAACTGATTAATCCCAGCTGACTTAACCTGGAAAAACCTGTAAGTTTAAACAAATCAGGATGTTGCCCACAAGTGGATGTCTGGAAATGAGGGGAAATTGAGCGAACAAAATGTCCTGTGGTGGTTTTGGCTTGATGCTTGGCACTTAAACGCCTCATCATGGTAAGAAGCGCTCCAAGAGTCTGATATCCCTTAAGAAATGCCCGAGTCGAGCCGAGCCTCAGCCTGCTGCGCTTGTCTTCAGCTGTTTGGGCTCCATAATGGGAGAGCGCCCAGCTCCCATCGGCATGCCTTTGTCTCGTCCCACAGAGAGGCCCCTGTTGATGACTTATTTTGGAAACCAGAAGCACGGGCCTCTCAGCACTCGGGACAAGATGGCGAGTGACAGGGCCCGGCTGGCCAGGCCTCAAGTGTGTGAAAACGCGGAGCCTGATAACAGGTTTTGGGACCTTTTCCAAAACATAACTGTTGTTCTGAAGGGGTTTTTTGGTAGTAGTGGGCAGGTACTTGTGTTTTCTTGTCACCCGCCAATGAAAATGTGCATGTTTGTCTCAGCAAAATATCTCGTGATCCACAACTCTCAAAGTAACCACTGGATGTACATCTGCAGGGTCGGCCATTTCTATGGATACACCTTAATAAAATAGGAATGGTTGGTGATATTAACTTCCTGTTTGTGGCACATTAGTATGTGGGAGGGGGGGAAACTTTTCATGATGGGTGGTGACCATGGCGGCCATTTTGGATCCAACTTTTGTTTTTTCAACAGGAAGAGGGTCATGTGACACATCAACCTTATTGGGAATTTCACAAGAAAAACAACGGTGTGCTTTGTTTTAATGTAACTTTATTCTCTCATGAGTTATTTACAAGTTTCTCACCACTTATAAAATGTGTTCAAAGTGCTGCCCAAACCAAAATGGCCGACTTCAAAATGGCCACCATGGTCACCACCCATCTTGAAAAGTTTCCCCCCTCACATATACTAATGTGCCACAAACAGGAAGTTAATATCCCCAACCATTCCCATTTTATTAAGGTGTATCCATCCATTTTTACTTTTAGATGCAAACTTTTTGCTTTTTCTCTTAATACAAGGATGCATTTCCAGCTTCATTGCTTTAAGAGTTCTGTGTATAAATTTAATCAAATCTAATCGCTGTGCAGGAAAAACACTGGTGCTTTTTTTTTTTTTGACTTTGTTTGAATTCCTTCAGGGGAAAGAATAGATATTTCAGCTCTGTAAAAGTCATTCACAAGCTGCAGGGCGCTGATATCCACAGCAGCCCTACAAACTGCCCGGCGAAGGAGGAACTACTTATTGTAATACTAAAATAACAGCATGTTTTGATTAGCGGACCAATTATTAACAATAACGGGCAGTTTCTCCTTTCTGTTGCTTCATGTCACCAGAGTTTCCTGCCTTCCTGCGTTTCCATGACGACCAGTAAGCAAAGCCATCTCTCGTTTCAGGGGGTATATTCTCTTTTTGTTTTTAGATTTTTAACTGCAAGACCTTATGTGACTTGAAGCATTTCCTGGAAAAACCCTTTCCACGCCAGGTGAATTGTCGAGGAGTTTATTTTACGATCTCCCCCCGCTCCTGTAGTTTCACAATTCTGCTTCCAAGAAAAAAGTTTAAATACTTTGACAAATTAAAGACTTGAAAACACTTTTGTAATTTAAAATTTTTTGTTATTTTTTGGCCAATTGTTTTGCAAACAGGGTGGTCATTTCTGTAAGTAAATCAAAACTCCAAGTCAAATCAAGAACAAAACCGAACCTAATCCTGTTTCCAACGATGTCCTGATCTCATGGAGATTGTATCTTTTAGCTGTTTTAGTGCAGAAAAGCTCAATAATCGTATTTCGCTGCTCAGCTGGAAGCTTTAGGAGGAAAACCACCTGTTTGACAGTCCTCCTCTGCGAACGGCCCGCTGTGACCTGATTACTTTATGCTGTAAAGGATTATCTCATCTGTTTATGAAATTATGAAAATGTTAAACGGCTTCATCGCTGCTCATTTTCTGGTGATGTAAGTCTCCTTTTTTTTTCTGCTCATAGTTTCCTCCAACTTCCTGGACAGATCTGTTGCACATATGTTGAGTTCAGTGAGGAAGATTGATTTTAACTGTCATGTAATCCACTGTGGATATCTTTGGTCACCGCTTTAAAACATGAAGTGATGAACTACAGACTGAATCTACAATAGAAAAGTTTGCATGTTATGATTGCTGCTGATTTAGTTTACAGAAATCATGGGATTTCTGCAGGGGTTTGCTGGCATTTTCAAAAATACATTTTCTTAAATAGTCGAGGGAGTTTCCATCCAGTCTCGAGTGCTAAAACTGTATTTTGACACCAGAACAGGAGCTCTTCTCTGACAGAGGTCCAGGTGTAAAAACCAAATGGTCAATATCTGCCAGTGTACTCCAGGAGATTAAATTATAAGCATGGGAGTGGCTGCCAAGGTGGATATAAGGTGGGCAACAAAGTGTGCTGCCTAGAATCTTAGGCCCAGTCTCCACCCCTCTAGAAGCGTGTACTCAGTCGAGGTTACAGGTTACAAGCATGCAGACATTAGAGAATAAGGACAGTACAGGTTACGTCTTCTACTTGCACCTCTGCGTCATAACTGACATCCAACATGGCCGACCGGTCCCTGTTTTGGTATTTTAAGAAGCTGCCAGTATGATTTTTAAAAATATAGTTAGATATTTTTGCTTTCCAAAGTCATTGCAGGAAATATTTGGCTGTTCGTATGTGTTTTGTTCTGACTTGTACAGCAGAGTGAAACAAGAATTATTTCAATACTTTTAAAAACTGCTTTTTTGTGATAGACGCAGCTTTCTGTCACTACCGCCATATTTCTGCCGTTTAATGCAAAACCATTTCATTGTCAATAAAGAAATTTAAAAAAATAATAATTAAAACGTCACATGCAGCGATGAATTGTGGGTAAACACTTCACCGAAGTCCGCCTGGATGCGGGCTTCGCCGAAGGGCGGATGTAGTACACAAAGGGGGCGGGGCTAAAGAGCACTCCAGAGAATTGGGACACACTAAAACCCTTCAGCATGAACACACATTTGAAGGACACGAGGGTGGAACGAGTATTGGGACTGGAACTAACTCTGCAACTCTGCGCCATCCTGCATGTTTCACTTGTTTCTCTGCTCCAACACCACCTGATTTGAATCAATGGGTGATTAACAGGCTTCTGCAGAACACGAAGAGGTGATTTAACCATCGAATCAGGTGTTTTGGAGCAGAGAAACAAGGAAAACATGCAGGATGGTGGCCCTTGAGGTCCAGAATTGGAGACCACTGGTGTAGGGGATAAAACCACGGAGTCTCACTTAATTTTTCCAAATTCGGCACACATGGGTTATGCCTTCATGGCTTTAAGGATGCAGAGTTCCAACAGTTGGTGAATGGTCTCTTAGTGTGGCTAACACCGTTAGGTTCTCCTTTTCTGCCTGGGCTGACACATCTAAGCGACTTTTAGCTTACAGACGGTCTCTGAGACGAACCAGGAGGACAACAAACATCTGCACACACCCAAAGTTCAGATTTTGACGTGTTTACGCAGCTGCTGGATGAGTTTTCCAGCAAGCCTGAAGACCATTGCAGATGTGACAATGTTTCGACAAGATTTCCAGTCTTGTTTTGAACGGTGGCAAGAAGAAAAGCTCATTTGTTTAGTCGGGTAACATTTTCAAAAAAGAAAACTTTGTTTTACCAAGAATAGAGGATTGTTGAATATACTTTACTTGTTGTAGTACATTTATTTTTATATCCATTTGACACATAACCCAAACTGTCATGTTTAGAGTTGAGTCTTTATCTTTTCAGCCATTATTGAGTTGTTTATGATAATGCAGAATAAAGCAGATTCAGTTCTTGGACGAGCATCCAGGGAGCCGTCCTTAACGTGAGCAGGATGCTGAAAACATTTGTTTTACTGGCCCAGGATGTCAAATGGTAACGACAAGCCTGTAGTACTTTACAGCCTTTACAGAGTTACTGGAAACTTCTTTTATGGTCGTAAAAGACAGATCAACATTGTAATTTTAAATATTTTACCAAACTGTTTTTCTTTCTGTTTTCAGTTGGAGTAATGAACTGGAGTTTGACGACTTTTAACAGCCCGCCTGCAGCTTTGCTCTGCAGGTGGAGAATATCACAAAGTATTTAAATGCCGAACAGATCGCGAGAGTAGAGGGTCTTTCGGTTGATGTTTGTTTAAATTACCAGCTCTATATACAAACTAAGTCTGTCCAATCACGGATGGCAGGAAAACGGCCCGTTGATTAGCTTGCGAGGGCAATAAGCCGGATGTGTAACTGCAGCGTTGTGGTGTTTATACGAGGATCCAAACAAACTTAAAGGCTTTCTGTTGACTCGAGGTGAAGGACGTAGTCGAAGAACGCTGCCTCGTGTTCCAGATTGTTCTCCCTCTGTAGGCTTTCAGAAGATTGTGCCGATGCATAATCAGGATGTTTTCTAAGAGTTTTCTTTACTTGTGGTACACAGGTGGGTGAACGGCACAAAAGCAGGACTGGTTTTATTATTGGAAAACTTTGAAAGTAAAAAAGCCTTTTTATAGCTGCATGATTGACTATTCCTAGGATAAACGAGAGTAATGGGATGTTACCCAATATAACTAATGGATGTGCAGAATCAGAGTTGTACTGGTTCCGATCCCACCCTAGATAATTAGAGAACTTCATTAACTTTTCTATCCAGGTAAAGAAATAAAATAATGATTTTTACCTGCATAAATTGTTTTCAAGCTCATGTGCAGAGGCGTTGAAATGTAAAGAAACACAAGCAAAGCTCAAATATCTGACTCTTTCAAGACAAAAGCTCCAAAAAAAAACAACTAGGTCGGGTAATTTCAGGTCAGCCTGAGAAGAGCACCTCCTGTAGATCTGGTGTATTTTGTCCCAGTCGATGTGACAATCCACCTTTTTCTGTTTTACAGATTTTACCAACACAAGTCAAACCCTGCGTGGACAAAAAGTCCTGTTCTTGTCCAGTCATTGGTTTTAAAAAGAGCAGGTTGTGATACACATGTAGTCCCTGCAGGCTCTGTCCACATTTACATGAATATCTTGCAAAACATCCTTTTTATTTCCTCTTTTCATCCACTTCCTAACAACATTTTAGATGGAAAAGACTTTGTTTAGCAACTTTCCAAACTGGAAACTTTTAGCAAACATTCTTGCACGTATGTGAAACTTTTCAATTTGTTGTTTTGTGCAATGAAAGAATTCATGTTTATATTAAAAAAGACCAACAGTGTTGATGGTTTTGCTATTTCTTGCACTGTTTATTTATTTTTTTTTAAAAAAAGGTAAATTGAGACATTAAGTTAAATGGAAAACGACAAATTTAATAACTCTTATCAATTTTTCTATTTAAAATTTCCATAAAAGATCAAATAAGCTGAGAAGCTTCCAATTATAGTTTTCTAAGTTATATAATTAAACAATACAATAGCTTTATAAAAGGTATTTCAAACAATTTTATAAATGTGGTACCATTTATAACAAGCCTTTTTGTATGATCCTGTTAATTTAAATTAAGTTTCACGCTTTGCTCATAGAAGTGTCAAAATAAAGTTATTCTGAGTCCAAATAACTGATATAACTCATTTTTATCATGTTCATCTTTAGTGCTAATCTTAGGAACTGCTTTGAGGTGGAATTATTGCCTGATTTTCTTAAACGTCCATATGATTGGTAAGCAGACTTGTGATGAATTATAGTGTATATATCCTATATATGACAACAGCATATTAAATCCCCTCAAATCTGGTTATGGCTTTTGGTTTTGGTGTGCCACCCCGATATTATCTGTGCGCCCCCCGCGTTTGAACATTCTAAAATTATTGCCCATGCCTACACGGGAGCATCCAACCATCCTGTCAGGAAATGACAGTACGTGTTCGGTTCTGAATCCATTTGGAATAAGAAACTGCAGATTTGGGATTTAAAAAAAAAAAAAAAAGTATGTTGCACCGAGGCAGATGGAAAAAGTTTCAAAGGGACTGTATCGACGTTTTCTGGTTTCTCCTCCAGCTTTTGATGTTTCTGACCACATCAGCCGAACTCCCTGCTGATACTGTCACCTCTGCTGCTGCTGGTTCTACTAATTAAGATGTTAAAAGCCATAAGTATACATCTATAACTGTTCAGATCCAGTCCAGAGATTCTGATCTGAGCGCAAGTTCGTCTAATATCGGTGAGATGACTGCTTAAGCAGATCCCGCATTCATTTATGGATGGCTACCCTTTGTGATTACCAAGGGAGGGGCGTCGCAAAGCCAAGGTAGGACAGATATTTTCGGACCAATAAAGCCTGGAGTGCAGGTCCACGGAATAATCCGGCACCCCAAAGGCCTTGCTACCTCAGCCCTTAAAAATAGCCGGAGGCTGGAACTCTCATTATAACCATCCATCCATCCCTGCAGTGGAAAATGTCTGACACGGGGAGGGAACGGAGAGGTTTGCCCTTCCTGAATGATCTTATGCCTGCGTACGTTTTGTGATCCGTCCACCTGTAATCAGATGGGTTGGGTTTAAAACGACTAAAACCTTTTCATGTTGCCTGGCCGGAGTCATGTCCAGTTTATCAGGTTACATTCGACTCTCAGCTGATTAACTTTTAGGATCAAAGAAGGGGGAAAAAAGGCAATCAAGGGAGGTTTAATTTCTTGTTAAACTCACACCAGCTGCAGTGATCTCAGTGCGTCCAATATTCCGATTCAGAAGCCGGAGCCAAACTTGTGTGTAAATTTGTGTATTCAGGTGCGCCGTGTGAAGTCATTCTGCACAGCGAGGCCAAACTAAAGATTCACAGGGAAGCTGGGATTTCCAGGCCAGAACCTTTCACTCTTTCTGCCTCTCATTGTTTCAGCTACACTTTTCTTCCTCTGCGTGAGTTATTGCTCAGCCGGAGAACGTCTCGACTCTTCCAGTTCGAACTTTTTGTCGCTCTCCCACACTCCTCTTGTGCGTCATTGATGGGGGGATTTGGTTCCAACTCTAACGGTTATCTCCCGTTCTGTAGCCGAGTGAAATACGACCAACGTTTCTAAAATAAGCGTTCAGAAAAATGCATGTAGATGCACGGATTGTTAGATTAGACCTTTTATTTTTATAATAAAACTTCCTAAAAGACTCTCAGCTACTACCACATCAGAGTTTGGCTCTCAGCTTCTGTAAAACTGACTGATTTATAAACCTATTTACGTTCAGGTTGATTAACTGTAAGTATTCTTTAAATTGGACCATTAACTGGATTTCAAATATTCAAAATTCATTGCAAACTAACTATCAGATAAACAGCATCTCACGGTGCTATTTTCCCAGCCTCACTGATTTAAATGTTTGGGACCAGCGAGTCATGCAGCCGCTATGTGCACGGCCATTTTTATTTTGCTTACTTTTGTGTGCACAGCTTGCAAAACTTGATCTTGTAGATCATGCACATCAATGATTCCCAAAGTTGGGGTCGGGATAATCCCCAGATATCATTTTCCAATAAAAAAAATTAGTTTTTAAGCTGTTTGCACCGTATTCTTCACAAAAACTTGAAATAAAAGTCCAAAAATTGATTTAAAAAATAGCATAATGGATGTTAAGACTGTTTGTGTTGTCATTATGTCCTTATTTAAAACAATCATTAGGGTTTTTGGATGTTTAAACAGCCAACAAATGTGGTCAAACACCTTTTGTCACTGTTATTTTATGGGTCTGAAACTGAAAAGTTTGGTGCCCACGTCGTACTCTCCTCAGCTCAGGTTTTCCCCACCTTGGCAGCTGCCCCCCACATTTATAATTTAATTTACTACGGCACGATTCTGAAATAAAGATGGGCAGTTAACCATCAGTTGTGTGGCTCTTAGACCTGGAAGATCAGGATTGCAGCCTCGGCTGTTTTCGACGAGAGGAGAGCTCCCTGCAGGTGTCAAAATAAAAGCTCTGAAATGAAGAGTTCTCAGAGCTCATGAAGAAAAAAATGATTAAAAATCCAGCAAACTGTCTTTATAAGCACGCTTTGTCCATTCAGTAACAGTTAACATAACAGCTCAGTTATTTTCTGGCTTCTTGATGCATAAAGGTTCAGTAAAGTCAAATTTTCATCCTCTTAAAGCAGCTTGAAGACAGAAGTTGGTGACTCAGACGGAGGCGTGTTGCGAAGCTGCCCTTCTGCCACCCACAGCAGGAAGCTGCTGAAATCTCCGGTTAATTTACTCGTAGAACAGGAGCAGGAAATGATGGGATGTTTACATTACAGGAGTTTGTTACTCTAACCTGTTTAATTGAGGTGCAGTTTATCCACATCTGTACCAGATGAAAAGCACAGAAAGAAGATCCTGTTACAGTTCTCCTAATTGGATAAATGTTGTAATGAGAACTGGAAAGGCTGTTTCATTACACACTGCAGAGAGCTGGTTGTGATACGTGTAATTATGTTGTAATTACAGCTTTTTGGGAATGTTGAGCAACGTAATGTGCCATTTTGAAATCCCACGATTAGACCACAATGAGCTGGAGATGAACAGGCAAATTTAAAAATGTAATCTGGAGCTGCGCATCAGGGTGAAAGTCTTCAGTGTGTGGAAAGCTTTCATTCCTGAGTTATCTGGATTAATCGGCGTCTGTGTGACAGAAGCTGACCTCACGTTATCTGCAGGCAAACTCAAATTAATCTGCAGTTTTTTAGGGCGTGTCGGCGGTGAGCAGGAGGTGGCGAACTGTTTTGTGGAACGACGTGGGAACAAACGCCGCCTCTGGAAGTTAACAGGACAAAGGAGATGATTGTAGGTTTAAGGAGAAGTAGGAAAAAAGCTGAAAACAACTTTTACCCTGAGAGAAAAGACGGACTAAAGATAAACATGCTCATTTAGAAAAAGCAGCATGAAAACTAATCATCATGGGGTTCAGAAATGTGTTCATAAATTTCACTTTTGGATACAGTTACACACCGTCTGTCTACAGTGTGTCATTTAACAATTTATTTAGTGTGATTTTTAGAAAGCAGAGGAGTTGGTCTCTGGGAGTCTTGGATCAATGGATCAGGACCTCGTCTGCAGTAATGAGGGCGTCGCTTCGGTCTGTTGGGGTGAAAAAGGAACTGAACTGCTCTTGATTCACTGCTGTCCACATTTCAGCTCACCTATGATAGTGGGAGGGATCGTGACAGAAAACGATGTGCAGCCCTGCAAGATTTACAGATCTAATACAAAGGAAAAGTTTCACTGATAGTTTTAAATTAAAGGCAGTTTCATGTTTTATCAGTATGCTGGATCTTAATATATTAAGACTTTTTGTTTTCTAGTAATTCTGATGACTTGCATTTTAAAACTAGGATTGATTTTTAGACATTATGTATTGAAGAATTTAAAAAAAAAAACTTGAAAAATGGCAGTTTCAGTGGAACTAGTATGTGCTGAATAACTGCTGTAGTTTCCTGGTCCTGGAGGGCCTCCGTCCTGCAGGTTTTAGAGGTTTCCCTGCTCCTCAGCAGGTCTTCAAGTTCTGCAGAAGCCTGTTAATCACTCAGTCACTCACACAGCAGAGAAACGACTAAAACATGCAGGATAGTGGTCCTCCAGGACCAGGATTGAACACCACTGTTGTAAAAGCTAAAAAAATGCAGAACAGTAGCTAAACGGAGCAGAATGGTTGGTTTAAAAATAAAACAGGATAATGGGCAAAAACCTAGTTAAAAGCTAAATATCAAATCATTAGGAAAAAGGAGCAAATGCTCATTTAAAAAAAACACTAGCTAGAAGCAGAACATCAACTAAAAGTTGCAAAAGGCTCCACATATGCATTTGGATTTGTGAGTGTTTTCAAGTTTATATTCTTGGTTTTTCCCTTTTCATTGCACTTCTGGAACAAGGAAGTATCGATCCCATCACTTTAGTATCTATATGATAACATCCTGGTATGGATTCTCAGTTATGCAGGATGTTGTAATCATATCCAGCTGAATCAGAGGAAACTAAAGTCCTGTTCTTGATTCCTGAAGATGTTTTGCTTCTCATCCAAGAAGCTTTTCCAGCTCTGTTCTAACCAAGAACTCTGCAGGGTTTTTTTCAAGACTCAAAGGAAGTCCAGTTCTGCTGTGTATGTTTTTGTCCTCTTCGTGAAATCATGAAAGATTACAAGCTTAATGAACCTGCGAGCACAGATCTATAAATGAGAAAGCTCCAACCTTCTGATGGTCCAAAAAGAAGCTGAAACCTGGAGAACAAACTCAGATTTACAGTAAACAAAGAGATTCATTCTGTGAGAAAATATATAAAATATTCAAAACACTTGTCTGCTATGACAAAAACAGTTTGGTTAATGTTTACTTTGGATTGAATTTCTGCTTTTTACCCAGTAGGATCTTCTGAAGCTCACTTTTAAAAGTGGTGCCGTAATTTGCTTCATGTGATTTAAAACGAATCATTCGCCTCATTTTGATAAGGATCCAAGGTCACCCAGGGATGTCCTGTGTTTGGAGACACCCAGTCGGCCCATCCTGTGACGTAGGTTCTGTTCAGACAGGAAGAGGAGAGGGAAAACTATTTTATCCCTGTTGCTTATGACCCTGAATCCAGCTGAGATCAGGATCAGATCTGCTGACCACAACGTTTGGATTAAGGATCTGGGGGTGGGAAACTATTAATGAGCAGCTTTTCCTAAATGAAAGGCATATCACCCCCTGCCTTTCACACAATTATACACAATCTAAAGTGAGCTGGCATAATTTGTTGGTGCTTTAAGTATAAACGACTCTCAGCGACCAATTTTTAGCTCAATATCTGTAAAACAAACATTTC
This sequence comes from Kryptolebias marmoratus, assembly GCF_001649575.2. Lineage (NCBI taxonomy): Eukaryota > Metazoa > Chordata > Actinopteri > Cyprinodontiformes > Rivulidae > Kryptolebias > Kryptolebias marmoratus. The sequence goes on along the minus strand of NC_051435.1, from coordinate 2,804,357 downwards.
TGTGTTTGCTAAAATCACTTTGCTGTGGCGGTCGTCTTAAATTGGTTTGACTCCATGCAAAAAAAACAAATCTGGTTGTTAATAGTTGGAATTGCATGCACAGAGTAAAACCTGCTTTTTTATCTACTTTGCAATTCCAGTTTTGAAGAAAAAAGAGCTCAAACTGAATAGAAGTCGATGAGAATCTGGGTGTGTGCACTCTCTGGGAATCTGAGAGAAACTAAGTCCTTCAGCAGTGAAGAAAGGAAAAATGCCCAGTTTGATGTGTAAACTGTGTAAGAAGTGTAAAGACTGTGGGAATAAGTTTGTTTGTAGATGTTTTGAAAAGTTGAGATGGCTCAAAAGTTGGTGTATGACATCCTCCCTGGAGGGCTGGGGTTTTCTCACTTATGTTATGAAAATCCCTTTTTTCTTAGATTGTACTGCTACCAAAAGTCAGAAGGCATTATTCCTGATCGAGCCTATTTTGGTACGGGTTTTTCCAAAGCTGCAGGAGATGTGAATCCAAAAATCCTGCCAGAAACTGGGGAAAAATAACAAATGTGCACAATTTTCTTTTAATGAAAAGTGAACAGTCGCATCACCAGCTGTAGGACTCGTGGTAATCTTTTCACAGCACATCCACAGCAGCTGATCATCCAGTTTATGACGAGGTCGCCCTCACCACACGAGGTGGATCCCGTGCCTGGTGAGGTTTGCGGCGTGGAAACGTCGTCGCCACCGAGGCTCCCTGGCATGACCTCTGCATTCCTCTCCTGACCGTCGCCCTTGGATTCCTGAGGGGCACTGCCCTCAAACTGCCCATCGCTGTCCGTCTTTACGGACTGAAATTCCTGCATGGTTTCCACCTCCACCCTGCAGTTGGACGACGACTCACGGCGGATATAAGGCATCTAATCCCCGCCAGCCTCCATGTTACTGCAGATATTATATTACCATTGTCTCCAGACAATGCCTTTAAACTTCAGCAGAACCCTTTTTTATTCTTGGATGAGTTTGTTTACAGCTGATGCAGCAAGAACAGTCGGTGTACGGATTCTGACGAAACTTTTCCTACTGTTGCCACATCTCCTTCTAAAGAGCAAGGATTTTTAAAAAAAATGAGGCTCTGGTACAACCAGCTGGCCTGTTGCCAAACACAATTCACACATGTCACAGTTTGTCAGGACAATGTGGCTGCTGGACATATCTATCAAACGACGGAGAGTATCCAAAGCAAACACGGCCACCGCTGACATGGAGTTATGTGCTGCCTGCGCTCAAGTGCCAACCTGACAAACGGCTCGGAGCTTCCTCCCCCCCCTTCAGATTTAAACCAGCCGAACTCCTTCACTGCACGCTTCAGTTTCACCTGTTCCTGCCGTATTACAACTCCAAGCTCTTAAAACTGAAGTTTTTAAGTGTCATTTTAACAATTTAGATTTTCAGCTGCACCACAAAACGAGGTCGCCTCGAAGCACCAAGGCCACAGCGTGATTTAAAAACCAGTGAGAGACAGATCAGAATCTGAACTTAATCTGTTTTTTGCTTCAAACCCAACATTTCCTGAACACTTCATCCAAATCTGTTCAATAGTTTTTACCTGATCTTTGCTAACAGACAAACCAACCAGAAACAGAACCTTCCTGGTGGAGGAACCAAAGGGTCGCATTTACCTAGGACCTTGACCTTTGACCCATGAGGTGTCCAGCTGCGGAGCTGGAGCACAGGCTGATCTGTGAACTTGACCTTTAACCTTGAACTTTGAGCGGATCGCCACCAAAACGGCTCGTTCCTTTGTACCATGTTTGACGTTTCCTGAAGATTTCCTGAAAATTATTTCGTAACTCTTTGAGTAATCTTGTCCACAGATGGATTTTTGTTGCTGCAAATATGCAAGAATTGTCCTTAAAACAAAAATAAAGGACTGAAAGCAACAAAGGACAAGCGTCTCTAATGGTTTGCTCCCTTCCATGTAAACAAATGGGACATTTTCCTGACTTAAAATGAAAATACACAAGTTTATAAACTAGTTTTTCCCCAATTCGGAGGATAAGATTTACGTTTGAGCTCTGGCTGTAAGAAAACAGTGAATTCTTGGTGGAGTCTCTTTAAAAAGAACACTGTGAGAGGAGAGACGAGCCAAATCTGACCTCCAACCAGCCCACCTGCCAACAGGGACTTTAAAAATGACGATCCAGACCGTTTCAACCCTCTGCCAGGCACCACGTCAGGAGAAACACCCATGCAGTAATTCACTTCGCCCAATTGTTTCCAGCAGCTCATTACTTTGATGCAAAAAAAATCGCCTAAAGTAAGATTGAGTTGCACCGCTGATATGCATTTGTTCTTAAACGGGCAGGAGCGTGCATTTTTCAAATTCGGTTCTAGAAACTTGCCCAGAACAAGGAGATGAGAAAAAAAAAAACAGAGCCGGCTCTACGTTTTTAACCTGTTTTCACCTGAAGAAGAGTTTGAGCAGAGATGGGATTCAAGTGTTTCGATTTCTGCTGAACAATTCACCCATTTAACCTCCGAAGCTGATAAATAAACCAGCGACACGTGTAGACATCGATGCACAATGACGTTGTTACTTTGAGCACGAATGTAAAACAAATCAGAAGCTGAAGTACCTGACGAAACTTCCCCATTAGTTTCAAACCATAAATCCACATTTCTGCTCATGTCAGTCTCTCAAACCACAAATGAAACACTTGGAAAAGGTAGATAAATAAAAAGGTTTTACCCACAAGGTTCAGTGCATCCTAAACTCTGCTGAATGCATCATATTTAGGTCGAAACATCAATGTTAGTTGCTTTATTTATTAATTCTGTAAAATTGTGGTTAGCCACAAAGCAATTTCAAACTAAGACAAACTGTCGGAGTGAAATAAACCACAAAAAATCAAAATAAATGTCTAAAGGCACAAACATCTGCATAAAACAGTAAGTTATACTCCAATACTTGAGATGTGACACTCACAGAATGAGTAAAAGTAAATTTACTTCTAATCTTTACATTTATGTAACACTTTGGGCTTTCATTTGGTTGTACAGATGCCTTCAGTAGTTCTTTATTTAGGCCAAAATGACCATTAAAGCTGCTGGAGTGTGAAGTTTCTTCAGGTCAGTTTTAGCATCCGTGAAATGAGCAACCAGGTCTGCAAAAAAACCTAATTATTAGCCAACTTTAACAAGAGCAAACAGACTTTTGTATTTTAGCTCAAATTGTAAAGCGACTCAATCGATAACAGCCTTGGACAAACTCTCCTAAGCCCTCAGGCATGAATTAATTTGAGTTATTTGTATTACTGTATTTGTTTATATTGTTTAGGTAAATGTTCTGCACCCATTTTGACCCCTGCAGTCTCAATGGAAGATGGTAGCTGCTTAATTTATATTTTCAAGCCATGGTGTCAAACCGTAAACATATAGTAAGATTTAATCCTGATGCCACGTCAACTAATCCCTAAAGAGTTGGATTATTTCACTACAAAACAATAACCCTTCATTCATAATCTGTTATCTTCAACAAACTGTAAAATATTCTTTATACAATTTAAATTTACTCAATGCATATTTCTTAGCCCTTTCCCCTCTTTTAGTTTTATTATGCATTTGTCAAATGAGCTAAAGCAAAACCATTTGAACCTGATTTTTACCAATTAGCAGGAAGTATTTTACAGATGGCAATTATACAGATGTAATGTGTTCAAATACAACCCCGCATCGTCATGTACTGTAATTTTTAATTTAATTAAGGCCCTTTTTTATGGTGTTTTGGATTCCTTTCACATGATCCAGCTGAGTCTTTACTGAAAGAGTAATTACGTTTCCAGTCTCATTATCGTCATTAAAGTAACCAGCTAATGATCGGGTCTCGTGAGTGTAACGCGCTGCCACGCCTACGCAGCAGACCCAAAGGTAATCTGTGGAAACACGTCTCCAGCTATCTTGATCTCGTGTGTTTTAATGGCGGTTTGGCTCCTCTTTTTTTTTTTTTTTTTTTTTTCAGGGCTTGTATGGCTGCTGCGTCCCGAGGAGAACCGGTTCGAACATGACCTCATCGGGACGGCCGAGAAGACGGCGTGAAACGAGGCTGAGAGGAGTTTTAGAGATTAGAGTTGGGGGAAGTAATTAGGTTTGATTGGGAGGAGAAGTGAGGAAGGAAGGAAGGTAGGGAGGTAACTGGGTGTATAAGGGGGGGGGGAATTCACAATGGAAGGAAGGAAACAATAGGGATGTAACCTCATAAAGAGATGGCTGACTCCAAGCAGGTCGAGGGGAGTTTCAGGTGGATTAGCCTACAACCCTCACAATCTTTCCTTCGCAGCCATCCTGGAGAAGGTTAACGAAGCATCCAGAATCATAAAAACCAACCTTTTAACCCGAAGAAGAGGGAGTCTAACAAGATTTATCAGATTGTTGGTCTTGATATCACAAAGGCTGGGCAAAATATCTCATAATGAAACTAAATCTGGCTCATTATCTTTCCAGCTTGTCCCAAAGGTGCTCGATGTGAGGTGGTCCATTTTCTTCCCACTGAACTTGTTAAACCAGGTCTTTATAGTTGCGTCCAAAATGTATTTAAGCTGAAGCATCACCGGAGATCAGAGCTGTTAATTTTTGCAACCAGGTGTTTCATTTCAAACACTTCTGGCCATGTAGTGAATGTTAGATTGTAGTGTTTTTGTTTTTATGGGTTTAGTAATAAGAGAAAATTGATATTCTGACCCGATGTCCGGATTAAGGAAACCTGGGATTTCAAGATGGGGCTGTAAGGGTAAAGGAGATCAGAAAGGTACTGAATTAGAATAATGTAATGAATCAGATCTATTTAAAGTCTGGGAAGTAAATTGAAGGACGACCGTGTTGCCAAAGTTGAACATTTGAAGCTTTTTCTAGGTTTTCCAAACAAAATTTCCTTGCAGAACTCCGAACAGGAAGGAAGAAAGCTCATTGCTGAGCTCTTAACGAGAAAACGGAAACCTAAACTGATTTTTAACAAGATAAAATTTAATGCTTTATCGATTTAACACCTGATCTGAATCAATGGGTGATTAACAGGCTTCTGCAGAACATGAAGAGGTGATTTAACCGTGAATCAGGTGTGTTGGAGCAGAGAAACAAGGAAAACATGAAGGATGGTGGCCTTCGAGGACCAGGATTGGAGACCCCTGATTTAAACCCTTATTTGTTTCTAAGCGTGTCTGGATGTAGCTCTGGATCTGGAGTTCAGTCGTTATCTTCCAGCTGATCATTTTCACATTATTTACATACCAGCCAGCAGCAGTAACAAAGCCTAATCAGTGCTCATGCATTCTTAGCTCAGAAGGTGCCGTAGTTTCTGTTTAAAAATCTAAATCTGAGCGTAAAGCCACCTGATGCTTTAATGCAGACGATACTTTCTTCTTCTAAGAGGCCTTGCATCACATGAGGGGGAGCCAAAAGCACCGTGATGTAGAGTAATCTGTGGTTTGGTCTAACTCCTGAGAAACAAATGCTTGACTTTCTTTACCACCCACATGCTTACTCTGTCTGATATTATCAGCTTTACTGAGATTCTTTGCAAACAGCAGGAACCAATGGTTTAATGTGGGGGTAGTAACATGATTGTGCTGGATGTGTTTGGGTGTTTAAAACCCTGTGGGGCTGGAAGTCCGGCAGTTCTGTCACAATGCAGGGATGAGTTGGATTTAAGACGTTTGTCTGGGCACTTCTGGACACGTCGGCTGAAATCTGGTTGTGTTCATTGGATGAAAATGAAGTTCTAAGTCCATTTATTGCTGAACTAGTCCCTCTTCCTCGAGAACTAAGAAAATGACCTGGTCTTTAAAGGTGCCAACTCACAAACATTGATGCACCTTTATTACCTTTTTTGATTACCACAGCTTTAAATGAAAATGGCAGCTCGATTAGGAAGCATGTGCTATGAATTTTGGTAACTGTGCATCATATGACATGGACAGAAAACTGCAATACATTTCCTCATAGATGATGATGGGATTTTGGTGAACTCAGCCCTTTTTGGAGCTCAGACGTGCTTCACAATAGAAACAATACAAACTTTAAACAAATCAGAGTTCAAATTTAAACAACTTAAACATCTCTATCTTTAAAATATATACGGTTTTGTGATTATTAGCTATTTTACCACTTTTTATACAGTTTATACATTAAATCGCAGGTATTTTTATCATCTTTCAGTCTCTCCCTGCTGTAGGACTTAATGGTTTTCTCCCAAATCCATCCAAAGTCCAGAATGTGCACACCCAAACTATCATTGACTTCCATCATATCTGAGGTCAGTTTTCTCTTCTAAACATAAAGATCATTTTAACTTGGTTCGGCAAACACATGCTGTAGAAATGTGACCAGATGCATGTCTCTTAAAGTGTTTTTCTTTAATACACGTTCTAGTTTGCACACAGTGACCGTTTAAGACTAACTTTCTGCTCTGTGTTTCTGTCTGCACGTCTCAAAGCTGATAAATGTTGGAGTTTGCAGATGTACTCGTTGTTCGGGGACATTCAGGATTAAACCATCCAGCGTTGGTCCTAAAACTATTTCAGAGCGTTTGAGCTCCAATCGAACCTTTGCACTCCGACGCTGGAAGGAATGAGAAAATGACACCGAGGAAAACATTCCTGGCGGGGGACCCTGTTCATGCTCAAGCTGGCATCGGTGGCATTCCCTGCATGTCCGACGAAGCCGTGTGAGCATATTAGCATTCTTCTGACACGGGGAGGTAACGAGACACGCCTGTGGATCTGCGTCCAGAGCTAGGAAACATTTATTTCCAGGCTCTCTGCTGTTAAAGAACAGTAACGTGTATCTGCCATGCTTTTATTTTGTAGGGATGTCATTCAGGTCAGGGAGCCTGTTAAACAAGGTGTCGTATTTTATTTACACAAAGGTTTTCCACTCATCTCAGTTACCTTTTTTAGCTGGTCTACTACTAAAACAAAATCATATCCAGATATGCATCATAACTCCAGTTTAAAATTCTGACTTTAAATTTGGTGAGCAAACATTTCTTCAAGAACAACCAGATCGTTTTAAATCTGTAAATTGGGGCTGCACAATATTAGAAAACTTCCTCCATGCAATAATGATGATAAATTTGATATATTGTGCAGCCCTCATGTAAAGATTGTAAATGTATGCATTAGTATTTATTTTTCACATTGCCTTTTTTTGTTCAGAAACGCAGCTTTCATGATGGTTTCTTGGGAAAAAAAAAAGATATTAAGGTCTTTGCTTAAAGGATTCTGTCATAAAAGACCAGGTTAGGCTTAGAAAATAAATATTATTTAAGGTTTGGGGATGGTGCACTACTCATATAACCATCATTATCCCATTAGGTGACAGAGAAACTGGGCTTTTATTGTCTTAGAAATCAACAAACAAGCACAGATTTGTTTTCTTGAAGGGTTAAAGGCAACAATTTTACTGATTATTGGCCTATTCGCAAACCAATTTATTGGCTTTTTTGTCTATAAAATAAAAATGTTGAAATTTGTACAAAACATTTGGTTGTGATACGATTGCATTCAATACTTTACTAACAAGTTTTTCTCTTTTCATTTATTTTTAGCAACATAAACTAACAGGATGTTGATGTTTTGTTTTTTTTTATAAGAAATATTCCTGGATGAGGGGAAAGTGGGAGTATAATTTAATGGTTTTATTTGCATCAGATGCAGATGAAGAGGCAGTAACTTTTAAAACCATGACACCAAAACTGTTTTTTTAAAGAGCTAGAAGTAAATTTGTTATAGTTTTAAAATGTGGTGCAGTCAGAAAAGGGAACTGGACAACAAAGAGTTAAAAGTTCGTCTGTTCTTATGTTAAGCTCCATGTCAGAATGTGTTTTTGTACATTAAACCACAACAAATGAATATAAAGTAACATGATGCCCAGAAACATTCCCTCAATATAAACTAAACCCTTTTGTGTTTTGCAAAAGCTTCAGATTTTCCTTCAAAATCGGGATTCGCTCCAAAATTCCTGCCTGGTGAAGTTTTTTGAGGGACGTCGGAAAGCTTTCAAGCCCGAAGCTCTCGGGCCGTGATCCCCGGGGCCCCACGTGTGACAGCCTCTCATCAATCATTCCTGCATGCTCTCCGAGTAAACTTTTGACTCGTAATCTTCCTGGCCTTGTTTCGCCGAAACGTGTTTGTTTTTGCTCTTTGAAGGCATTTGTCACGGCTGCTTGTAAAGTCACGGACACACTGCGGTGACGGGAGGCGGTTCTGGCTTTGCTCAGCTGGGACTATTGTTCCTCCGAGATTAGTTTCATGTACTTTACGGCGAAGAGAATCGACTCAACCGCGCGTGCAGGTCCTGCAGATGGGGTCGGTTCTGAGGTTCCCACCCAGTATCGTCTCTAAGAAATGAAAGCGACGGGCCGTGTTTCTGATGACCTCACGCCTCAGAGATGCCTGAGGTCATCGTGGGAGCTCCCGCAGGTTTCTGATCAGGACTTGCCGAGTTTCGATAAAGACTCTTCCATCCCCGCCCCGAGTCTCCATAGAGATGGAGCTGACTAATAAATATAGCTCGGCCTTTTTTGTTTGCTTTGTGTGGCTTTATTTTCCAACTCTCTGTTTGAGCAAACAATAAGCCTCTCCACTTATTTATTCTTATTTAAAAACTGTTAAAGTTCTGGGGATTAAATAATGGCTACACTAAGAAAACAACTTGTTGAGCAAACACAAGAATGTGGAAAATATTCCACCCAGTTAAATGGTTTTCTTTCAATGAGGAACATTTTATAACTTAATATATCCTGAACCTTGGATGGGTGATTCAGATTTCTGTTTCCAGGGTTGGGTCAGACTGAATTCACTTGATGGATCATTTTGTTTTACTAAGTTTAATCAGATTTGTTTGGATTTGCTCAAAATGAGTTAAACTATAAAGTAAAACAAAGAGTTCTGTTTGCTCATCTTGAATAAATAAAACTAAAATACTATAAAACCTAGCAAATATGGTTTTGGATCATGAGTTTAATCAACTGATTCAGTCAAACCCAATTGTTTCCACTAAATAAAGTGGAAAATCATTTGTTTTAAATCCGAATGTCTTATTTTGGAGTGTAAAGTTCATACAAACGTCTTTTTATTAAAACTTCTAAAAAAGCTTCAGATATCCACCTCCTACATTAGTTTTCCTTTATCTAAGTAGCACATTTAAACACACAAATTGACCAAACTGACTTTCAATTTATCATCTTTTCCTCATTTATGTTCGGGTTGCAGAGGCAACGAGTTCAGGAGGAGCCTTCCTCTCCGACACTTGGGTTCCTCCTGGAGCTCCCCGGGTGAAACGGAGGACGTACAGAATAATGTCTCCGCAGTTCTCGGTCTCAGTCCAGTTGGACGTTCCACCTCAGCCGACTCCTTTCAGTGCGGAGGATCATCGTCGATCCTCCAAGCCCAGCCTCTGCGCCGGTAAAGCTCCTTTTAGCTGCTTGTATCCAGGATCCCATTCTTTGTCCATATTTGATGATCTTAGACGAGGGTTAGAACATTAACTGATCAGGAAATGAAGAACTTTGACTCCGGTTCTCCACCACAACAAACCACAGAATGCCTTTATTACTGCAGACGAAGACCCGGTCAGGCTCTCGATCCATTCTGCCATCGTTTGTAAGCATTAGACCAACATGCATGCCGTCTGAATGTGAAGGAGTCAGAACGATCCTGGATGCTGTTGTCCGAGGTCTCACTTCCTGCTCGGGTCTCTTATTTAAAGTCTCCTTAAAACAGAGATCAGACTAAGAATGATTTAAAGAAAAAACAGATTATCTCACCCACAATATGGGAATCTGAGCTCTCTCCAGAGGCCCAACTTGGTATTTCTCGAGCGTCTGGTATTTGAGTTTTGATATTTCGGATGTTCTACCGGACCCAAAAGGCTCCAGGAAACCACCTCCACGTGGGCCTAACACCTGCAGGCACACAAGCCAAAGTCGAGATATGGGTAAGGGTCCCGGGCACACAAAAACTCAAGTTTTAGCAGAAATTTGAGTACATCTGCAGTCCGAGTGGTGCATAGCTGCAGAGGTAAGCAGTTCCACAGATTTGTGGGTTCGTGAAACGGGCTGGCTGATGGTAGTGCGCTAGAAGGCGAGTAGATGTTGAAGATCGCTTTTAAGACTATTTAAAACGAGTACACATTACGGTACAGCATGAAAACGCGTCTCCTGAGAGATCTGAGTGCTAAAGAGCTGCAGGAAGCCGAGCAAACAAAGCCAGATGGGAACTTTAAAAGCAAATGAGCAATAAACGTCAGGATGGAGCCATAAACGTCAGGCTGAGGAGATAATAGGTGGCAGGTGAAGCTCTTAGCTTTAAAACTGGACGAGTGATTTAGGGGTGGCTTCCCATTTAGGGTTTTCCTCAATCTCAAAATAATTCATGGAGATGAGTGATGGTTCTTTATATTCTGAAGATTCCACACCTGATGCAGGTCTGAATTTTGTGAAACTGCTCAGTGACCCAGTTTAGTAGCTGTTAACGCCGCAGAGAGCGTTTAAAATAAACTTTTGACACCTTTTTATAATCCCCGTCCTCTTTCCTTCGTCGCTTGGAGGTTGAGATGCTGCACAGCTGTTTTACTGCATCTTTAAAATACCTTTTTTAGTAGTTCAGCTGCGTGCCGTGGACTGAAGGGAAACATCATCTGCAGAAATGTCAGGGTCAGAAAGCTGCAGACACTACAGAGATCAGTGCAAGGTGCTTTGGATGAGCAGCTTACCACAAACTGAGCTTCACTGGCTTTAAATGTTTCATCTGATTGAGAGATCAGAACGACTGACAGTTATTTGATGCTTAAATGTGTTCATTGCAAACTATAAAATCTGAAGCAAACCACACTGAAGTAGTTCGTAGGTGAATAAATATGTTTGGAATTGGTCATGTGTGGATTCAAGGAGACATTTAGGTGGAAATGTGAGTTAATTTGCTGCTAAACACTTGTTTCCATTGATTATTGGTCACAGATTTTGAACCATCAATATGGGGTAAGAGGGAATTCTGTTTTGGTTTTTTTTGTACATCATAAAACCATTTAAATTATGCAAATTTAGACTTGAACATCCTCTTAAAGTTGTGTGTATGTAACGAAGACGAGCAAAAAGGTCGGTCTGGTTGGGAGTTTGTGGCTTTCTGTTACTGAAGTTAGAAAAATGTCTCATCAACCAGGTGAGGTAATCATTGGATGTGCATCTACAACTGGTTTAACTTTCGGAGTCGAGCCGATTCAACCTTTAGCAAACCCAAAGCCACTTTCACAGATATGGAGCTGTAGTTTGGTGTGGTAGTAGCTGAGAGTCATCTAATGTCCTTGAACTGATCTTGGTTGAAAACTTCCAAGGAGGTGGTTGATATGCTTTCCTTCCAGGAATGCTTGTATCATCTCGTAGGACCTTTTTGTTGGATGTGAGGTTGACCATCTCTACTGTTTAATATTCTGGTTTCTGTGTGGAGACGGCCATTGCTTCGTTTGTTTGTCTAAACGGCTAACCTGAACCATCAGTCTTATTTGAGTTTGTGAAAAAATCAGTCCCTCCAGGATTTCACGGGGCATTTTCCTAAAAGTTGCAATATTTTTTTTTCCTAAAATCAATAAAAAAAACCATAAATTTTAATATAAACCAAAAATCCTTCCTAGTTCTGTAAGATAATTCCCAACAAACATTGACATTCTCAAAAGGTGCTTTATTTGAGAACTTTGATAGCTTCTAAACTGACATTCATGAGCATTTCTGGATTGTCACATGTTTTGCAGACACAAAGTGTTTGTCGATGCGTTTATGTTCCATGATTACACTGCAGGACGTGCAAAACAGCTGCAGCTGGGGAGGAAACTGGTTTGCTGNATTAGCGCACATTTTGGCTTCGGTCGCTGCTCCTGCACGCTCCCGGCGTTCTGATGTTAACAGGAAGTGACGTCACGTGTCTTCTTCCTGAGTTATTTGGGGTTATTTTGTATTCCACACTACACAAACCCACAAAGAAGAGACTAGACCACAGAAACGGTGGCGAATCACTTTAGAAACAATAAATATTGGATTAAAGTTGCAAAAAGTTGCGATTTCGCGGGGTTTGCTTGATTTTGCGTTAGTTGTTGCGATCGCAACATCGCGAAATCCTGGAGAGTCTGAAGAAGCTACAATGTTTTTTTTTTTGGCAAGTGACTCGGCTTGTATTTACGTCTGATCTACACACTATTGTAACGTGACAGAATACCACAACAAATTGGCAGCACCCAATATTGTTCTCCTCTCCTACAAGCCACGCCAGCGGGAGGAGAGAAAAAAAAGTTCTGACTAGAATCCAATCAGTCATTAAAAGAGCGCGAGCCAGGAACCTGTCTGAGCTGGAACAACAGTGTTTCTTTGGGAGTGCAAGGCCTCGGCTGTCTGTTTACACGTTTCGTCTCAAAGTCAGGTTTTCAATACAACCCCGTATGTGCTCCCTTCTAGACCAAACATTTTGTTTTGCCAATAAAGAAGTAAATTTTTTTTGCTCGTTTTCCCCAAGAAGACTTTTTGAGCCTATTTTACATTTACTGCACAGTTTATTACTGTACATCGCCTGGGCCTGGCAACGCATTTAAAATCTCTGCAAATCGTTTGACACAGAGAGAAGGGAAAACTGGATCTCTTTGTTTGATCGTGCAGTGGAAAGCATAGCCGAAACGCAGAATTCCTCACGCTCACCATTCTATGTAAGCAAGGTACATTAGCAACGAGCGAGAATGGGAAGGACACATTTTTCCAGAATGTGATGAGCAGCAAAACCACATAAATCCAACGAGTGCCTCATCTTTTTAAATTACTAGATACTTCACACATTTTACCAGACAAAACAGTCGTGGCCAAGCTGAGAATCTCATAAAATAAACTCTTTTTTTTCCCCACATGTGAGCTAATTTGAGGCACGCTGTAAACCGCAAGCATCATCACCTGCAGAGCAGAACCTGGGTGTTATTTTAGTCTCCCTACATGTGGCTGGGAAGAGGTATTTTTAGAATAAAATGAACAATTGTAGAAAATGACGCATGATGGAATAAATAAAAAAAATTTGTGCAAAGTCACAGATTTTTACCAAGAGCTCAAGCCGCGGTGTGTACAGGTTCTGCAGCAGTAAGACGAGTTCAGCTTCTGTTACTCTGAATAAATTTTAAAAGAATAATTTCAGAGGTAAAACTTGTATTCACAAAAAATAGGCAAATGCACCTTTTAAAATTAAAGGCCTAGCATTCTGTGAAGGAATGCATATCACCCATCTCCTTTTTATGCCAGATTTTTCAAACAAAGATCTCAAGACAGAGGATGGAGTTAGTTATTTTGGTCAATGACGTTATGCACAATCTCATATATTAAGATCTTTTGGCTCAAGGTATGTTGCAGATGAGACTCAGCTATTGTCACACAAAACTTTAGCTCATTATCTGAACATTTGACTAATTTATAGACTATCATGTGTTAGCTAAGATCATTAAGATGTGATTATAAATTGGGTTGACTCCAACATCCAGTGGTTCATGAGATACAGTTGCTGTCAGATGAGCGAAAACATCACCCTGTATTTTAAGTGGTGGGTGATGATACAAGCTTAAAATAAACACTTTAAAGCTGGGACTGATGTCATCTAACTTTAATGAGTCTGTGAAGATGAGTCCATAGTAGTGTTAATTTTATCAGCCATTTTTAAATTTAGTCTCAGTTTTAGTTAAGTTTCAATCGCGCTTGTTAGTTTTTATCACATTTAGTCAACCTCATCCCGTTTGTATTTAGCCAAGTTTTAGTCGACTATAAGTTGAGCATTTTAGTCTTTATTTTAGTCCAAGAAAACATAATTTTATTTGTCTAGTTTTAGTCAACAAAAACTGTCAACATTTTAGTCTAGTCAGGACAATCACCTTTTACTTTTTTTGCCAGCAGATAATATTGAACATTTCCATCTGATCTAAAATTATTTCACATAACATTCAACAATAACATTTTATAACATTTTCAGCAATGTCAGGATAGATGCACAGGATAACAGGAAATCCAAGTGTATAAGTAAAGCATATAGGCCTATTTTTTTTTTAGTTTTTTTTTTTTTTTTTTACTTAACAAAAACTGAGTATCTGTAAAATCTACATTTAACAATCCATTTCAAACTCATACTAAAAACATAACTATCCTATTTTATGCAGAAATAATTCCAGGCATTTTTATGTTTGAATGCATTTATTTATATTAATATTGATGCCAATTCAAATCAAATGTCATTGTGATGGTAACCTGAAGACAAACAGAACAGCATTTATGTTACCAAATAAATACATTGGGATGCAAACTCCTAGAGCAGTGGTTCCCACCCTTTTTTAGCTTGGAACCCCATTTTGATATCACAAAATTCTGGCAACCCCAGACATTCAAAACACAGAGAATTTTACTTTACTTTTATACCACATTTAGGCTATTTCATGTATGAAAATGTAGGTTAAAGTTGTTTTGAATTAAGTGTGGCATATTATTTTACTTTATTTTATCTAGATGATTTGTTTTAGGATTTGTTTTAGTATATTTTAGTTTTTAGTTTGCATCCATGTGTAGCTGCCCAGGTGTTTAACTATAGTTCACTTGCAGGTCCTAGATTAGCTCATACTTCTGTCTGCTTTAATTACACTTGCAATCCAACTGAAAACATAGTTGCCCGACCAGTATAACGTATCTAAGTTAGCATAAATTCAACTTCACACACAATTATATCAACAAGTGGCTACGGTCGCTACATGCTAAGAAGCTAGTAAGTTAGCCAGCATTAGTTTGCCGTCGGTTTAACGTTGTTGTTGGAACATTACAGCCATTGGTTTAATGTTACGTTATAAACAACCACCACCAAACTTCTAGTTACTTACTACGATGTCTTTGTGGTAAACTGCGACGTCTCTTCAGGTTTGTTGTGTTTTTTTCCAGCTACCTTGTGCCCACATTCCTTCCCTTCAACTAAAATCAAGCATAAGGTTTTTCTTCTCCACTTCAATGTAGCGAAAGTGTGTCCGTATATCACGTCTTCTCTTTCTCCCAGGCCCCGTGCAAAGCATGGCCATTAATGTTTTACATTTAACCTTTCGCCATGACTGTTTGTGCACTCTGTGCCCGCTGCAGGTTTGAAAGGGGGTGTGTCATTGTGTGTGAGTGGCGGAAGAGCCGAGGAGGAGACGGAGGAGAGAGGATTTGACAAAATCATATCATATAATAATATAATTTTCGTCTCGTCTTTGTTCGTGAACTAAAATGTCCATAGATTTTAGCCCAGTCTTTATTTAGTGAACTACATTTTTGTCTCGTCTTTATTAGTCCACGAAAACGCATACTGATTTAGTCCCAGTTATTGCTTATTAATGGGGGTTTTAGTCTCGTCTAGTCTAGTTTTCGTCCGGTGAAAAATGTGCGTTGACGAAAATATTTTTGTTTAGTTTTCGTTAACGAAATTAACACTAGTCCATAGTCTCGCGCTCTCCTTGGTGAGTTAAACTTTCTGCAGCAGTTCACCAAACTGTAGGCGTTGCTGCTGGGAAAATGATGCCCTACAAAGCCAGAGAGT
Source organism: Kryptolebias marmoratus (assembly GCF_001649575.2). Taxonomy (NCBI): domain Eukaryota; kingdom Metazoa; phylum Chordata; class Actinopteri; order Cyprinodontiformes; family Rivulidae; genus Kryptolebias; species Kryptolebias marmoratus. The sequence goes on along the minus strand of NC_051435.1, from coordinate 2,788,764 downwards.
GGGCTCAGCAGAAGTTGAACGGGAAGTACATTCTTTATATACAAACCTAACTGCAGGTTCAAGTTGTGTTTTTGTTTTTAGGACGTTCGTGTAAGATTTGCATTGATTGTACCCTCTTGGCTTCTGTTACAGATGCCTGTTTAAGAAAAAAACACAGCTTCCTGTAAACTCTTTACTACTTTGTTTTGTTTAAAAAATCCCAAAATGCACAACAGAGGTGACACAACGGTGCTCTGTTCAACTGTGACGTCAGCTTAGGTGTGCACCGCTGTATTAATATGATCTAATTTCTCTAGGCCAGGCCAAGAAGGTCCAACACCTTCCTGCAATGTCTTCGCCACGTCCTGTAGATATCTTGGCAAGACTAGGTGTCCAATACAGAAGTCCTGTCCCGCACTAGCTGCACTGGTTGGGTGGTGTCCTGCCTGGATGATGTCTGATTCTTAAAGGACGTCCCCAACAGTGAACCGGTGACGGGAATGGTAAATGGCCTGCACTTGTATAGCACTTTATCTAGGATCCCAAAGCGCTTCACACTACAATCATTCATCCATTCACACATTGATGGTAGTAAGCTACATCGTAGACACAGCTGCCCTGGGGCGGGCTGACAGAAGTGAGGCGGCCATGGGAGGACCTAGCAGCTGACCGCTTATTGTGGAGAAGTGCCTCACTGAAACGTACCAGAGCTGGTGAGGGTATCCAGAGCCAAACTTCCTCCAGAGATGGATCTACCTATACCTGTGACACCTGCAGTTTCAGGATTGGGCTTTAACAATGGTGCTCCTGCACAGCAGGACAGAAATGAAACCATAGCAGACTTGGACTGAGGGGCCGATCAGTAACATCTAGAGGAAACAAAGTTTAATTATAAATAGGTGTAATGGACAAGTTTTCACACTGAACTGTTGCAGTACAGATGTCAGGGACAGGTGATCACTGCTTCTGGTAAGTGACCATTTAGAGGCAAAGACGGTGTTTAAAGACATGTCGTCATACCTTCTTCAGAAGCTCCAGCTGATCTGGGATGAACCAGAGCTGCGATATGTAAAAAGATCATTTCAGGTCACGTTTGGAGAGGCTGACGTGAAGGGGGACTGGTATGAACAAATCAAGGAGAAGAGCAGATGTGTGCAGAGAGTCAGTCCCGTCTTCAGGTTGGGAAGACGTTGCATCAGTTGGAGGTCGTCTCAGGTCAGTCGGTGATAAAATGAGCAGTTCTGAAAGTAAAGCCACCTCAGGGCTCTCCTGCTGCTTTTAACTCACCAGACCATGAAATTCTCCTCTAGAGAAGATGTATCAAGTGATACTCAGGCTAAAAACGGTTCAAAACCCCAACCTGTCATATATTTTATTTATTTATTTTTTAACTCCTCAGGAAGTAGCGTTTAAGGTGTGCAGGGTGTTTTAAGGACAGGTAGCAATGTTAGCATGCTTTCTGCATTAAAACATAATTTACCACCTTACTATGTTTTCCTGCCCTCAAGCACCTACCTGTTTAATTACACACGTTAACCGAAAATTATTTCTGGTTAACTCCAATCCCACACCTTTAAAGGACTAGATCAGAACTTTAGAGGTGGGGTTGTGAACTAATCTCACTTTTGTGTGCACCTCTTTTAATGTCCCCAATTTAGAGAAACGACCTAATTTTGACTGGAATGACGAGCAAACGGCTAGTCCGAGCAGGGCCAAGATTAAAGTGGATTACTGTCGACCTAAAACCACTCCAATCTGGAAAAAGGTCCGTTACCATTTGTTTTAAAATCCTTTTACATCCCTGTTAATCTTGCACTTTCATCTCTGTAGCGAGTTCCTCAGGCTGAACCTGAAGTGCTACAGCTAACTGATGCTGCCACGATTTGCTGATCACCAGTATGTTGCTAAACTGACCTAAAAAATTGTCCATTTTTACCAAAATCTGATTAGAAAATCAGTTAAAATGTTTATCAACTGGCATTTAATTGTTAATTTAACAAATCAGTTTATCAAAATCTCCAGTTTCATTTTATTTAATTAATTTTTATCTTTCAAGAATCTCATTAGTTTCTCCATTTGTGTGTTTTAGCTTCATTTTTTATGACTTTTTTAAGAATAGCCATCAGTTCTCAGCGAGATTGATTGTAAATTTAAAAAAAAAAAGCACAAAATGAAATCTGCTGAGTCCATTTAATATTTTTTCCTGTACTGGTTGTCCCTCTCCATCTGTCCCATTTATTATTTATCCTGCAGTGAAGTCATGGTCTATAAAAGGTGGAATATCTGTCTGGCCCAGTTGAGCTGTACTTTGGAAGAGGAGTCGAATAAATCTTGTCCTCCTGCGGACGAGGACAACGGTTTTATAGCGTAAAAGGTGCAGTGCTCGAAAAGATCTACAGCCATTTAGGCGCTACTTTAAATTAAATTAATTTACCATTTGTCACTTGGACATTGAATGAAAAGAAAAACGGTCACAGATGTTCCAGTATCGGGATTTGTTATGTTTGTATCCCCGGAGCGGCAGTCGTCTTTGCTGACATGATTTATGGCACTTTGAGATGTACGCAGCTGTCTGAACACGTTTGGATGCACAGAAACACAATAAATGTTTGCTCAAACCCAGACTGGGCTGATTTACAGAGGAGATGTTCTCTGGTAGGGGTCTGAAGTCGTCGTGTCGGGTTTTCCTGACAGCTTATCGTTTTAACATCCAGCTGCTAAAACCAAATAGATTTGATATCTGTAACAAACAGGTAAGAGGGGAAATAGGTGGGCTATATTGCTTAGAAATGTCTCTTTTATTAAATAACCAGGAAATAGCCATGCGTGCAGATGTCTGAGGTGGAGGTAACGTTATATTAACATTAAAAGAAAAATGAAAGAACAGGTTCTGTACTAAACATGAAAACTGTTGAATTTTCCAACATAGAGGTGAGAAAAGAGGTTCATAAAGTTTTTAACTTTTACTCCTGGTTATCTGAGTGTAACTGCTAACGATAATAAACATCAATAAAAAGTATGTTCAGACAGGGCCGTATCAAACTGAGGTCAACCACTCATTATCAGCTACAATGAAGACCAAAACTTCATTAAAATAGAAGCATTTATTTAAAACAAGTGACTTGAATGTGTATATGACATGTATTTGTGTGTGTTTGTAAATCCATGGGGATCAGCCTCATCTGAAGCAACAGAGGACTCAGGGCACAACCATGATGACTCACTGAAATG
>NC_051435.1:2780063-2784942 GCF_001649575.2 Kryptolebias marmoratus | reverse complement strand
CTCCTACAGGAAACTGGTGGAGCTACGCAGAGAACCACGCCGTTCAAAAGCCTTGTTTGGATTCATGTTTTTATAATCTACACAGCAGAGAAACACTGAGGTCTGGAGCTCGGTGTCCTGTGCTCAGGGCTGTATTCTGTATCGTTGTTTGACGTAAACTGACAGTTTGAGTTTCAAGTGGCATTTGTGGGTGGCAAAGCAGAGTTAAAAAGCTTAGCCCTTGAGAAATGTCACTCAGACAGAAAGTTTGAGTCCGACCAATGAGCGCGCGGCGATTCATCACCTGAAGCGTTTCTGTTACACCGCCCGTGTGTTTACTTCATGGTCGTCAGTGAAAGAGAATGCGCTCTTGTTCTGTGCTGCGTCAGAGTCCAGCTCAGGTAGATGCCCACGGCTTTTCAGTCGTGGAGCATTTCACGGAGATTAGGAAAATGTCAAACGATGTAAAACTATCCCCAAAGACGACAGTCAGCAGGACGGGAAAATGAGAGGCAGATTCTTAGATTTCTGCATGGATCAACGCCACACAATATCCTGTACTTGTCTAGTGGGAGACTCCATTTTATTCCTTGAAATGTTTGCAATAGTCCTGAAAATCAAAAAAAATCAGACCATCTGATGTAAAAGTCCTATTCTGGGTTGGATGCTGTTTGTTTAAATTGTCTCTAAAGCCTGCATCTCACTGGGCTTCAACTTGAGATTAGTTGGAGACAAAGGTTTGCCTGAAGTACACAACGACTGTAAGGATCTGAATGACATTCTCACGACAAGATTTCAAATTTGTGACCTGCTCCTGAACAGCTGCGAGGAGCAGTGCGATAGTTGTGCGTGACGGTTGAATCTGGACGTGGTTTCTCCCCGGTCCAGCAATCATTTTGTCATCGGACACAGAGCGATACGAACCTCAGACCTGCTGAGGACCAGGCTGTCTGCTGAACTCTGCAGCGGCAAAGATGAGATCTCACTGAGCAGCAACATTGGTGGAAAACTTTCCTCCAAATTGCAAGAAATAATGTAAATTTTCATTGCAGTCTTACTGAACTGCAAAGTAACCATCAAGCTGTGTCTGTTTTGAACAGGCATGTGTTTATTTCTGTTTGCACAGCTTTTAAAACTGCAATCTTGGCCGTAAACATTATATTGTTGCACATCCTGGCTCATTTTGGCAGCAGCCCACACATTTCTGATTCAGTCTGCTGGAGTGCACGTTGGAAATGAGCAGATTTGGACCACTTTGTCAACATTTATTTGTCAGTTTAGTTATTTAGCCTCAGAGGTTTGTTAGAGAGCTGCCACCCACCTGTCAAAATAAAACTCTAGTTCTCTTGAGAAGCAAAATTTCCGATGGGGTTTAGATGCCCAAAAGCCGTCCTCCTGCAGCTCATGCCAGGAAGATGAGAACCCCACGGAAGTTGCAGGATGTTCTGGAGACATGCTGTTCGCCAACTACTCACAGCCCACTGAGATACGGCCTTAAAGAATGGCTGTGATCACGCGGGGCCTGTAATGTCCAGTTATTGAGTCTAATCCATCGCGGTTTGCTTTCATAGATCCCCAAACCCTCACAAAGCCAAATTCCAGACAACAACTCTGACCTTATTGAGAGAAAATGTGTCTTTTGAACATGTTCAAAGATGGACCTGCGACTCACGAGGAAACTGTAAACTCTTGCGAAACATTTTTGGAAACTCCCTCTAAGAATGTTGTCGCAGCCCGGTGAGACGCTGGCTAAACGTCTGACTGGAATCTTCTTGTTGCACATTCTGCAGCTCAGAAAAGCAGAAACTTATTGTAGGTCTGAGATGTCCTGCGATTCAGACTCACATTGCTTGTGATGACAAAACAAAAGCCACAAAGAAAACTATTTTAAATTGGGGATAGTAGGGGTGGGTGTTTCCAGCAAAAATACTCCTCGATTTTGTAACATTGGATTATTTTGGTTGCAGTTGCAGCTTCATACAAAACTTTTCTATTCTTCACATGCACAAGTAAATAAATCGGCACAACTTGGGGGGTGAAAACGCTGAGCTGAACTAAGCATGGCTCCAGTTTGAACAGATATGAGCGTGCATTTATCACGTTTAACCTTACAAACGATTTTAGGATTGTTCCCTAAAAGCAGCTTCGACAGGAAAGCATATTGTTGAATTAAAATAGTTTATTTCTTGCACTCGCTCTGGATGAGAATTTTTTTGTGTTAAAGTATTTTTAACATAGATGCAGAGGCATGAACTAAAGTAAAGAGGCTGTAAAGGTTGTAGTTTTCTGATTTATTTTAAAAAATGTATACCATGGTTTCATTCTCAGGCATATTTTTTTGTCAGTATATTCAGAATTTGGTGAACCAGTTTCCTTTTTTCTCTCTCTCTCTTCATGGCAGCATAATGTGTGCATATTTATTTTAAGTATGAGAATGCTGCGCTTCCAGAATTTGCGGGGAAGTCCCTCTTTGCCCAAAATGGGGTGTGTGCTTGCAGACATACCAAAGCAACAAGGCATTTAATGCTGTTGACTGGTTCAAATAAGTATTATTCTATGCCAACCCACCCTTATACAAGTCTGTTATAAAGGGTTCACTGTAAGGTTTGTTGCTGAGGAGTTTCTGTTCACTGATGCATGCAAACAGAACCAGTCCAAGAGTCAAAACAGACGTTCTGCTTTAGCATGCACACTGGCACTCAAAACCATGCAAACTCGCATAAAAGTAATGAAAATTAATTACGTTTTGTCCTGAAACCTAATAGGGTAATGAGGAGAATTATTATTAATTTTATTATTTGCCTGAAGCCTTCCTCTACCAGGGTGGCTTCTGCATTTTCTGGCACTCCTTTCGACTGGTAGAGACCATCGTGGACTGGGGTTATGAAGAGTTTCTCAATTATAAACACGAAAAGCTTCCAAAAGACATTCCCTCTGGCTTTTCTCGAAACATTCATTAAGAGTTCTGGATTAAAAGTTTCCATTTTAAGTCTGCGTTGATGTCACAGAGGTAGCGACACGCCCTGGAGTTTCACCTTCTGCATGAAAAGGTGAGAGCAGAACGCCCTGAATGTCAACAAAAAAAACAAAAAGCTACTCGGCTGGAACAAAAATCTTTGTACAAATGAGAAAGTGGTGTTAGTTTAGTTGATCCAAAACACTCTGCCAAGTGTGTGTATTTTATTTTATTCGATCTTGATATAAAATCTGGAGTACAAACATACAAATATGATCAAACCAGGGCAGAAGATTTCTGTTTAAGATGATTCCCTCACAACCTGGTCTAGGAGAGGATGGATGGATGGATGGTTGAACGGATGGATGGATGGATGAACAGTTGGATGGATGGATGGATGGATGGTAGACGTGCAGTCATTCAGACATTCTTGTATTTGTTCACTCCAGTCCTGATGGGACTCAAACAATTAAACTCCTGATTTCATATTTTTCTTAGTATTTGGTTATCCATCAAATATCTGTCGAGGCTCAACTTGAACAATCTTCAGAACCATGATGAAAGCTTCTCAAGCGTTCATTTCGTGTGGTTCAAGACAAACACAAATGGTAAATTGTTCCATAGAAGTAATATTTGTCCATGACTCTGATTAGGGGCTCGGTGTAAGCCCTTATCCAGTCCGGTGTGTGATGTTTGGCTTCGGCTCCAGGTTGGACGCCTCACCATCTCCATGTTTGTTCCTGCAGACAGCCAACGCGTGAAGCGTTCCGGTTCGTCAGTAATTGCCGTGTGCGATCATTCACTGGGCTCTCCCCGGCTCTTTGCCGTTATTGTTGTGGTGTTCCCGAGTCATAATCACAGGCAGATGGTTGCAGCCTCTCCATCTGGACGGGGTTTTCCCCTCTGTAAATAAATGAGGTCTGCTCATGAAGAGAGGTGTGATGTCAGCTGTTTGCAAAGAAAATTACTCAGACTTCTGTGAGATTTCATTTTTCGATACTTGGTTTAAACCAGGGGTGTCCAATCCTGGTCCTGGAGGACCTCCATCCTGCAGATTTTCCTTGTTTCTCTGCTCCAACACACCTGATATGAATCAATGGGTGATTAACAGGCTTCTGCAGAACATGAAGAGGTGATTTAACCTCTGAATCAGGTGTTGGAGCAGAGAAACAAGGAAAACCTGCAGGATGGAGGCCCTGAGGACCAGGAGAACCATGAGAGTGGGACAAAAACAGGCTCTGAATTATACTTTTCTTATTCTTGATTTACCAGTAAGTTAAAGGAATCAGGATTACAGCTGGATGTCTGTTTGTGTGGCTCCTCAGTCAACCAGAACATGGCATATATCCACACATTTCAGTTTTAAACTGAGAAAATTCCTCGGATGAGAAGCTAAATGTCTTCAGCTACAGAAAAAAACATCCAGTTGTCTTGATTTTAAACTCTTAGAAACTCACAATTGGATGAAAACTTTAAATTTTCACATAAAGAAACAATTTAATATGAACTAACAACTGAAGAAATGTTAGACATATCTTTAATTTAAATTAGGGACATCTAAAGCAAAAAATGTTTTTGACATGAACGTTTCTGTCCATTAGTTTCCTGTTTTCCAGACTTGTGACGTGAACTTTACTGGACTCCTCTCGCACAAGGAAAGACAAATCTCATGGCAATTTCAGAGTTCAGTGCATAGATGGGCCAGTGGCCAAAACTATCTGCCAGGAGCCCATCCGTCTCTGTCGGTGTACACAGGAGCTGTGACAGGAAATAGCCTTGAGGATAACTAAGCAGGCGTCTTCGGACTCCCTCCAGCTCATCTTGATTTAGTGGTTCGGCTCAAAGGTCAGGATGCCTCGTGTGTTTCCATGGAGTTTAAACTCCCCGTGGGACTGAGAAAAGTCCCGAGGTGCACGGGAATCCAACCGTACCCGAGTTTCCCCG
>NC_051435.1:2774646-2778708 GCF_001649575.2 Kryptolebias marmoratus | reverse complement strand
GTGAGGCGTAAGAAATGACTGCTAATGATGAGCTTTTTGAAGTTTGATCTATTTGTCTGAGTTCATTAAAGTCTGTTTGCTCTAAATTCTGTATAATCTGTAACTGGGAAAAGGTCATTGATATTTCTATATGAATGATTTGACATAATACATCTAAAACCAATTAATTGATGTAATTTTTAATAAGTATTGATCGTGATTGGCCCTTGGCTTGGACCAAATTTTAATTTTTCGCCCCCATGTGTCACTGGGTTTGACAGCCCTGGTTTATAACAATCTGTTTTATAATCAGTTTGTCTAAAAGACAATTAAATGTTGTTTAACCTCAGTTTGTCCCAAGAAACCTGTTTTTACATGAAAGACAAAAAGATAATCCAGGCTCACTCCTAGTGCAGAAGTGTTCATCAGCTTGTTCTGCTGCTTCTTTCTCCTGATATTTAGCTAACACAGAGGTGTGCTGTTACTGCTGCTGCATCGAAATAATAAATAAAGTCATGAAACTAAACATATTTAAACATGAGCTGAGACAGTCAAAATAGTAGCTAAAATAATCTAAATTAAATCACGATGAAGTTAAAGCTGAACTAAACAACAATTAGAAATCTAAGAATATCTAAAATATGAGCTAAGATAAACTAAACTAAATGCACAGGAAGGGAAATTAAGTTTGTTTGGTCAGAAATCTGTTTAGGGTCGTACAGTTTTTGTTAAAAAACCTCAACCTTCATATTCAGCCTGCTCAGGGATATGAAACCTGTTTTTTTATTTTATCGTGCAAACTTAGTTCTGTCATGAAAATAATGAACCTTTTTTTTAAGATAAAATTGTATTTATTTTCATAATTTGAATTCTGAGTTGGATATTTGTATCTGATTACTGATTATCTCCTCTTATTGGATCTTGGCTGACGGATTTTAAGTTTATTATATTTGTTGGATCCATTTGGACCATAAATGTTGCCAACGAGTTCATATTTACTTTAAATATAAATCAGTTACTCCGTTCTTGATGGTTATTTACCCTGGGTTCGTTTTCTACACAGAACTTCTTTGATCGTTCTTCTTTAAAATAAAAAAAAAAATTGTTTTACCCCTCGAAGACTTTCTGCCTTTTCTATTAAATACCATAAATCTCCCAGTTTAAGTGGTTCCTGGGCGTCTGTCCCAGGATTTTTTTGTCTTTTAAACCTTTGCACTCATTCATCAAACCACGACTTCATCTCTTCAACAAAGTAAATCAACCCTTTATATTAATAGTATTTCAGAATGATTAACTGATCCCTGTTCGTAACTTGGAGGTAAATCTGAGTGCCTTGAATTATTCTGAATGTGGAGGTTTTCTGGTATGTAAACACGGGTTTCCATTAGTTCTGCTCCACTGTGACGATCTGTACGGATTGTGCAATATTTGGCATTTGAGGCTTTATTAGAAAACAATTATCTCTGTGGTTTGTTTGACCGTTTAGCTGTGCCCGTTTACCTACATTTTCTGCCGTTACAAAGAAAAAAAAACTGCATTCCCATAGTTAACATGAGACTTTTTGTTTTTTAAAGCGACTGCAGCGGGTAGTTTTTATTCCTAAGCCTTAAAAACGGACCAAACAGCAACTTGGGCGACCACTGACGGTCAAAATGAAACAAATCGGCTCCATTTTACAAGTTTTAACACTAAAGTATCCAGTTTTTTAAAACACCCAAACCTTTAATTAGCCGTTAAAGTTTCATAAATTTGTGCAGACGTGATGTCAGAGCTCCACCAGGATAAATGAGGCGTCTTGCGGCATAAAAAACAACCTAATTTCTCATCTTTACAGTGAATTTAGCATTTTTTCAGATAAATATGAAGATGTGAGTCAGTGTGACTGAATGATAAATGACGGGTAATCGTTCCTGAATATGGAACAGTAAAAAAATAAAATATAGCATCAGTTTTTTTTAAGTTTAATGTACATTTGATCTAAGACCATTACAATAGATCTAGTAAAAGTGAAAATGCTTATATTATTCATGCATAGTTGGCTCATTTTTCTTTAAGGTATTAGTTATCATTCAACAAATAAACGATAAATTAAACAAAAGTGATCAAATGAGAGTAAAAGCTGTTTTTTTTCTACAGTTTAAAGACACTAAAGGCTTTAATGTTGATACTTCCTCCTCTGATGTGCAATATATTATTTTACTAACCCTCCATTATTCAGAAACGATCATTTAGCTTTTCAAACTGATTCATATAAAGGTGCCTTTTTTAATCCCGGTTGATCTCTGACCTCATTTAGACGGTGATTATTTGTCTTTTAAAGCCTTTTTCCAGTTCAGGGATGTTCCTCCGCCTGTAGCTTTCTGTGCTAAAGACAGAACTTTGGCACAAACAGGCCGTATTTAGGTTTTGCATGATTTACGCAGTCCGTTGATGAACCGAGTGGAGCAGCGGTGAAAGAAATGCCTTCCTGTTAACAGAATCAGTCATCGAGCGATGTCATGAGTCAGTTCTCAGAGGTGTTATTTGTGTGTTTTAAACTCGACATTCAGTCTGTCAGGTGAAAAACGACGTGTTTTCTCTCTCGGCTTCCCAGCGCTGTTTGTTTGTGTTTGTTTGGAACATGACAGTCAGGAAGAAGGCTTTGGGATAATTGTGCTGGTTGTTTCAGCGGGCCACCCTGCTCTAAGTTGGGGTTTATATTTACAAAAACAAAATGCAGGGGGGGGGAGTAGGCGTCAAACACAATGGGAATCGTTCCGTTCTCATGCCCAAAACGCTCTAAAATACACTTGGCTCTGCATTGTTCGGCTCCAGCCCTAAGAAGCTGTGAAATTGGCTCAAATCGAAGATGAATTGTCTCTGAGTTTATCCACGAAGCCACAAAGTAAACACTGGCAAAGAAAAGTCAATGTTTGTTGCATTTGAAGGAGTTATTTTAACAAGCCGGGCACTGCGGGGCCACGGCTTGACCCGACTCGTTCTCTGGAGATGGTTTGGTTTTTATTCTCCATGATTGTTCTCACACACAGCTTCCATTTGCCTTTTTATTGACAAATGGTGATTAAGACGAGAGATTGCAGCTTAGCAACTCCAGTCAACAGGACCATTATCTGCAGAATACACAGCGATTAGGTTGGAGGCCTGGAGTATAATATGTTAAATGTGTGTTATCATTGGCTCCGGGCACCAGAAAAATATGACTGTCGAATCTGATTGTAGCAGGGTGGAAATAAATTGCATCTCAGTTGCACGCGAGCTTGAAATCTGCTCACCGGGGAGGTTTTTCCCGATGCGTCAGCGTGATTTCTGTCCGATTTCTGTCCGTCTTAAGAACCAATTAAAGACGTTTGTGGTTTAATTTTTCAGATCACTCCAAATGTTGCCGTTTCATCAAAGTTTCCCGCGTGCTTGCTCAGCATTAGTAGCAGATGTCAGTAACTGAGGAGCACCGAGAGGCTGACGATGTGACCGCGGGCAGATGTAGTTTGTTACATGTCGTTTCAAGTCTCTGGCCTCTTCAATCCAAGCTGGTTTACAAAGTTAACTGCACAGTAGCTGCTTATTGTTGCATGGTAAAAAGAACTTTAAACAAAAGGCTTTGGGTTATTTGATATTTTAGCTTTTTTACAGTAAACCTGAAGCACCTGATAACATCTCTGCAAGTCACGAGTAGTCAGAAGTGCTGGTCGTGTTTGAAACATTTTTGGAAATGTCTCAAGGGTTGAAACATTGAACCCTTTACAGATTTTTTTGGGACGGCTTCTTTTTGTTGAGTCACCCAACTAAAGATGGCGTGTCTGAGTTATTTAACCTGACTACTAAAGGTGTAATGGTACATATTCAGCTGAATTTCCTCTTTACTGGAATCTGAAATTACCTGGATCTATTGAGCTCCCTGGATTGACAAGTTTGAGACCTATATCCATCCATCCTCTTCCTCTGATCCGGGGTCGGGTCGCGGGGGCAGCAGCCTAAGCAGGGAGACCCAGACTTCCCTCTCCCCAGCCACTTGGGCCAGCTCCTCCGGGGGAATCCCAAGGCGTTCCCAGGCCAGCCGAGAAACATAGTCCCTCCAGCGTGTCC
>NC_051435.1:2758970-2774327 GCF_001649575.2 Kryptolebias marmoratus | reverse complement strand
ACTGCAGACGCTGCACCAATCCGCCTGTCGATCTCCCGCTCCATTTTTCCCTCATTCATGATATTTAAACTCCTCCACTTGGGGCAGGACATCCTCCCCGACCCGGAGAAGGCACTCTACCCTTTTCCGGCTCAGATTTGGAGGCACTGATCCTCATCCTAGCTGCGAACCGCTCCAGTGAGAGCTGTAGATCACAGCCTGATGAAGCCAATAGGACCACATCATCTGCAAAAAACAAAGATCCGATCCTAAGGCCACCAAAACGGATCCCCTCAACACCTTGGCTGCGCCTAGAAATTCTGTCCTTAAACATTATGAACAGAATCGATGACAAAGGGCAACCTTGGAGGAGTCCAACTCTTGAGACGTATAATCTTCAAATATTGATTTAGAGTCAACAAAATAACCATAAATGTGTTCCAACATAGCAATGCTATGTTCTGCTGAGTCTTGAATGTCTTTCCTGCCAGTTCTGGTAAAAAGTTTGCATAAAATGATAACCAAGGCTGTCCGAATTTTGGTCTCGTTGGGATATGGGTGTGAAGATTGTGTGATCTGTTCAGGTTTGTTGTCCTAACCGCTAAGTTTTTCTGATTTTCTCCCTCCGTCTGAACCCGCCCCGACCTTGTCACCTCGTTAATAATCTTCAGCCGTTTTCGGTCCGCTCATTTCTTCCTCCTCCTCCTCCTCCTGGTGTCTGCGTCTGCAAGCTGGGTTTTGCCCACTTGTTTTGTCTCAGTGCATCTTTTGCCTCCCTGTGGGGGTAGAAAACGTCTGCCTCATGAGAAAACAAGTAATCTCAAAATGAAGCACTTTGTTTCAACACGTCCAGTGTGCAATTATGCCAGATCATTTGTTCTCGTTACGTGGGTGGTAAGCAGGTGTGTCGCTGGGCTTATCGTAGATGTGGATGCTCGCTGATTGAGGGCACGACTGGGTCTCCTGTCATGGTGAAAATTTATCATCCAACAAAACCGTGCCAAGGGTGTGTTCAAACGGAAACGAGCTTGGACTCTGATAGATTTCCTTATTTTCCACTGCAGCACTGTGCAAAAGTTTTAAACCACCACCAAAGTATTTTTGTTTGAGAGGAAGTTGGGCTGTCCTGTTCCCCAGTCTTTCTGAAGGTCTTTTATTTTGAAGTTTGGATGGTTCTTCACTCATCTTCTGTCCAGTTCTTCTACATGAACATTGTGAATTACGTATGTTTTTAGAGGAAAGACAAGTGAAATTTGTGCATGGTGCAGTTTGAATGAGTTTACTCCAGTATCCAGTCCCTCCAGGATTTCGCGGGGCATTTTCCTAAAAGTTTTGATTTTTTTTTTTTTTTTACTAAAATCAATAAAAAACCCTAACTTTAAATATATATACCAAAAATCCTTCCTGAGTTGTAAGATCATTCCCAACAAACATTGACATTCTCAAAAGGTGCTTTATTTGAGAACTTTGATAGCTTCGAAACTGACATTCATGAGCATTTCTGGATTGTCCCTGGTCTGCAGCTCTCCTCACATGTTTTGCAGACACAAAGTGTTTGTCGATGCGTTTATGTTCCATGATTACACTGCAGGACGTGCAAAACAGCTGCAGCTGGGGAGGAAACTGGTTTGCTGAAATCTTTGTGGGCAAATGTGAAGCATTAGCGCACATTTTGGCTTCGGTCGCTGCTCCTGCACGCTCCCACCATTCTGATGTTAACAGGAAGTGATGTCACGTGTCTTCTTCCTGAGTTATTTGGGGTTATTTTGTATTCCACGCGACACAAACCCACAAAGAAGAGACTAGACCGCAGAAACGGTGGCGAATCACTTTAGAAACAATAAATATTGGGTTAAAGTTGCGGGAAAGTTGCAGTGTTTTGGGCAAAGTTGCAAAAACTTGCTAAAGTTGTTAATCTAAGGACACATTACTCATCAACAACGTAAAATGTTGTCCATATTTTTATTTTCTTTATCGGTCATGTCATTCCATTAAAACATAACAAATAAAACCAATTAGTGCGTGAATCAGATCACTTAATGACAGAATTGTATCTCCATAAAGATGCTTATAATATAAAAATGTTACGTCTTTGTGTGGAACTGCGAAGCATTTTTTTCCTTTTCTGTTTTTTCCCCACAAATCCAAGTTATCTCCTTGATTATTGCTGGCTGTATTTTATTTAAAGCTGCTGCTGGAGGACAGATGTTTTGTTTTTTTGTGGTCATAAGTTCTGTTTTTTATTCTCTCAGGGGTGGTGTTCCCCAGCAGGGAAAGAAGATAATGATAATAATAATAATAATAATAATAATAATAATAATAATGTTTAAAAACCTGTTGCTTATGGAAGTAGATGGAAACAAGTTGTTGCAGTTACTACATGAATTCTTATCTCTCAGCTGCAACTTCCTGCTTTGTGTCAAAACTCTTAGCTGAGCTTTTATTGTGAAAGAGCTGCTTGAAAATTTTAGGCGACAATTTGTTGGACTGATCCAGAGCCTTTTTTTTTTAAAAGTTTGATAAATTAATTTTCACCAATATGTCGCTGAGCAGTAAGATATGTTTGAACTGTAACGATGTGTGACTCATTTTAATGTATTCTTCGGCTGAAAGGTGCCCTGAAGCACCTCTGCACCCAGACCTGTTATTATCGGAGCGGATTTAAAAAGTGAGCATGGATTGGTTTACTTATTTGCACAACTAAAATTATTCTGCAGGTCTCATTTCTTTTATTGTGGCAGTGCTCTTTCTCCTGTAATGTTTTTTTAATCTCCATTTATCCAAGCTGCTGCTCCGATGATTAAAGCGTTGAGGTGATTGATGCTTTTCGTGCAAAAAATGCACCTTTTTAATGTGAACACAGATCCTGAAAGTCAGTCTGCGTTATTAGAACCACCTGTGGATGGTTTTACTTTTAGTTTTTTGCAATGCACAACAATGGTGACGTTTTGTTACAAAAGTGGGCAGATATTCTTTTTAATATTGTTTATTTTGGGGCTGTTTGTTGGTAAAATAGCTCATGAAGTGCTGCATCTTTTAAGAAATATTAATTGGATCCACATCTACAATTAAACCTTTTTAAAGTCAAACTTTGCCAACGCAAAAATGGTGATCACTCGCCCAATTTTACAGATATTGAGCTAAAATTTAAAGCAGTAGTTATTCACAACACATACTCTGAGCATCTGTATAGAAAAGTTTAATACATACATTTTGCAGGTAGAATCTGTAGCTGTACTCTTTGTAAATGTAAAGAAAACAAGTCAAATACTTGCGACAGAAGAGCTCCACCCTTTGAACCGCAGGAAAACAACACGACAAAGGGTTAAAATGGTTGACCTGACCCCCAAATATCAGTCCGATCAGGCATCTGTGGGGATGTGGTTGGGGAAAACAAAAAAAAAAAATCCACGGAGGGCCCCACCTCCACAACTTACGGGACTTAAAGGATCTGCTTGGCACGCCGCGACGCCCGACAGCACAGAACAACCCTGAGAGGTCTTTCAGAGTCCATGCCTTGACAGGTCAAAGCTGTTTTGGAAAACCCATCTGACAGGTGGTTTTAATCAGCCTACAAGGGCACCGTGGTTTGCTTTGGCTCCTTTGACTCCTTCTCAAAGAACTCCAGTTAACGACTATATTCGTTTGTTTGTGTGTTTTTTAACTGGAAACAAAAACCCGTCACTTTTCCCCATCAGCCGCAGAATTAGCCTATATGTTGTTTCAAAGCTGCCTTGGCGACACACCTACAAATACATTCCTCGCTCTTTTATTTTTAACAGTATCGACGTTTCGGAGAGAGAGAGAGAGGCCTCTGTTTACAGCTGTATCCTCGGTATCGCCCCGGCAGCTCTGGAGTCGCGCCAGAAAAACAAGAGCATGACAGAGAAGAATCGGCGGGCGTGGCGTGAACATTACTCATCAATCCCAGGTATTTCTATTAATACCCTCCAATGATGCTGCAGCGGCGCGGTGGAGACATGTCAGTCATTGTTTGGGCTGTCTTCTTGTGGCTTTAGAGGAATCCAGGGCATGAGGTGCACCTCGGGGCAAGACGTGGATCCGTCTGACACCTCTGAGTGAAACCTTTACCCCGGCTGAGCAGTTTGTGTTAGCCAGAAGCTAAACCTTTTATTTAACCATTAAAAGACTCGATTCAAAATCTCTTTTGCCCTAGAAAAACGGCACCATAGGAGAAGATTACACATCGCATAAAACCTGCAACAACACAGCGAGAATACATTTATTAGGTCAATGCAACAGCGATCATTAAAGGTACTCTTTGCAAAGACATGAAGGAAAACCAAAATTTGTGCAAACGTTTCTTTTATTTTTCATTAATAGTCAAATTAACAATACATATGCAGAAGTTGTTTCCAAATACTACAGAAAACGTCATTTTTATTCACAATGATCAGATCTGGAGTCTGCAAACTCTTCAGCAGCTCCTTGAGGCTTTCACCAAAAATAACTTGTTTAAATTAAACATGTTATTAAACTATTACAGCAGTGAAACCTTCAGAGCTGTCTTTATTAAAAGATTAAAACTATTAAAAACTTTTACTGTTATTATGATGCAATTTACTATAATTTCTGTCGAGCATTTCGGAAAAAAACGCTTCTCAAAAGATTTTCCCGGCAGCATGTGAGCCCTGAAACATCGCTCTCAGTTGCAGAAACGGGTTTGAATAAATCTGAAATTTAAATAAATCCGTCCGATCGTCAGTTCGTTTTGTGGAGATTAAACCGCAGAACGCCAGGATTCAGATTCTATCCAGAAGCGCATGGCCGTGTCAGATTAATGCCCGCCATGACAGCTTCTGCCTCGGGGGGGTCTGCAGGTTTCATGAGCGTGATGGATGTTTGTGGAGCGAAGTATCAGCAACCGTTGCTATTATGAATTCTTTTTCTACCTGTGACAGAACAAACCGATGTAACCTTTTTAAAAAAAAAGTTCATCATTTCATCAATAGTTGTCTTCTTGTAGAAGATGTTTACGGTAAGACGGTAATTGTTAAAAAGCATGGGTATCTTTGGCTGCCTTTCAGCAGCTGCAGGTAGCGCTGCGTGGCTTAAAGTCGGAGCTTAATGCGAATAAAACTGAGTTCAGATTGTTTACCAAAAGTTGCTCGTCGAACCCAGATAACTCTGGCATTTCTACCAGATCTTATTGAAAGAGTATCATCCTGTAAGTGTTTGGTTGGATGATGATCTTTTAAAGAGCGTATTGAGCATTTAGTAGAAAACAAAACGATAAAAAATTGTAGGTTAGTTTGCGCTTTTTTCAAAATGGGTCCTTTTTTTCAGGTAAAAAGTTGCTCACTTCTGCACATTTAGATTCTGTGTACCAGGGGTGTCAAACCCAGTGACACCAGGGGGTTAAAATTAAAAATTTGGTCCAGTCACGATCAATATTTATTAAAAATTACATAAATTAATTGGTTTTAGATGCATTATGTCAAATCATTCATATAGAAATATCAATGATCTTTTCCCAGTTACAGATTAGACAGAATTTAGAGCAAACAGACTTTAATGAACACAGACAAATAGATCAAACTTCAAAAAGCTCATCATTAGCTGTCATTTCTTACGCCTCACTCAGCTTTTAAATTAATTTTTTAACAATAAAACAGACAAAAACCTGATCATACAGAAATTAAAACTATATATTGTTGGCTTCTAAGTCACTGTCAGAGAAAACTTCAGTTTCTTTAAGCAAAATAAGAATCAGAGACTCGATCTGAACCAGACTGGAGGGCCGGATGAAATGTTACAGAGGGCCGGATCTGGCCCGCGGGCCTTGAGTTTGACACGTGTGCTGTATACCATAGTTTATGAACAAATCCTTTGTATAGTGAACATTACTGAGCTTTATTCTGAAACAATCAGAGTAGTTCTAGTTTCTGATGAATGAATGAAAGAATGTCAAGTAGTTTCGGGTTTTTGTTTTTTTTTATCCGAACACATCAATAGGATGTTGTTGATATAAAGGTTGTAAAAGATGCTGAACTCATTATTTTAGCTTGCTACATCTGATTAACTTCTATCAGAAACATGAAGAGCATCTGATCAGGAATCCTGTCCATGTAAGGATCTTCAAATTGTCAAAATCCTTTTTAACTACCTAAACCAGTCTGCAAAACATCCAGTCAAAAATGACCTACATGTACGCACAAAAATCCGTCTTATCTTTATTATATCTAGTCTCTTTTTTTTCTGTGTGCATCGTTTAGTAAGTGATCGATCACAATGCATTCATTTGTTTTTGTTCTGTCTTTCGGACATTCAAGAAGAATGCAAAGAAATAATAAAATGGTTCAGACCTTTCCAGCAGAGATGTTGTTTTGAGTCTGCGAGGAGAGCGAGTGTGAAAGCTAATATGTGCTGGGTTTGGTGCAGGCCGCTGCAGAGCTGTAGTTTCAGTGCGTCTCAGACTGAATCTGTATTGTTCGAGCTGTCAGTCAGGAATTAAACGTGCATGCCAAGAGCCAGAAGCCAGTCCTCCCAAATAAAGATGGATGTTTTCTTGGCTTCTGTCCAGACTGCGGCTTTAGGCTGGAGCATTTTCTCTTACCTGGGGACCAACGAGATTAGCAGGCTTTGTCTGGAAAATACAGCAGCGATACAAGGTAGACATTTATATTAGGTTTAAATTACAAGCTGGTTTTCTCTTAATTAAATCTGATGTTTTAAGGCTTAGAAGGTATTTCAGCACTAATGGGTGTGGGGAAAATTTGGGCAAAACACCTAATAACATGCACACATGCACTGGAAGGTGGGATCTACTGGAGGGTATTTTCATCGTAGGTTTTTAAACGGCTCTAAGAGCAAAGTTGGCAGGTTTTAGAATCCTCTTACACAGATGTTTTGACTTGCATAAGCTTCGCATAATATTCATTACACTTTGCCATGAAAACACATCATCACAGCTTGTTAATACCTGTCTTTTTATAGACAACCACTCGCCTTCTCTTCGAGCTTTTCCCTCCTCCCTGCGAGAAACGCAACGGGGCTGCAGGTGCAGTTTGACGAGCGCAACTCGTCCAAGCCATCAGTGTGTTTTTACAAGATCACAAATCTTCCCTGAGCCCTGTTGTTTGAGTTTCTGAGTGTGTTTAATTTCAGAGCGCAGTCACGGGTGTGCGTGTGCACGCTCACACGTGAGCATGACTCAGTGAAGATCTCTCGCTGGCTTTCTGATGAAACCTGTTGGCTTCATCAGCAGTTTCTGAAGCGAGGTCGTGGAGTTCGCTGGGAAAACATCCTAACACGCTCTCTTCCTGCTTTTTAAACTACAAATTACATTCAAGGACTGAGTGGAAAGAAAACCCTGAATGATAAGCAAAAAATGTTGTCTCAGTTCGATGTTTTGGGTTTTACTAGTTTAGTGCTGAGTTACGAAAGCCCATACCAACGCTGCTGTATTTCACTTTTACAGTTTATTCCTGTAGCGCTTTAAAAAAAAGAAAAAAGCTAAAAAAGTGTTAATGACAGACGGTAAAATGCCTTTAAAAACAAATGTCAAAAAGCTTTTTTTTTCATTAATCTTATCTCTGTAATTTCAGCACCTTCCATACAAATTAATGCAAAACCTGTTCTGCAGTCATGAGAAGCAAACCGTTAAATCTGACTATATGTGACTTTGAGTCACATCCAGCTTTGAGATGATTAATTGGCTAATAACCAATCTAGCTGCTTGTCATTTCCAAGAACATTTAAACGCGACGTGGTTTCTAGAAATGTATTTGTCTGCATAATGCTGTAGTAACGACACCTGGCCTGTATGTGGTGCTGTAACGCTACCACAAAAATGCACCAAAAACAGGAAACAAGGCATGGAGCGTGAAGCTCACACAATGGGGGTTAAATTAAAACAAAAAAGGACTCCATCGGATTATAAATCAGATTAAAGGTGAGGATATCAGTCATTTTTTAGAAGGTTATGATTTTGTCTTCTACACAAAGATTTATTATTTATTTTCCCTCTGGAACCTGCTTTCAAAAAATACCATTATTAGAGCATTCACAAAATTCATTTCCCCTGTGTGTACCCCAGAAGTACCCTGTTTGTCAAATAAAACCGGGTATGTTAGTTTTAAATGCATTGATAGAGTAATTATTGGGAAAAAACATGTGGGCCACTGCCAGCATGGCTACAAAGAGGGCTGAGTTGGGTACGAAGTGGGTGGAGGTGGAGAATGAAACAAGCACGGCCAGGAATACTGTTTTGCAAGTTGTGCACGAAGAAATAAGCTGATATTTTTCCATATGTGGTCATGCAAAACACGCCTGCATGCACACCTATCGTCTGCACGTCCAACAGTCGCAGCTCAGATGCCACCTTAAACTGCGGCCGAGCGGCTTCACGATCCAGAACCTGAACTTTCCCCATAACCCACTAATCCTGCTTCATTTTCCAAACCGCACATCGGTAATACTGACTGCCTCAGCTGCTTGGACTCATCATCTCCCTCTCTTTTTTGTGATACATGCCCTGCAAAATCCAGAGAGTTCATATGGACTAAACTACCTTTTCATATTTGCACAATCAGTGTCTGGGTTTCCCATAACTTGCTTTTTTGTTTTTTGTTGCTTTGCTTTTGAAATAATCATGCATTGGCCTTCTTTACCAGCACACCTCATTGCTGAATGTTATGTAATATTTAAAGCTGAAGCTGGTATTTTGGGGGGAGAAGTAAGTTATGTTTTTCACCTGCCATATAAAAAAATCCCAGCAGAAATGGATACTTAATGTGTACAACAGTGGTGTAAACTCTCCCAGAGGTCTGCCTCGCTGCAGATGAAATCTAAAACGGTCGCCGGCCGCTCGGGGGACGCACAAGGTGCAGTACACTTGTGAGGTAATGCATCATTTTTTTATTTTTTTTTAAGCTCATTTAGCTCAGTTTGTCATCTGGGATAATATCTGCTGAATGATGAGTTTTGGGTGGGGGTGTGGAGAGACCACCACTGTTCTTTATAACAGGTGCACAGCTGACCCTTGTCTGGACAATTATGGATCAGATTGCACCGTACCAGCTTGCTGCGTCTCTCTCTCCTCGTTTATGTTCATATCAGTCCAAGTTTTGGATTACACCAACTGCAGAGGAGACATGATCTTGATTTGGAGATTAGGAAGAAGTTTTAGCAGCAGACGAATCTGGTTTGTGTTATGTAGCGAGGAAACTTTGTGGTTGAGCCTGATTTGATGGCTTGATAGTCGTACTATAAACAAATTATAAACTTACAGAAAAGAGCCTGTTCCGATCCTCTAAAAATATCCACTCGAACCACAATATTACCCCGAACTGCAAGTTAAAAATCATCCACTGAAGTGCTCCAGTGTGAGCTGATAAAATGCGTGTAATAAGTTTCCACCGCGTGTCGTCATGGCTGTTTTTTCCTGAATGTTTGTGAAAAGCGGCGTGGAGCAACAGCCATTTAATTAGGATCCTTTTCCTGACGTTTTGATGAAACTCTGCAGACAATCAGCCCGAGTGTCTCCAGGAGCCCAACTCCTCTTAGTACTGTGATTTAAATAAATCTGTGTTTTCTGACAGAGTTTATTAAAGCAGTAAATGTCCATTATTACTTTGTTAGTCTCAAGATATTTAAAGTACATGCATTTAAAATATGGACGTCTGTAGTAAAGCTTTAACTCTTTACAAACAAACCTAACTTGTCTTTAATTTATGGCACAGCTGAGGTTAAATTTGGGTTTTTAAAGACTGTATTCAAAATTATTTTGCTAATTTTGGACACCCTAATTTTGCCCCAGTTAGGTCACAATTACTGTATGTTTTTGGTTCTTCGTGTATTTATTTCATCCGTCTCTGAAGGAGAAAGGGTGATAATGTTCTTGCCAATCTGTGTCGGTTTGTCTCTAATGTAGAAAAGCGTACAATTAATCAAGGGATAAATTTAACTTCTAGAGTCAAGATGAGCCCCACATTGTACTGTATTTTGGGTGAAATCTTTGCCGTTAATTGTTCGTGTCACTGGACAGATTTTAACGAGCTCTCAGAAAGCAGCGATTGGCTTAACAACTACAGCTGTTTAAGTCAAAGTGATGGGTTAATGGGTAAGAATACGACCTGTGTGGTGTCAGGAAAGCTCTAAGAACCGATCCGTCACGTGTTCTTCGTGGGGAACATGAACTTTTGCCCTCCGGCAGACAGTTTAGAGCCGTGGCTCCTAAAGGTGGGGGTCGGGAAGCACCAACGTTGGATGGAGGTCCTGAAGATTTACAGAAATAAATCAACTTTAAATTGCTTTCTAACAGCCTATGTAGCATTAACTGTTATAGAGAGATGAAAAATCATTAGTCAGGAAATATAACCTTTTTAGCAATGATTGTATAAATCTACCTGCAATAATTGTCCCTTATTTTAATGGTGAAAAGCTGGACAGTTTGGGAACCACTGGTTTAGAGTTCCTAAAAACTCACTTCTTACAAGCCATGGAGGTTTACAGTGTTGTATGGTGTGGGTGGGTGTGAAGTATGTGTTTATGTCCTGTTTTTTTACTAAGATGATGGCGAAATGTTATATTCAGAGTGCACTGCGATAACTGGTACAGTCTGAGTAAAAACTAATAAACTGTGAATTTCCCCAAAGGGACAAATTATATTCTAAAATGACCACCTCAGCTAAACATTAGCAAACACAAATATGTTTTTAACTTAAAGGGTGAGCTAAATTTTGGTCTGGCAGTAACTGAGAATCATTCTCTGAGAGCTAACACAGCTAAACAGCTACAACTCTCACATTTTCATCATGAAATCTTAGTTTAAAACGTGGTATGAAAGCCGGTGGGCGATGTGCATTCCTGCAAAGAATGCTTGACCTTTAATTTGCACATATTTGTTCCTGCATGTTGTGAAAGAAAGGGGAACTACAGCAGCAGTAGATGGAGTAAGAAATAAGATGGAGAGAGAGGTATCGTATTCAGCCTGGTCCTGACAGAGACTCCTCTCCAGGTTGAATGGACCCATTGTTTGAACAAAACCTCCATGACACAGGCCATTTCATTACAGAATACGCCCGGGCAGAGGCAGCTGATGGCGGCTGGTTCCCCCTTCTCCTCCTCCTCCTCCTCCTCGCTGCTGTCAATGAGCTCCTTTCTCTCCTCCTCTGGACTACCTGCATGAGTACGCCATGGGGGCGTCGCGCTCTCAGAAACAAACAGCCACCCGTTCCATCACGGTAACAGACGTTTATTCAGTGAAAAAGAAACTGGTAACCTAATAGCCTCTGATGTAATATCTCCCCTCCTGTTGATGCCAAAATGTCACCACATTATCTGTCTCTATCATCTTCCCTCACCAGTAAAAGCTCTTTGTAACGTTTAAATCTCACAACCTGAGGTGGGCTTCAATATTTCATTTGAGTCTGACTTCAAATGTTGTTCGGGGAACATTTTCGAGGACCGCTAAGGAATACTGATCACTGTTCCCATAGAATTTGGAACTGGATCCAATTCCAGTTCCAAAACTGTAAAGATAACCTGCGATTAAATCGATTCGCTTCTCCCCTAAACTTTCGCTGAACCAGACGTCGGCGAACCTGCCAGCTTCCTGTGTTTTGGCTCTTAAGTGCTGTCAGCAGGCAGGTAAGGGGGAGACACTGCGTACCTGACCGATGACGAGGGCACGCACTCGCTTTCCCGAACGTGTTGACATCTTAGTTCACAGATTTATGAACGAAGACAAAAGCAGAGTGAAACATTAGAGTCGTGTGTCGCGGAGATGCTCTGCAGGTGTGCACAAAGAGTGGTTACAGCTCAGTTTGTTACCTAAAAATGAGGGGAAATTCCCACATTCCCTGCCCCCCCCAGACTATCACAGCAGTGCATTATAAATGCAAACATGGGTGGCAAGAAATACTACATCCCAGTACTTACAGGATATGCATATAGAGTTTTAATCTAAGATCATCTTATGGGGAGAAAGGACAAATAAAGTGTCGTTCTCATTTGGGGTTTTGAGATGTTAGCTCCGAAACTTCAGCTCAATGTCTGTAAAATTAAATTAAATTAGTTGGTTAGCTGTGGTGGCCATCCATTTTTTTAACAAGATCAGCTTAATTCTCAGAGAATTCGGTTCTTCATATTGAAGCAACCCTGTCCTGTTAGTAAGACGTGCTGTGAGTGGTTTCCTCTCACTTTAAGCCGTCTGATTACTGAGGTTGGATGAACTCTGTGGCTTCTTTCTGCGTTCAGTCGCCAGCTCTCAGCACCACTTAAATACATGATCTCCCAACTCCGAGGATGCAAAAACAAAGTTTGTCCTCCTCTCGCCTCCCCTTCTTATCTCCGACCTCCCCGTGAACCTCTGTGGTTCCTCGGAGCCGTGCTCGACTTATTGGAAACGTTTAATGCTTCAATTAGCCAGAATATAAAGATTATAGGTTGTCCTGTGTGTTGCCTCAGGTTATGACTTGTAAAAGTAGCCTGGGATGATGGGTTTGCTGTGGAGGAGACTGGAGGTGGACGGGCGTTGTGCAGTGCTTTGTGTAAAACCACAGAGAAACCCAAGAAGGGTTTACGAAAGAAAAACAGTCAAACCGATGCTGATAAGTGTTGGATCAGTTGCAAGTCAAAAATAATAATTTAGATGGATCATAAGACCTCTGCAAGTCAGCAACAACTGAAAGATTTTGGACTATGAGCTGGAAGTGAGGCCAAAGAAATAAAATAAAATGACTAAGCTTTCAGAAAAAGTTCAACCACGTCTCCAGCATCGTGTTCCACAACAATCTGTTAAAACAAATTCTTTGGGTTTTGTTCTGGTGGTTTTTGTTCCAAGTTCAGGATTCGTTTTTCTGGTATGTAGAGTGTTAGCGTTTCCCACGTTTCCTGAAAGCAGCAGGATGGAACCTGTCAGTCACACCTGTGTCGTCTGATGCCCCGCCCCCTCATGCCAAACCAGGGCCAGAAGTTTGAACTTCAGAGGGAATAAAAAGACCTAAAGGGGAGAAATTCTGGTAAACTTGATGTGGTAATCGCTGAAAGTCATTCACAACTCACAGTCTGAATGTTGCACCGGCTGCAGCGGGCGATATGCATTCCTTTAAGGAATGCCAGGCCTTTTGTTTTGACACTTCCTGGTTAGGTACTTATCAATAAAACCAAATTAGGCCCAACATATACTCATCAGAAACTGAGGCAGCGTTTGATCGAATCAAACCCAGGCAGAGGTGAGAGTAAGAAACAAATTATGGCTCCAAATCTCTGAAAATGTTGTTCCCTGCAGAGAGTCTGGCTGTAAGGCTGGAGGCGAGCTTTCGGAGCCACTCCAGGAAATTCTGCATGCACAATTTGTCTTTGTAACAGGAGAGCTGGCACGGCACTCAGCTTAAGGGATGTCATGACCGGACCAACTTAGCACGCAGCAGAAGTGCTTATTACGCATTGTATACTCATTCCTGACACAGGGGAGCCTGGCGTGGCTCGCATCCCAGTGATCAGACCCGAGCTTTTTTCTCACCACAATAGTTTGTAAGGGACCTGGTGAATTTCCACAAACCTCGGCATGAACTCTCCCACTTAACCATGAGAGACTCTTCGATTCGGGAGAGGCTGATAAACAGTGGAAGAAAGAGAGGAAAATGGAAACAGAGGCTGGCACTTCCAGCAGGTTTATTTCAGGCCATGACAGTGAGCCCTTGAAAATGGGAAGGCGTCTAAAGCCGTGTCCATGGATGGGCGGACGGGGGGGGAGGCGCACAAAAGGGGTCGTGACAAGCAGACATGGCATTTCAAAGCCTCCTCGCTTCTTCTCTCGAGTCCAGGGAGATAAAGGAAGTAAAAAATCGGATTATTTTACTCCCCGGATCTCTGAACCCAGCGGGACGGTGAAGACGGTGCCTGGGAACAATTTATCCAGCCATTATCTCAATCCATTAAGGATGAGAACTGCGGGCCACGCTCCGAGTCTGATGTTCTATCGCAAAGATGAAAAGGAGATTTCTGAAGCGCTTTATTTAACGATTATCGTATTTTGGTGCTTTACTGTCTGATACGTCTCAACTTCACAGAACTCTCTGATTAGCATCCATCCCGGTTCCACTTGCTTCTGTCTGGAAACACTTTTTAGGGATCAGTTTCACGCAGCAACCCTTCCCTTATAATTTTATTGGTCATTAAAGTTTAAAACTTTCATTTGACACATGAGTTATCAAGAAAAAAGAAACTGAAAAAAGGAAGAGGATTTTTTTTTTCCCCCTATTTTGGAGAAATTCATTCAAATAAAAACAATGTTTTCAAATAGTTTTCTGTACATCTGTGTGTTGCTGAGTACCTCCAAACCACGACAACAGTTTTTGCAGATTTTTCTTTCTGGTTACCTTAATCCTGAACCTGTAGACTGTCAGTGACACTCTCCAGCTCCTCCTGGGGGATCCCAAGGTGTTCACAGGTCACAGAGGATTTATAATCCCTTCAGTGAGTTCTGGGTCTTTCCCAGCTGGACGTTCCCAAAGAAAACCTCCAGAAAGTTGCGCCCAGGAAACATCCAAATCAGGTGACTCCTTTTGACCCCTAAACCTCAGCTTTAAGGCCATGAAAAGCTCATTTCAGCCACTTGGATCCAGGATTTTGTTCTTTCGGTCGTGATCTTTATCTCATGACCATAGGTGAGGGTTAAAACATGGATGGCCCTGTAAATCAAGAGCTTCGCCTTTCAGCCTTTCACTCATTTCTGTTGAGAAATCCTCGATCTGTTGGTCCATCTCCCGCTCCATCCTAGAACAAGTCTGTTTGTGGTACCAGAAAATCAGCCCACTCGTGGTCCTCGCCTGCTTCCCGGCTTCTCCACCTGCAGGAACTGAGGAGCTAATTTCCTGTAGATTTTTTTTTTGGGCGGGGGGATTTGGCCCAACTGGACCCCAGAAAGCAAGGCTTCACCACCAGGCACTCTCTGACTCAGGAGGGTGCCCTGGTTCCCCTATTCCTATTTTTGTGATCGTTCTTTGTCCAACTCCACCCCTGAGACCAATTTGCCACCCCTGGCGCCCCAGACAGCACAACCCTCCGGGTAAATGAGAGCAAATGACATGTAAATCTGTCGCAATTGAGTCAGAGTTCCTTAAATATCTTTCAATTTTGCCACTTTTCCACTGGCTCTACAACAGAAGCCCCGCTCTACTCCACTCTACTTGGCTCGGCTCTATAAAAAATGCATCCCGTCTCCACCTCCTGGTGTTGTGGGGGGCGGGGCGCAAGTTTCGGTCGCGGCACTAAAACTTAGCGCAAGTTGTGTAAACAACGAAAGCGCTATGGACAACGTTGGCCCTGTGTTGTTGCTGTTTTTTAAACTTATGGGGATTCTCCTGAGACTTCAGGAAGAGAGGCGCAGTGGAAGAAATGCTCTGGATG
>NC_051435.1:2746390-2758933 GCF_001649575.2 Kryptolebias marmoratus | reverse complement strand
GGAGTAGGACAGCTGTTATCAGCCGGAGATTTCAGGCTTTACAGGCCTTCAGCTGGGGGACAGACGGCAGAAACGTTGCAGGGTAAGCTAACGCTGTTGTTTATATTCCTACCTTCGCTCTTTATGCTTGCATCTGGTCACACCCACGACAAATGAGTGAACAGGAACTAAGCTTGCGCTGCCCAAGAAGCAGGGCCGGCCGGCTGGCCCGACTCCGAAGCAGGGACCAAAAAAGCAGGGCCGACCTCGAAAAAATGCCAATGGAAATGCGCTGCAAAGCAAGCCGAGTAGAGTGGAGCCGGGACCTTTAGAGCCGGTGAAAAAGGCTCTTCTTTTTTGTCTCCAATCAGTCACAATTTGGTTTTATCAGCCACCAAACCCTCACACAGTTGTTTTGCATTTCTTGCACGCTTTTAAATTTCCAGCGAGACGAGAGGGAGGCCCTGAGAACCCTCCCCAACTTTAGACAATCTGGAAAATTTGTTGTTTGCAATTTGTCACCAACAATTTCATTCCAGTGAGTTACAGGTTTTATCTTCTATGACCCAAAAAAAAATCAAAGTTTGGATGTTTTCTACTGCAGTGTCTTACAGCAGGTATGGTAATGTCATTCCTCACGATGCTTTTGTTCCACTTCCTTTGTCAGGAAGTCCTTCGTCAATCCGACTCGACGGCAGGAGAACAAAACTTTGATGTGCTGCAGGGTGACCTGTTTTTACATCTAAATAAATCCGTCTCAGAAAAGAGAAACTGATGCAGGAACAAGATGCATGAGTTTTCTTCCAACACTGAAGCAGAATCTCATTATTACCTGAATATTAACAACAAAACAAGATGCAAACATCTGAATCACCTGTTTAATTTTACCTGGTTCACAGCTTGTAATATGAACTTCTTTAGTATATTTTAACCGGTTGTGTTTAAAGCACATTAAATGTTTGGCCTGTGATGTTCCTGGCACTGAGTTTAACTTCAGATTGGTTATTTATGCTCTGCACAGTCCAGCTTAATTCACGTCACATACCGTTTGCCTGGATAAATGTGATTTAAAAGCAGGTTTCTGTGCCAGTTCCGCTGACTGTTACTCCAGGACACCCCGTGTGTTTAATATTCAGTCCTGTCAGTCATAAATCTGCTTCTCTTTACTCGCTTGTTTTCAGTGTCACGGGCCAAATTTCTTTTATAGGACGAGGTCTATTTAAAAGAGAAGAAATTTAAGTATCAGGTGCTTGCTGTAAAAGTCTGATAAAGCGACGCTGCTGGCTGGATCGCCACAAATCATGATTGTGCAAAATCAAAGGATTACTTCAGCTGTTGGCTTTACAAATCCCTTCAGATCCTCGGAGCCACTTTACTGCTTCCAAACGCAGCCCTTTGAAGGCTTTCCAAAATGATTCTGTCGTCCGTAGAAAGAAATTAAGTTAATGGACCACTGAAGCTTCATTTGCAGAACCGTCTGCTCCGGTCGGCGGCGACTTGGCTTTGACAGTTGTTTTAAAGAGCATCAAAACCAATTTTCGGCTGTTTCAGTCACTCGTTTTCATCAATTTGGATCTGTCATCCCGTCTTAAGTTCATACGGTGGTTTCCATGGGATCTGTTTTTTTGGGGGGAAGCATGAAGTGACCTCATGGGGAACATTTGGCACAATTAATTAATCAGAATATTCTGTCTGGTTACCACAGATGTTAAATTTATGTGAGAAAGGAACTACAGTATCAAATAAGGATGGTTATTGGCATTTCTGCATGTGCAGCTTAGTTAAATTACTCATTTCTTTGTTGATTCAAAACTGTGCTAGTGATGCTGTGTGTTTTTATTTTAATAATCAGTGCTAAAATCTCACAATGTCTGTAAGAAACAAAAGAAATGCAGATGAATTTCGCTCGGATGTGCGTCATAATAAATGCTCCAACTCAAATTCTGATAAAATTAGGACTTTGTGTAAACAAAATGCAATGATCTACAAATCTCATCGACCCATATTTTATTCACAGGGGAACATATTAAACATATCAAGTGTTTAAACTAAAAAAGGCTAATATTTTGGAGGCTGGAAAAATAAGAATTTTGAATTTGATGCCAACACGTCTCAAAAAGTTGATTTGGGGGCAACGAAACATCTGGAGGAGCATTTAGTAACTAATTAGGTTAATTGGAAAAGGGTCAATGAGAGCATTTAGAGGCTGAATCTCAGGTTTTAAAATGTTTGCTCCCACAAAGACGACATGTTTTTTATATTTCAGGAAGATGATATTAAACCACATACTGCATCCATTACAACTGCGAGTTGTTGCGTTTTGTTTTATTTACATTTTAGAGTCCAAACCTTTTTTAGAATTTGGTTTGTAAACAAATATTTCAGTAAGAACATGCTCAGGGTCTTAGAAAATGGTTACTGTATTGAAGTATAGTACAGTTTTTGCACCGTTTGTTGATGTTCAAACCTTTTTTTTATCCTTTTCTACGTACAGCAGTCTTAAGTTTCCAAGTTTCAACTAACACAGCAACATAGATAATAGACCTAATAACATATCATATATATATATATATATATATATATATATATATATATATATATATATATATATATATATGTGTATATATATATATATATATGTCTAATTTCATCGTTCTTTTCCAGATTCTGCACGTTCTGCCCTTAACTTTGAGCCACTGAAACTTATTCTAAGTTCTCACAAGCTTGAGTTTTAAAATGTAAGATAATATATGTATAATGAAGAGAAAAATTTTTGACCAATTTTCAACTCTGTTTTTGCAGTTTCTGCTTCCTTAATTTATCACTTTTAGCCGAGTGCCCAAAAAAAAAAACAAAAGGCCGAGCCATAAAGTTCCTGTTATGCATAAATGATTTGCTCGTCTTTTTATGGATCCTGCAGGCTGGAAAATAGTCGTATATCATGCCGTGTTGTTTTTAAACGAGTTCTGATCCACATGTGGCAGCGGTTGAGTTAAGTGTTTCCAACAAAATTATGTGGGTAATGATCCGTGTACTGTACACCGCTGCAGGCACATCTCCAGGTCTCTTCATCCCCGAGGCTTTACAGATTGGTTAGGTAAACGAAAAGATACTCCACGCAGGAAGAAAAGAGGTAAAACTTCAGAAAGATGGAAGAGATACGGCGCAGAAGGCTTGTGTTACCCTTCATTTCTTATTGCACGTCGAAGGAACCAGACCTGCTTGGATTCTTAGGTGGTTTGGAGCAAATATTCTGCAGGTCTTCAGAAGTTTCT
The DNA here is from genome assembly GCF_001649575.2 of Kryptolebias marmoratus. Classification (NCBI taxonomy): domain Eukaryota; kingdom Metazoa; phylum Chordata; class Actinopteri; order Cyprinodontiformes; family Rivulidae; genus Kryptolebias; species Kryptolebias marmoratus. The sequence goes on along the minus strand of NC_051435.1, from coordinate 2,755,679 downwards.
GTTGGATATTTTCAGCCTGTCAATCACTTTCAGCTCAGCTTTTGGCCCAAACTTGATACAACAAAGGGAAAAACTTGCGTCTATTTATTTATTTCTTTGCTGTTAACTCAAAAGGAGACTCAAGAGTTCATCTGAACTTTCTTATTAACCAGACTTTAATACAAATAAAGCTGCTGCAGCCTTTTTATTTAAGGAAACGTTTGTATCGTGTCATCGAGGTCAGCTGGGTTAGTATTTCTTGATGTTTAGTTTCCTCGCAGCCTGCCAAGTACAACCGGAGTGCTGTATTTATAGTAAATTGCAATAATAATTTGTTTTTACCCGCAGAACATATTCCAACTTGCTCCAATCTTCCGTGATACCTTTTTGAAGTGCCAGAGAAACCGATCGCATGCCCCTCACTTCCGATCCGCTCCGTTCGCGAGCCGAAAATAACCCGTGAATCATTTCGTGGCAGCCGCCTTCGTGTTTACGCGTCGTAGTCTTCCGTAGTGGAATATTGTACGACTCTTCGCACCAAGAGCTTAAAAAATGTTCCGGCAATGTCAACAGAAACCAGAATGTGAAGTTTTATAAGGTCTGAGGGGAACTTTTTCCTCTCTTATTTGTTTTATTTTAAGTTTCCAGCTCAGAGCTGAAAATACAGCAGATATATTTTTAAACCAGAGCAAAAAAAAATGTAATATGGGATAATATCGTTACACCTTTTTCTTGTTTCTGTGTTTGAAAACAATATCAAGAATATTTACACTTCAGTGAAATGAGTAAATATGTGCGCCAGAACAGAAAATGGGAAATTTATTGATTTATTAAATCAATATTGAACCAAAAACCTCATGAGTTGAGACCCTCTACTGGAGCCTGACAGCTGAAAAGATAATGAGAGAAAGATTTATGCAGCTGCTTGTGTTACAAAAACTGGAACAAAATGAAGACGCGAAGCGGGAGGCTCACAAAAGTGATCTATTTTAAAGAAAAACAAAAATATACTTGAGTAATCGGTGCATGAATAATGTAAAGCATGTGTGTGGCATCTAAACGAACACGAATCAGAACCGAAGGGTCGTAAAGACGCCTCACCTCAGGAGCTGTTCACGACAACGCCGCTCGTTTTCTCTGAAACCGAAGCACGCCACAGACGGCCGCAGTCGATAGCCGTTCTGCACAAGCACACCAACGATATATGCCGTTTGCAGTTCTCGCTCTTTTTTTTTTTTGGACATGTTGCAGCAACTCAACCTCACTGTCGGTCCAAACAACCATTGTGTATGCAACTTTTTACACGCTGCAGGGTTGCCAGTTATACAGTAATTTCTCTTTTTCTGACATAGTTTTAGAGTCAAATCCTCCTTTCTGTGCACAGGTTCGCCAATCTTAACACACGACTCATCTTACAGCCTCCTCCCTCCGAGAAAGACAACCTCACTCAGCACAAATGATAGTTTGGGTCAAAATAAAATAATTTTAAAGCAACGGAATGATAATTCGTCATTTCTTATCTGGCACCAAAACTACGGCAGAAGAAATGTGCAAATATCATCTTTTATTATTACTCTGCAGTCTGAAGTCTGAAGTCTTATGAATGAATTAGAGAAACTGATTTAGTAGCAATACGTAATACAGCCCCGTACCTACAGGAGAACGAACAAGGTACTCGTTGGATAACACATTTGCGGGGTACATGTATATCTTGCCAATCCTGGTCCTGGAGGGCCACCATCCTGCAGGTTTTACTTGTTCCTCTGCTCCAACACACCTGATTTGAATCAATGATTGATTAACAGGCTTCTGCAGAACATGAAGAGATGATTTAACCTCTGAATCAGGTGTGTTGGAGCAGAGAAACAAGGAAAACCTGCAGGATGGTGGCCCTGAGGACCAGGATTGGAGACCAAAGCCTGGTTTTGATACGGTGGAACCTCATTTTTGGGTTGAGGGTTAGGTTTTATGGACACCCTTATGTTTGAACATGGTGTTCGTTATGGGTTTAGCGGGCGCTGTACCGATCGTGGTGAAGAGAGAGCTGAGTCAAAAAGCGAAGCTCTTGATTTACCGGTCGATCTACGTTCCTACTCTCATCTATGGTCACGAGCTTTGGGTAGTGACCGAAAGAACGAGATCGCGAATACAAGCGGCTGAAATGAGTTTCCTCCGCAGGGTGTCTGGGCTCTCCCTTAGAGATCGGGTGAGAATCTCGGTCACCCGAGAGCCGCTGCTCCTCCACGTCGACAGGAGCCAGCTGAGGTGGCTCGGGCATCTGGTGAGGATGCCTCCTGGTGACGTCCCGCCGGGAGGAGGCCCAGAGGAAGACCCAGGACACGCTGGAGGGACTGTGAACGCCTTGGGATTCCCCCGGAGGAGCTGGCCCAAGTGGCTGGGGAGAGGGAAGTCTGGGTCTCCCTGCTTAGGCTGCTGCCCCCGCGACCCGACCCGGATAAGCGGAAGAGGATGGATGGATGGATGGGTTTGGGTTTAGGGCTAAGGTAGGAATTGAGCTCAGATTTAAGCATGTACAGGTTAGGGTTGAGATCAGGGTTAGGCTTCAGAAATGAAAGGATGTTAATGCAGCGCTGCTTTTTGATTTCTTTAGCTTTCGCCTTCACATGAAAACCGTTTCAGAGCTGAACTCTGTAATCGCGCCGCATTGTTCTCAGATCTTCACTTTGTCAGAACTCCCCTGTGTTTTCGCTGCACTCAGTCTTTTTAAGTTCAAAATCCTGTCGAGTGAACTTCAAGGTTTCTTTCTTAATTATTTTTACAACTGCTTGAGGAGTGACCTCGGCAAACATCCTGCATGAAAATTGTCTGGATGTTTTGGCAGCGCACGTTTCCTTCCACTAACCTTTAAGGTTTCACGGCCCGAGTGTTAAGTTGTTGCTGCTTCAGATGTGTGCCGTATACGAAGAGTTCAGCAGGAAATTAACTTTCAAGCTGCACGCACCGGCCACGCCAAGGCCACAAGATCGACGTGTAGTGTAGGTGACAGTTGACTCGCGGTTTGGCCTCGGTTTTATGGATCATTCTTCAGGATTTAGAAGAAATTTAGCCTCCACAGCCTGAATTATTCAAATTCTGGCTCAGATTTGGTCACTTAAATACATCCTATCACCAGCTAAAACAGACCTGCTCTAATAAATAAAATTAAATTGTTCTTTCTGAGTAGTTTGAGGTGTTTTGCAAATTTAAAACCCTTTTTAAAATCTAACAAGTTTCCAGAAGGAGCCGTGCAGAAAGATTGTTTTAATAAAAATGCTTCTTAAAACAAGAAGCTCTGTTTTTTATAAGCGCCTGACATTAATATGCTGCATAACAGATGCTTTTCAAGTTTCAGCGTTTTAAATAAAGCTGCGCAGAGTGACACTTTAATTAGAAAAATATGTTTTAAAACGAAAAAATATGGATTAGTTTATAGAAGCGTACTCCTGCTCTGGAAAAAAGGAAAACTTGATGTTATATAAGACTTTATTTCCCCAGTTCAGGTTTTTTTTTCCCTTTAGTATAATTTGTAAACATAAATATATAAGAACTAAATAATAGGTGCTTGGCAATTACCCCAAAAATGATTGGTATTATTTAAAATAAAGATAAAAGATGAAAAAAAAACTCTCAAAACAAAGTTTTAAAAAAGGAACTGATAAAGTTTTAATGTAGTTTCTGAGAATTTTTAATCCCACACACTTGTGCTGGTAGTTTCATGGATTAAACAGTAAATTGGAAATATCTCCATTTAGAAGCAAACAAAGTAACAGATTAATGCTTTTTAAACCTGTATATCAAACTATATTACCAGTTTTCTTTAAAATTACTTCAGTGTGGTGTTACAAAGACGACAAACGTAACAAAACAGAAGCTCCGGGGGATTAAGGAACAAAAAAAACTTAAACAATGATCAAAAACAATTAAGAATACATCAGAAAAAGTTATATTAAAGAGCTGCATTTTGAGTTTTTAACGTCTATGTTTCATTACAAAAAAACAAAAATTGACAACTAGTTGTATTTCTGTCATTTTAAATTATTGAACAAATACATTTTAATAACTTATTTCATGTGAAATTAAATCAACAGTAAGCATGCCACCACCAGAATATCCAAATATATACTTATTTTTTTATTATTACAACGTTAAATCATTAAATTTGTTTGTTTAAACTAAAAAAAAGCAAGAGTTTGTTATCATTTAACTACTTTAGAGCCAAAAATTTGCTGCAAAGAGTTTCTGATCTTAACATAAAAAAACAAACTCGTATGAACATGAACATGTTTTGATGCCATCACTGTTGTTTCTATTGTCAAACTTCAAGGTAAAATTCCAAAAACTACAAGTTTTCTAAGAAATAAAGAGGGAATAACCCACAACCCTCCGTTGTTTCTATGTAAATGTCTGTTTGTGGTAAAACGACGTGAAGTTATTAGACTTTTTTTTTTAAACGGAGCTCTTTAAAGCTTCTAATCTGCTGTTAACACCCGAGTCTGCCCCACAATGAACATTCCCGAGAATAAAGAGTCTAGACTGCTGTAAAAACCTGCAGGTAATCGTCCACAAACCAGGTGTGCAGGAGTGCGTCAAAGTGTGTTTACAGAGCGGCGCTTATAAGAACGTGCACGGATTCCCTGAACAAAAGAGCGGACATGTTTATGTAGCTCTGTCTGTTTCTGAAGCTAGTCTAGCTCTTTATTTACAACAAGATGCTGTGAAGTTTCCATCTAAAACCTACAGGCGCAGCTCAACTGAATGCTTCCCATTGTCGCCGGGTGATTTCATCGAGGAGTGATGCGCACCTTCAGACACCTGCTGATAAGATCCGGGCTGCGGCTAAAGTTTAAAAACACGAGGAAGCTGATTCTGAAACGAGACGAAACAGCTGATATCCATTAATGTGTTGTGAAAGCTTCGGCAGTGATGTCAACGTGAAATCCCCTTTTGAATAATTTTCACTTGTTTCCCACAAGCTGCTGCTTCTGCAACAATGTCAAAGGATGGGGAAATAGTAGGTGGTTTCACTGCTGCACAAAGGGACTAATATATTACACCTCAGAGTTAATTTAGGTTCAGTTTAGTTCATAAAAAATGAAACATTATGCATGCACAAAGGGATGAACAAATGCTAATGATGCAGTTACTTCACAGAGACAGACTTTTTGGTATTTTGTTGAAGTAATAAAACCTCACAAAGGTCACTGAAATACCTTGAAACTGACTAAAGTGATAAAGTAAAAAAATAAATATAAATCACTAAAAATCAGCTAATAAAGATTGAACTAATCTAAGGTGTCTTCAGTCCTGGAATCAGTTAGTCTGCCTGTTTAAAGGGGGACAGGTAGTCACAGAGCTGTTTGGGATCATGGTGTGTACCTCACTGAACATGGAGGACAGACAGCTGAGGACAGAGTTGTCTCAGGAGCTCAGAAAGACGATGATTGAGCAGCAGGTTGAAGACTAGAGGACAGTCTCCAAACAGCTGGATGTCCCTGAGACTACAGAAGGTCCACAGGACTGGAGACAACCTCCCTGGACATGTCCACAAGAGGACAACTAAAGAGACTGATAATACGAATGGTGACTAAAGAGATCAAAGGTGACCTCCAAGGTCAAAGGTCATCAGTCTGTCTGAGACAAAGGGGACTTCATGGAAGACGACTGAGGAGGACACCAGATCATAAAAAGAGAGAAGCTTCTGGGACAATGTCCTTTGGACAGATGAGACAAAACTGGAGCTTTTTGGCAACAAGTCCCATCAGATCTGTGTCCACAGACCCAAACCAGAACCAAAGACCAGAACCCTGAACCTACAGGGGAACATGGAGGAGGCTCGGTTCTGTTCTGGTCCTGGATCTGTTCAGGGTCCAATGAAACCTCAAGACTATCAAGGTCTCCTGGAGCCAGATGTGCTGCTCAGAGTCAGAAAGCTCGGTCTCAGTCTCAGCTCATGGGTCCAACAGGATAAAGACCCAAAACACCAAGAACGGGTCAGAACCAAACATTGGACCGTTCTGAAGAGGCCTTCTGAGCCCTGATCTAAATCCTGCTGAACATCTGTGGAAGGAGCTGAAACATCTGGAGGAGGAAGCCTTCAGATCTGAGACAGCTGCAGGAGTGGAGCAGGACACCTGAGGACACCTGAGGACACCTGAGGACACCTGAGGACACCTGAGGACACCTGNCAACAAATTAATTAGGTTACAGTACCATCCTTTCATTAGATTTTTTTTTATTCTTTTGAGCCAAAATTTAAAAGCAATGTTTGATTTTTTTCTTATTATTTTTGTCAGTTTCAAGTTATTTCAGTGATATTTGATATTTTGTCTTTTACAAAAGGATACAAACCAATTTGTCTGATTTATTCCACATTTTCTTTCATGAAAATCATAAAAATAACCATCCAACTGTCCTTAATTTGAAGCCTCTAACTTTGAAATTTCTCCTTTTTTTGTCAGATTAAACAACTTCCTCAGTTTATAATTCAGCTTAACAACAAAATCTAACCTTAGAAGTGTTTTTGTTTTGTGGTAAACAGGAGATTTACTGAAAGTAATTCTCAGTATTGCCAAGTTGGTACCTTTTATGTCTTTGAATCACAAAGCAGATTCAAACTCCGCCCTCGCTGACCTTTAATACAGTATTTTGTGTTCGTGTATAAAAATTCCACTTTATCGGTGAACTATGGCAGAGCGAGTTTAAAAGCATTTCCCTTTAAAAAAGACTGCTTTCCTCTACCATTTATTTCCATTTTTACACATCCCCTTCCTTTCAGGACTGGTCTGCCTCCACACCAGCTCTCCAAACCAAACACGAAACCAGAGCAAAGACAAACGGGTCGAAAAGGGGGAGGAGCTTGCAGCTTCTTCGTGGCGTAATTTTCTGCTCCCAGGTTTTGAAGGGAAATCCGGACAGTGCATTCCTGGTAATTAATAAGGCAAGTGCAGGAGTACTTGAATGTGCCACGACAACAGAGTGGAATTTACAGTGTCCTGTTTTTAGTAAAATAAACATCATCTTTTTTGCACTTGAGATCATAAATTTGGCTGTCTGAACCCAGTCGCCTCGTGCTCAGATTTGAAGCTTAACGTTAAAAGATGATTTCATCTTCTGTAGGATTATTATCCACCTTTTTACACATAAACACTTCGAACTTCTGAGGTTTGAAGAAGAGCTGAGGCAGCTTTCTGGGGGGGCGTTGAAGTCAAGAAATAACCTTTTTATTGTACCTCGGTGAGGAAATTCAAAGTCACAGGCAAAAAATGTAAAAACAAAATAAGAACAAGAAACTGTACAGTGAGGACAAATTATAGCAAAATAAATATAATGTAAAGTTAATAAAAATATCATGCTCTGATTGAAAGAGATGTGCAACTCTGTAGGATATATTAACTGCTGGGACATTTTAAATGCATGTGAAGTTTTCATATTTTCAGATCTGCACCATGTTTGACTTTGATTCTAAAGTTTGACATTTCAGTTCTTTAGGTGGTTTGTAAAGACTGCAGTTAAAAGAAAAACCTGTTTGTGATGATTGTGTCCTTGTTGCTGGTGGGTGATAAATTAATAAAGTGTCCCATCATAGCAAGACATCTTGATGCTAATCCTTTAAAAACTAAAAATAGACAAACACCGAAGCCCAGATCTACCATCTTCCAGCTATTATTAGATTACTTTTGTGCTCCCATCTGGACCAGGTGGACAAAATGACAAAAACAAAAGTCAAATTGAGCAAATTGAGAGAGGTGATCACCTGAACCAAATCTTATTTAAGGAGGAAACTTCTAAAACCCACTGCTGTGGTCATCATTAACCTCCTACAACTGGACCAGCAGGATGGCACAAGTGATGTTAGTAGGAACTCCAAATAAATTGGATAAGAAACCTAAAAATGAAAAGAAGGGTTCAGTTTTGGCTCTGCTGGTGTGGATGAAGGACCATCAGATCCAGATCCTGTCACGACGAGGTCTCCAGACCTCTGAATGTGATGAAGAGGAAGTCATCGAACAGCTGAGCTGATTGAAGTTTAGCTCCAAGAGGACAGAAAGTCTCCAGCAGCAACGTGGAAATATTGATTTCTGATCTCTTCCTGAGTTAAAATATTAGTTTTATGATGTCTAAAAATAAACATAACCTTGTTTTCTTTGCATTGAGGTCTGAAAACACTGCAGCTGCTCTGTTATGTCCTGAAATGCTCTAAATGATTATTTGCAATTTGGAAGAAATATCAGTAGGATGTTTTACTCAAATGCATACTTTAAAAGATAAAAACCAGAAAAACTGATCATTTTGCAGTGTTGTCTTATACTCCTATGGTAGTAATGTGTTTCTCCAGTTAATGAAAGCAAAAACTAAATAACTATAGTTTATATTTTAAATATTTCAGACCTCAAATCGCAACATAAACCATCAGGAGGAGGCTTCAGTCTGCCTTCCTGCTTGAGTTACATTATCCTAAAGTTACTGATAAAGTCTGAAAAGCAGCTTTGTTAAAGACACTCAAACTAAGAGTACTGTAAGGAAAAATGACCAACTTTTTGCACTGGACATTTCTTTTTTATTTTTTAGGAGTTATTGAAATCATCTTGTCATCACTGAAGCAAGAAGTCTTTTGCTTGGTCATACAGAGCACAATGCACCATTCAGATCACTGCTTCTTCTAAAGCCAACCAATCTGTTACAGACATGCAGCTGGGTTCTCTTCAAATATTCCTTTTAAAGTCCTTGAACCTTATTTTTGCTAATTAATCTTGGTCTGGATGAAAAAAGTAAGCGTCCAGCTTGTTCGTGTCACGCTGTTCGAGCTCCGTCAGGAAAGCTGGGATGAAGTTTAGATTGGAGCAGCTTCTGTGGCCGCAGAGGTTGGACATTTTTGAGGGAAGTCACAGTCGGTGCAGGGGAATTTATCAAACCGACTAAATGCAACATGTTCAGCCCAGTAAAATAGTTGATCTCCACTTTCATTGATGGGAGTTTTCTCTCCTCCTCGCTGCTGTGCTGACTCAGCTCCATAATCATCTGCAGGCCAGTGAAACCAGAGACCCAGCTCACGTGTTCACTGGGAACCAAACGCAGTGTGAAAAACCATTTTATTCTTTCTCTGCTGCTGCTACTGCAGTTCTTCTGTGTGCACAGGCCTGTAAACACGAACATTTGACTTGTAATTTCTTATAATACAAAAAAATGCATGCATTACACACAGGGGTGTCAAACTCCAGGCCTCGAGGCTCCGCTGTCCTGCAGGTTTTAGGTTTTTCTGCTCCAACACACCTGATTCAAACGGTTTAATCACCTCCTCACCAAATCATCA
>NC_051435.1:2742174-2746122 GCF_001649575.2 Kryptolebias marmoratus | reverse complement strand
CCAACACACCTGATTCATGGTTAAATCACCTCTTCATGTTCTGCAGAAGCCTGTTAATCACCCACTGATTCAAATCAGGTGTGTTGGAGCAGAGGAACAAGTAAAACCTGCAGGATGGTGGCCCTGAGGACCAGGGTTGGAGACCACCAATTAAAACTATTAACAAACATCAGATTAAAAAGGTGAAACCTGGCTCCAGATGGATATATATGGATTAGATGTCTGGCTAACCTGCACCAGATACTTGGTATTTGTATTTGTCCATGTCTGTTATGTTTTTTTTTTTGTGTGTGTCACTGGGCTGTGACTGTCGGCAACAAATCTGGAGACGCAAAACTGCAACTGGAAATATGCAAATCTTCACTTGGAATTGATTAAACACATCGCGTACTTACGTAGCTGCAAATAAGCTCACATTTTAATGTGAAATAAATCCTGAAACTGATATTCTGGAGCTGACCCATCTGTCGGCGGGGTATGTGATGGTTAACACACCTAACCAATCTGTCGGCCTCCCTAGAGGAGCTTGAAAGCTCTTCTTGTCTTTAGTTGTGTTGGATGGACTTTCGGTGCACTCGGCCCTGAAACACAACAGCTCAGCTCCTGCAGAGAAGAAGAAAATCGGGTGTTCTGTAACCTCTCCGCCTGGACTCCGTGAAGCTGCTACCTGTCGCCTGAGCTGCGGAGCTAAAGCTGAAAAGTGACAACAACATGTGTTACATCTGCCCGGGAGCTGAGGCGTTTGGCGTGATATGGTGCCGGGGTGTGTGCCCGTTCGCTGTAGGGTGAGATTTGACACTGGAAAAAAAATCCTGAGTGTAATTTGTCAAAGCTGACAACACAAATGGGTCGGAGCTGAAGCTGTGAAAGCACTAAAGCTCTTGGTAAAACAGAGGAACTCCCACTGAGATCGATCTCTTTTCCAAAGTCAGTTTTGCTTCAGATCAGCTTGGAAACCTTTGGGCTGGAAAAACAGAACATTTTTCCCCTCCTCGGAGAGAAACAACTGGAATCAGAGTTGGGTTGTTTTGTTCACATTTTCTTTACCTTTTTTAACCACGTCCTCAATGAAGAATATTTCCATAAACAGTATTTTTCACCAGGTATTTGACCTGTTTCAACAAATCTCTTCAATCACCGTCTCCTCAGAGCAAACATCCTTCCTGCTTCTCTGCTCAGGGACTGACTTCTGGTTCCTTTTTTCTGTTGTGTTTTTGGCGATTGGGAGCTTTAACGTCTCGCGTGCATGGTCACAAAATCCTGGATTGCAATGTGAAACATCTGCCGGACCCTAACGAACAGTACAGATGACAGAGTTCACGCTGTGTGGGCTTCGTTCAGCCATGTTTGAGCGCATAAGACCCACTTCAGAGTTCTCATAATCATTTCAGATAGTTTGGCTTTTGGTTTTTCACACTCTTTACTGTACATTTTTTTAGCTTCTGCTTCAGTGTTGGCATATTCTTTGCTCAGTAGGGACTAGAAATGCGAGGATTAACCAAATCGTAGTGATTTACGGGCATGCACGTTGCGACTGTGCACCAATGAGGATTAAATCTAGATCCATCAGTTAAATCTTTGCACCAACGAAGTTTGACTTTAATATGTAAACAGCAGGTTTGTTTCTGCACGCCGTAGTTCTGCTTGCAGATTCCAGCTCTGCTTTTCTTGCAGCGGACTGCTCGTTTTCTTGCAGCACTTCTTGCTGTTTAGCTGTATTTTCTTTTTAGTGACACCTACAGTTCAGAAGGAGAACTGCAGCAGTGCCGGCGTGAACGGCAACAAACACTCCGAAAATGAATCGGTATTTCATGTTCTTTGTTTTTTGACATTTTTGCTGCTCAATGCTAGGCTTCATTTTTTTGTGTTTCATTAATTGTGAGTTAGGTTTTATTTAAAGCATGACCTTTTTGTGAGCAGCTAATTTTATCGATCTGTTATTAAATTGGATTTTGCTGCTCAGGGATATTTTATAATTTGGATCCTCTGTGATGTATTGAGATATGGATCCTATTGGCCACAGACCAGAGATGCACAACCCTACTAGGTAGGAGATGTGATTGGTCCGTGTATGAATGTACTATTAAAACTGCATTAGCATTGCTAAAGTAGAAGCTGAGTTACTGTTGCGTTGTCTTTAATGACATCAACTTCAGGACAAAGGTCTGTTGTCTGAGTCTGGGCTCCTCTAACTCTGTGGTCTCCAATCCTGGTCCTCAGGGCCACCATCCTGCAGGTTTTACTTGTTTCTCTGCTCCAACACACCTGATTTGAATCAGTGGGTGATTAACAGGCTTCTGCAGAACATGAAGAGGTGATTTAACCTCTGAATCAGGTGTGTTGGAGCAGAGAAACAAGGAAAACCTGCAGGATGGTGGCTCTCGATATGATTGGAGACCCCTGTTTCAACTCCTCCGACTGGATGCTCATAGAGACTTTTTGAACGCTGATGGAAAAATAAACCTAAGACCAGCAACACACAGCTCCAGCTACGAAGTCCTTTGTTGTTGTTGTTGAACGCCGTGTTCATAAGTGATGCGGCCGTAGTGACCGTCAGTCGAGTGTTACACAATCCCAACGTTCCTCTGGTGGTGTGAAAGCAAACATGTAGGCCCTTGTCGTGGGACTAACGGTGAATCCTTCTTACTGTTTGGTTTAAATATGGCTAAGGCTGCATCAGGGAAGTGTTTTATGCTAAATGAAATGTTCTCATGTCTGATTGGTAACTAATTCCCTGTTTGCTTTGATAAAGTTGCATAGAAAGAGCCACAGTTTGTTCCCGTGCCTGTTTGCAACAGTTGCACAAACTGTAAGGAGCACATTCTCACAGACGGAGCGTGAGCGTGACATTTTTTTCTACAGACAGCACTTCCAGCGTTTGCCAAGATCAATTTTCATCAAAGGTCCTCGAGGGACAGCATCCCAGCATCTCCTGGAGGTGAGTCAAGTGTGCTTTGGAAAGAAAAACACCAAGAAGCAGAAGTAGACATCACATGACCCGTGTGTCACAAATGCAGAAAGATTTCTAAGGTCTTTTCTCCCCGAATGAATGAAAACTGAAGGTTTTGTTGCTTCACAGTCCAAATGATACATTAAAACCTTTTAAATTAGTAGCATTTCATCACTTTGACTACTATTCTGGCATCTCATTTCATTTTTATTCAGTCCAAGTTTGCCTTCGTTTCACAGATGATGCATAATCAGAATAATTCGAAACACATTGTAGTGAATGAGTGATGGTTTAAAACAATTATTTTTACAGCCTCACATTCATAGTTTGGACATCTTTTACTTTAGTTATGAATCATGTGTTGTGGGATCTTTTTATTTTTAATTTTCACATGTGTGTTTTGGATAAGTAGTCTGTCATTTGTTGTAAATCTGTTCAGTTCCGGACAAACGCTGAGAAAAAGTTGGATCTCATGACTTTTATTTACTTGCTTTAATCATCCTGAGACATCTGCGAACATGCTTAGCAGGCAGGAGTCCAGAAAACAATTAGAGGACTTTTCTTGACCTTTAATTCAGAAAACTAAACAGTTGAACGGGACGAGCAGGGCGTTTCACAAGAACCCGAGCAGCTCTGTGGAAACCGGAGAGTGGGCGGTGGTTGTGTTTCCTGTTCTTCCTTCGCTCATCTACATCCTCTCCTGCCGTGAGGTCAGAGGAATGTCAGCAAAGTCAGCAGGTGATAAAAACCCGTCCAGCCTGCAGACCAGAACCGTGGACCGCAGGCAGGGTCGTAGCCAGACTTTAATAAATCCTGAGGTCAACCGCTCATTCTCCCCCTGCACATCAGTTCCAATGAAGACCAAAACTTCATTAAAATAGAAGCATTTATTTAAAACAAGTGACTTGAATGTGTATATGACATGTATTTGTGTGTGTTTGTAAATCCATGGGGATCAGCCTCATCTGAAGCAACAGAGGACTCAGGGCACAGCCATG
>NC_051435.1:2734566-2741757 GCF_001649575.2 Kryptolebias marmoratus | reverse complement strand
GTTTCACCGTAAGTGGCGCTCTTCTTCTTCTGCTCTTTATTTTAGCAGTAAGGTAGCAAAGCTGCGCTCTTCTTCGTAGACATTGAGTTTGGCTGCAGCTGCACACAGTTGCAGCGCCTCCTACAGGAAACTGGTGGAGCTACGCAGAGAACCACGCCGTTCAAAAGCCTTGTTTGGATTCATGTTTTCTTTAAAAGCTTACTCTGCTCAGCATCTTTTTTTATTAAAACAGGCTTGCTAATGAAGATTTCAAGAAGTTTTAGTTAAAACGAGTAGGAAAATTCGGGTTAAAACCAAAATTGTTTGATTTTAAGGCTTATTTTGAACATGTTTATATAATACAACAAATTGGTTGAACAAATCCCACCTCTTCTTTTATTTAGAAACTAATAATGTTCCAGTTTTATCCAATCATCAGTCCTTCTTAGAGTTATTACATATAATAAATAACCCTTTTAACACATATTTGCTGCCATATATGCGTATGTATTCATATTCACTTACCTTGTATGTAAACCCTGCATTCTTTTTGATTTAACTTTATATTGTTTTATGTTAGTTGTCTGCTGGATTTTATTTATTTATTGAGGGTTTGTTGTCCTTGTTGTGCTTTAAAAAGCCACAGCTTGCTTTAGGATTTAAAAGCCAAAGACCCATGGGGGAGCTCTTTTATGCCCCGCTCTTATCAACCTTCTTTGTGGCGTTTTTTTTTTTTTTTTTTAAAACCATTCTCTGCTTTATCTCTCCGTCGCGCACTGAAGCACGTTCTGCCATGTTTCTGGATGGCTTGAATTTTTAGCTGGTGAGTCATTTCTTTTATGAAACTGTGATGTCATTCATCTGATTCAGGGCAGACTGATAAAAACCCAGAGCCGTGTTTTTAGCTGTATTTAAAATTTCAGAGCCGTACTTTTTTATGCTTTACCCCCCATTTGTTGCCCATTTTCACCCCCTATTACAGTAATGGACTTGCTTTGTTCACTCCGAGTCCAGATTGTCTGATTTAGGTGGCAATTTAGGCGTGGGTCGGGGGGCAAAAGAGGCACGTTAAGCGATTGCTTCATGGACGCAGCTTGTCCCATCGGGGGCGACTCGGCTGGCTGCGGGGTCAAAGTTCATTTCACACAGTGAGCTGGTTTATGGGCCATGCTCGAGTTCCTTAACAGCAGCTGTGTTTACATCCAGGCAACATGTAGACAGGAAAACGGATCCTGGGTTCCCCCCCATTTTGGCTTTCATCTCACCCTTATGCTGCATGGTTTAACCCTTTAAACACCTTTTAGGAACGATTACAGGAAGCATCAATTGTGTGTTTCTGACCGCGTTATCTCAGAGAATCCGCCTCAAAATAATCCCAAGTTTGACACTTTTGGATAAAACTCTAGCAGAGGTTGCATATAAACAATTACGTGTATTTTTAACACTTTATTTGATGTTTACCAGCCTGGTTTTGGAGGTAACCACCGCAGAGACACGACTCATTTCAGATTACTTCTTCACCTTCAGATGTCGTTGATCGTGCAAAGAAGTGATTTCATAAAATAGAAGAGAAGTATTGTCATGTGATGAGGTCAAAGGTCAAATAAGGATAAAAAAAGGGCATCTTGCGACATAAAAAAAGCAACGTACTTTCTCAAATTCAGTGAATTTTGCATTCTTTCAGATAAAGATGAAGACGTGAATCAGTTTCTTCCAAATCTACTTAAATTTTATAATTAAAATCAATAAATACAAATTAAATCAACTTAATAACCAAATGTAAAATGTAAAGCCTTACTTGTGTATGTACTTGCTGGCTTGTTTTATTATCCCAAGTGACCTCTACCTTGAAATTAACAAACAAAAACGGTGTCTGATTATATGAAACAGCCGATCCTTTACCTGTTCAGGCTTTAGATTTTGTTCTTGTTTGTTTCATTTCTGTTGGTAACAGATAAAATTAATAATATTATTGCCTGCAAATAAGCCTCACAGCTGTAAAGCCTGATATTTTAAAGGTTAGTATCTGAGAGAAAATGTAATTTCTCAGCATTAAGGGGGTTTATACACGGCATTCATGTTAATTAGCACAAGTAAGAAACTTTAATCTTTAATTGATGTGTTTATTTATATCCATTTATGTTGATTTTCTGAGCTTGACCTTCGCCCAGTGGGCAGACATGATTTGTGTGCAGCATTTAAATTATTTTAAAGCCTCTATTTTACCAATTAATCCACTTCTCTGTCAGTGGCATCGTCAACTCTTTCTCTTCCTTTTCTCTTGTTCTTGTGCCACGAGCCCCGCTCCGTCCCGCCTCTGCAGCCTCAGCGTCGTCTCCCTCCTCCCCCCCTTTCAGCTCCTTTTACTTTTACAGCTGCTGGTAATCATGCAGGTGCCTGATTGGCTGACAAGCCCAGCTGTTTTCTGATGGGAAGGTCCGCAAACGTCCAGCTGTGGACTTTAAGATGGACCACAATCCAACGGAAAACATGATATTTCCACCCCACCCCCCCTCACAAACCCAAACATCCAGTTGGAAGGAAGGAATTAAAACTTCCCTCCAGTTAATCATCACTGATATTATTTTATAGATTTCTTGAGGGACAGCAGGTTTCTCAAAGAGTTTATTAGGGAGGGAAAACGTGTGATCTAATGTTCTTGGCCTGATCGCATGCAACCAAGTCTGAACAGACCCGTCGTTTTCTTCAGGAGTTCTTAAAAGCTCCAGCTTTTGTGAAGTAAAATGAAAAACCACGACTTACCCAGCAGTCTGAAATTAAAGGCTATATCAGCTGCAGAAAGCTTGTTGCTAATCTTTATTAAAAAATGAGCCTCTAATAATAGATTAAAGCAGCTTCTTCCTCAAAAACTCCTTTAGAAAAAAAATGCAATTTGCTTTTTTCTTTTGTCTCTAAATAAAATGAGACATTTGTGGCTTCAGCTCAGCTGCAGACACGATTTAAAACTTAATTTTATCTTGTCTTTATGTAGTTATCACTTCAGTTCTGCAGACGGCATCGGTTCTTTATACTTTTATCAAAGAAGCATTTTATTTTCCTGCATCATAGTTATATTAAACCCTGGTATTACTTTAAACAAAGGTCAAAACTCGCCCTAAATGATGTTAGTTAGCACTCTGAAAAGGCTAACTTGCCTTTAATTTGTAGGTGAAATACAAAATTTGACTTAACTTTTAAAATCTGCAAGCCTATATATAAATAATCTGTTTATAGAACAACATACAAAGGGACAACTGAAGCACAGCAACTGAATAAAACATCAAAAACAATTTTTAAAATCTGTAATATAATCATGGTCCACAGACAAAATGTTTTTACGTTGTTTTGTAAGATTATTTAATTTAATTAGAAGTGATGAAGCTTATTTTGGGTCTGTAGGCAGTTTGTTCTAATGATGTAAAGGTGTAATAGAAGTTTAATATTAGACAGAAAACCAAAGTAGCTTAAATAAAGCAGCTTTGATTATGTGACAAGAGTCAGAAATGCATTGAATTAAATAACGTCTATCTCAGCAGACGAACTGGTAGAGTCATAATCTCAGATTATTAAAAGAATCCACACGATTTGGTTCATGTTTATTAAAGTTTTTGAATATGTTCATGTGATTGTTTGACAGGTCAGGCAGGTTTTAATGCTCCACAGCTGTAAAGGTGGATGCAGGAAGTTGTTTAAGGGTCAAGTGATGCTGTGATCCAATCCCATAGATGCTGAAAATGTGACTTTCGTCCTCGCCGCTTACCAGCCACTCTTTGGACGTTAGTTCGGAGAAGCTCGGGATGTTTTCCAGGTGATTCCCAGGAACTTGTTACTCCGTCTTCTGTGGCCTGAATGGACTTGTTTAAGAAATAGCTGAAGACTCTTCCTTGTAGATTTGGGTAGCATTCTGTTTTTTATGGTTTTATCTGATTTTATTGCCCCTTTTACACGGGCTCTAAAGGTCCCGGCTCCACTCTACTTGGCTTGCTTTGCGCGCGTTTCCATCTGCATTTTTTCGAGGCCGGTCCTGCTTCTTTGGTACCTGCTTCGGAGTCAGGCCAGCCGGGCCGGCCCTGCTTTGCTTTTAGTTAGTTTGGCAGCGCAAGCTTAGCTCCTGTTCTCTCATTGGTCGTGGGTGTGACCAGATGGAAGCATAAAGAGCGAAGGTAGGAATATAAACAACAGCGTTAGCTTACCCTGCATCGTTTCTGCCGTCTGTCCCCAGCTGAAGGCCTGTAAAGCCTGAAATCTCTGGCGGATAACAGCTGTCCTACTCCGTGCAACGATCACAGCATCCAGAGCATTTCTTCCACTGCGCCTCTCTTCCTGAAGTCTCAGGAGAATCCCCATAAGTTTAAAAAAACAGCAACAACACAGGGACAACGCTGTCCATAGCGCTTTTGTTGTTTACACAACTTGCGCTAAGTTTCCGTAGCGCACCCCCCCGCGCCACGGCCCCGCCCCCCTCAACACGAGGAGGCGTTCCTCTGCTACCGACCAAACTGGCCGGTGTGAACGCGATGCATTCTTTATAGAGCCGAGCCGAGCAGAGCGGAGTAGAGCCGGACTTCTGAATTAGAGCCCGTGTAAAAGAGGCACCATTTGATTTTTGTCTCAAAGGGTTCTGCATGAATAAATTCAAACTTTTTTTATCAACGACTTGCATCTGAACGTATCAGATTCATGCAGAAGGCCACACGGCGAGCCGGCCCTGCTCCTGTTTTTGGTCGGATTAATATTTTCCAGCGTGAACACGACGCTCCCTTCAGTCTCTGAACGCAGCTGCTGGGTTTAATAAGAACACACCCGACTATAATCCCCATGGAAACGTTCAGCTTTTAAACTACTATTTGCAGAACTTCAAGTTGTTAAATTACTCGAATGAGTTGGTTTCAATTTTAACCCATCATTGACTGAAATTATATAGCTTTTAAACTTCTTGTTACTTTGATTATCAAGCTCTGCTGAAATAAATTGGCTCGATTTTTAATTCACACCATCACCAGACCGTTGATGTCACCACAAGGCAAAATCAAACTCAAATCATTTCTGTCCGTCGCAAAATTTGCAAATCTTAACTTTTTAAATCATATATATATAATAATCATTGAAGCAGCCGTGTCTGTTAGGTCTTGGTACACAGACAAGTAAAAATAATTAAGTTTAAAGAAGTGTAATTACAGTTATATCTTCTTTGGTGCTGTGTATTGTTTGGCGCCACCTACTGTTTAAGATGAGTACTGCAGCAGCGCTGGTATAAACAGCAACAACCACTAAAAGTGTGCTTCACCCTCATCATTACAGAAGATGGAAATACTCCGGCTTATCTTTTATTTACAATATAACTGTATTTTAGTTATTAAATGGTGTTAAACACATCTGATTATTAAATTTCCCCTCAGGAACCTCATTTTTGTGTATTTGTGTGCAATTTTATAAAAGTTTATTGTAATTTTAAACAAGACTTGTTTGTGAGCTGTCATTTTTTATTAAGTAGTAAAAAGAATTGTCTCAATAGTTGACATAAAATCATTTATTTGGTGGGTTTTATTGCAATGAATCTGCGTTGAATCACATCATATTGTGATTAAAGGCTGAATCGTGTCGTATTTGTTTTTGCTGCTCGTGTATTTTTAATTAATCGAAGCTGATCTATTATATTGCATGAGGAAATCAAGAGATTCAACCTAAAGCTGAGAAGAGTGTAACGATGTTGACCCTCACCTTCCGCTTAGTGTTGGTGTGGGAATCAAAGATTATTTCTTACGATGTGGGTGGACGTGGTTGGCAGGAATACCGTGAGCCTTTCTGCACAAATTCCAAGTTTTTAAACAGAAAACTTCAAGAAAAGAGGCAATGATTCTCCCTGACTTGTGTAATGCCGTTCGACATCTTTAATGTTCTTAATAAAATGTCGTTTAAGGTTTTATGGTTGCAGTTGACCGAAGAAAGAGTGAATATAAAGAGGTGGGGACATAAAGGCTGGAAACCACACCCGTGCCAGATGTTGACAGATTATACGGACTGTCTACAGGACGGGCGTGTCTCTCCCATTACAGCCTATTGATCAGTTGTGTTTTCCCAGACTTCATTCATAGAAAAATTGGAAGCAGCTGCACCATCCGCCGCCGCCTCCGTTCCCCAAAATGTGCGAGGATGTGTGTGCGCGGGGCATGTTTTGGGAGTCAGCGTGAACGTCTCAACCGCAGCACCTTACAAACGCCGAACAGATGTCGAAATGTCTTTTTGCCTAATTATTTTCTAACCGAGCAGCTGACTGATGAGTGAAAAATTGCCAGCTAGTTACTGAAGAAAGCCTTTAAAGAGTTTGATGTCTAATTTTGTCCTTTATTTCTCTGAGCAACTTCCTGAGTGTTTTAGCTGAGCAGCAACTATAAATGCATCATTGAATCTAGAAAGTCTAAAAGGAGGAATTTGCACAAATCAGATATTCATGCTCTCCAGAGGATGAATTGTTGAGCCCTCAGAGTTTATGCGGGACCAATAATGTCCAAGCATGAAGCTTTAGAATTGTTTTGCATTGTTTTATTCTGAAAATCATGCTTTTGCACATATTTGCATATTAGATTGTATATACTCCTGCAGGTTCTGTTTCTTCTTGACAGATTGTCTTAGTGCTTTGGTTCTGTTTCCAATTCTTTTTTACTTCATTTGATTCTTAGTTATTGACTTCTGGCTTATCTATGACTTTTCTGATTGAATATTTTACCCTGATTTTGGTTCTAGACTCAGTTTGCCGCCTGCTTTCCTGGTTCTGATCTCTGTTCCGTCGTTGGATTTTACCAAAGGTCTGCTCTGACTGTAGCACTCTTATATCCACTGTTACGAGTGAAATGGCAGCATGTTTATTGAGGCAATACTTGATGTATAAACACAACTCTGGGTTTCTTACAGACCCTCCAGGATGTCGCGATGTTGCGATCACAACTATTAACGCAAAATCAAGCAAACCCCACGAAATCGCGACTTTTTGCAACTTTGCCCAAAACACTGCAACTTTCCTGCAACTTTAACCCAATATTTATTGTTTCTGAAGTGATTTGCCACCGTTTCTGCGGTCTAGTCTCTTCTTTGTGGGCTTGTGTAGCGTGGAATACAAAATAACCCCAAATAACTCAGGAAGAAGACACGTGACGTCACTTCCTGTTAACATCAGAATGCCGGGAGCGTGCAGGAGCAGCGACCGAAGCCAAA
>NC_051435.1:2729820-2734475 GCF_001649575.2 Kryptolebias marmoratus | reverse complement strand
GGAACATAAACGCATCGACAAACACTTTGTGTCTGCAAAACATGTGAGGAGAGCTGCAGACCAGGGACAATCCAGAAATGCTCATGAATGTCAGTTTAGAAGCTATCAAAGTTCTCAAATAAAGCACCTTTTGAGAATGTCAATGTTTGTTTGGAATTATCTTACAAAACTAGGAAGTACTTTTGGTTTATATATTAAAAGTTATGGTTGTTTATTGATTTTAGTAAAAAAAAATTGCAACTTTTATGAAAATGCCAGCGAAATCAGGCATTTTAGTCGCAACAATAACAAAAAATGCTCATGAAATCCTGGAGGGATTGTTCTTAGAGTCTGTGCAGCTTACAGCAGAGAATCACATGATGGTGTTACGCATGAACAACTTGACTCCTGGTCGCTCATCTTGCTGCCTGAATCAGACCTTAGTTTGAGGGCCCTGCACCCAGCTCTGGGGGCTCCATGAGGTTAGTCCAGGCTCGAACCTCAGAACTGAGTCTCTAGCATCTGCCAGAGAAGAATATCTACACAACTAAATATGCGCAACAGCGCTGTGCTAAATCCAAGTAGCTGTATGCAACTTATATGTAAACAGCCATCCAAGAAACTGGTTTTGTGTGCTTTCATGCAAATCTCTTGGTTCCAATATGAGGAAAACTTGAAATGCGATCCATATTGTTTCGCTTTTTACAAATAGAACTAGATGCAAAACTTGAGCGAACATGCCGATGAGTAGTTTATTTAATAAACACGGACCTCCACGAAATCTTTGTTCGGCCCTGTTTTAACTGTCTTACCTTTGAGAGTTTCTGGCTCAGAGGAAACCAGATTCTCGTTTATTTTTCCCCCGAGCTCCGGGGAGGGATTGTTTTGTATCCTCGTGTGCTGGATGCTCTGTGGGTTCCTCCGTCGGTCAAACGCTGAAACTCGCCAAGTTCAAATCTCGCAGAGCGGAAAGCCATAAATTATCGTCTGTGCGATGTTGTGAAGCACTTCCTTGCAGATTTCCATCCTGATACTTAGCGGTTTTATTGCTTATCTATTTCTTCCCCGTTTCCTAATAATATTTACAACTGTGACGCTCTGACGTAGGCTTCTTTTTCCTCCTCGTAAAGGTTGTTTAGGTTCTGACTGGTGAGTAAAATTATGACGTCTCACGAGTCTACAGCGTAGAGCTGGAGAAGCTGGAAACTGAACAGTTTATCATAATATTTTCCCACTTAGGGTTAAAAATGTTAGCTACAAAGGGATTCAGAGTCATGTTGTGCTGCATGCATACAGTCTAAAAGTCAAGAATTGCTTTTCATCTGCGGAAAGTTTGCTTAAGCACCAGCGTCTCACTTTAGTTCTGTGTTTTGATAAGGTGTGGCTCCAGTAATGTTTTTACTTCAAGCTTATCCTCTTTCAGATGATTACATGTTTCCAGCACAGAAACTCTTACCTTTAAAACGGCTATCTCGCCTGTTAGAAACATAACCTCTTTTAATATCTTGGCTGCTAGGTTTCGTTTACAGAGAGCAATAGTAGCTCCTTCAGCCTTAAGAAGTAGAAGCACTTTGATGCCGGCTGAATTACTGACTTGTATAAGTCACTGAAAATGGAGCGCGTGAACTTTGCGTACTCCAAGGCTATACAGAACATGTCAGGATCATTGGAGCCGACTGCTGGGTGGAGGGAAATACAATCTGAAGGTTCATTTTCAAAATAAAAGTTTGACCCGAGCCTGCACGATCGTAGAGAAACGGCGGCCAGTCAAAACATCACTCCAGCGAGGAAAACACGCTGTAAATGGCATGCTATAGCATGAGCAGCACATGATTTACCCCAGACGGAAAGGTTGACATGAGAACAAAAGGGATTTCCTTTGAGTCTTGAAAGCTGTCCAAGGTCTTTTGCTCTGTTTGTAATAAAGACATAGCAGGCAGTCGTCCCAGTGTGGCCTGTCGGTGTCAAACCAGACATAGTTATGTTTGAAAATGTAAAAAAAAAAAATGCTTTCCAGTCCTGGTTGCAAAAGCTGCTTCTCTGACAAGCTCGCATACCTTTAGCTGGATTTATGATAGTGCATACAAATACTGAACAGTGATCTCCACCACACTTTCTGAGATCTTTGGAAACTCTTTGCTAATCTGGGAGTTGTGGCCCCGACAGCCACGATCCCGGCTAATCCGAGCTGCAGTTTCCACAACTTTTCCACTTCCTCTTGAATCCTTTGGCCCTTTTTGTGGTTCTCATATTCCTTATTCTTCATGTCAGAAGAATCGTGACTGTTTATAATTGTAGTATGTCATCCACCACAGTGTGTTGTTAGTATAGCATAGTCCCATAATATCTTGGCTCTGTCATCCTCCAGCACCTATGGAGGTGTCTCCAGTTGGGATTTGTGGTAGTTTGCACAGACATTCCTGTACAATTCTCCAGTCATTTAATTGTGTATGCCCTACCAGCCTACATGATATAGATCCTGCTTTTGTAGATGCAGGTAGGACTCCACTTCTTTAATCTGACAGGGATATTTGTCATGCCGGAGCTTAAATCTGGGCTGAGACTGTTGAAGGTTAGTTGGCGACTCAAAAAATGTGAGAAAATTGCAAGAAAAATGGCAACTTTCCCGTTGCAGTCTCACCTAATTCTGAGTATTTCTGACCGAGCCATGCAGCTGTCTTTTGAGCAGCCAGGTTTTGAAAATCATATTTTTGTTTGCACCTTGGCTGCCGCCCCCACATCTGAAATAACCTCCTGGAGTACAGATTTGGACCAGTTTTCGACTCCCTTCAGGTGTCAGCTCTGGAGACGATTGCGAGGACTCCCTCGCAGATGCTGCTCGCCAACTAGCCCACCTTTATCCTTGACTGATAATTCCTTTTTTTTAAATTGGGTTTCTACAATTATGATTTAACCCTGGATTTTTCTTGTTTCAGTTTGGATAGTGGCTCACAAAAGCCCCAGTAGGATTTCACTAACAGGGTTTAAACTTTGGTCTTCCTATTCCTACACCGTGTAGATCAGGGGTCTCCAGTCCTGGTCCTCAGGGCCACCATCCTGCATGTTTTCCTTGTTTCTCTGCTCCAACACCTGATTCAGTGGTTAAATCACCTCTTCATGTTCTGCAGAAGCCTGTTAATCACCCATTGATTCAGATCAGGTGTGTTGGAGCAGAGGAACAAGTAAAACCTGCAGGATGGTGGCCCTGAGGACCAGGATTGGACACCCCTGATGTAGATCATAGCATAATGCATGTAGGTACAATCATTCCCGGACGACATCTGCTGCAGATATCCTCACAGAAGCTTTGAAAAATCGGTTCAAACTTCCAAGCAAGCAGACAACTTTTTTCTTTGCAGTGGATTGGACTTTAACTTGCTGCAGAAGCTTCACTTGTGTCTGATACAGAGAGGAAGATGTCCTGCTTGAACTGATAACTCTACGGATGACGCCTCCAGCGCCGGTTCAACAGTTTGAGCTTTTAAAGGAGCGAGGAAGAGGAGAGCCATCAGCAGTAGCAACCTGGGATCAGATCTGCAGGAAGGTGTCTGACGATGAAGGATCCAAAACTCCCGATGCATCCAAGGAACATCAAACAAAAAACCAAAAACATGCTGAACATTCGCACTGCAGAGACCCTCACAGAGTTTGTAATAAATGGTCTCGTGTTGTCTCGATGTTCTCCTTTAAAACTCATTTCCAGACACTTTATTAATGATGCCATAAAACTGATAGATGGCCTCCTTATAAAAATGTCACATTCCTACTCTGTTGACCCCAATCCTGTTATGTTTGGGTTGTTAGCTACCTAAAATCAGAATATCCTGTATGACGTGTGTCATCCTCCAGCTCTTCAGAAGTGACTGAGTCAGTTAACAGCAGGTTGTCAAAAGTTCATCAGATTTAAATGTTATTTACCTGAAGGTGGATCTTCTCTGTTCTTTGTTGCTTGATATATTGATGCAGTCATCCTCTGCAGCCTCCGTGGATAAATAACAGGAGTGAAGTGAAATACAGCCGAGAGAGGAAGGGAACGGGGATTTCACGTTTCAGAATTTAAGGCCAGGATTTGCTTGAGCTGAAAATATTTCTCATGTTTTTGTTTGGGGAAGTTTATTATTTATTGGCAGAGAAAGAAAATAGATCCAATGTTGTTGTTAATATTTCAAGATTCAATAAAACTGGTGATAAGATATAAACTTTATCAGACATAAGGGTGTCTCTTAAGCATTTTTTTGTTTGTTTTTTTGTTTCTGCTTGAGCACAAACTGAACAAAATGATCATTTTTTACAAAAAAAAGTACTGCAGCTCAATACGGAAAAGGTTGAGATGAAAAAAAAAAACACTATGCACCTATAATAAATAGCAATGCACATATACCAATCCCTCCAGGATTTTGCGGGCATTTTTTGTGATTGTTGCAGCTAAAATGCCTGATTTCGCTGGCATTTTCCTAAAAGTTGCAATTTTTTTTTTTTACTAAAATCATAAAAAAAACATAACTTTTAATATATAAACCAAAAATACTTCCTAGTTTTGTAAGATAATTCCCAACAAACATTGACATTCTCAAAAGGTGCTTTATTTGAGAACTTTGACAGCTTCTAAACTGACATTCATGAGCATTTCTGGATTGTCCCTGGTCTGCAGCTCTCCTCACATGTTTTGCAGACAC
>NC_051435.1:2727695-2729690 GCF_001649575.2 Kryptolebias marmoratus | reverse complement strand
AGGAAGTGATGTCACGTGTCTTCTTCCTGAGTTATTTGGGGTTATTTTGTATTCCACGCTACACAAACCCACAAAGAAGAGACTAGACCGCAGAAACGGTGGCGAATCACTTTAGAAACAATAAATATTGGGTTAAAGTTGTGGTGTTTTGGGCAAAGTTGCAAAAAGTTGTGATTTCACGGGGTTTGCTTGATTTTGCGTTAATAGTTGCGATTGCAATTTCGCGAAATCCTGGAGGGTCTGATATACACATATACATGTACATATAAGTATATATATATATATATACACACACACATATGAAATATAGGGGGAATAGCAATTACCTTTTGTTTCTTGTTGTGTTGATAGTTAAGATGTTGGTCTCGTATACTGGATTTCTTTCATTATATATAATTTCATGAAATTTGAAATGTTTCCTGCTCTTTTTGAAACCCTAAAATCAAAGCTAAACACTTTTTTTTCCTCCTAAATAACTTTTGCATTTAAATATCTGCACAGTAAACCCTGTTCAGGAGTGCATTCGTCTCGGCGATGTCCTCTCACCGTCGCTCCGTGTCTTACACCGATCGCTGAGCACATCTCAGGACATTTTCACCCCTCGCTGCATATTTCATGTAACGAGAAGCGGCGACTGTGATCTGGGTGTCGTCTGTTCAAACAAACTGCGAAGAACGGGGAGTATCTTGTTAGCAGACATCTCTCCCCGTCGCTGCTGATGTAAGCAGAGCTTCTTCCAGTCGCTCTGCATGCAGCCTTCATCGTGACCTCTTCACAGAGAGGCCTGTTTTCAGATTGTTAACAACATGCAGGCCGTGTGGGATTTTTCATCACATTCACAGAAGGACAGTTTTTAAAGCTGATTGCTCAGGGGGAGTAATGTTTGGGGTTTATTTTCTCAGAAACACATTTTCTTTGACAGTTTAGTTGTTTCTAATTTTATCTCACATGCAGGAAGTCGGTGCACGCTTATATTAACACTCAACAAATAATCAGCTCAAACTTGAAGTGATTATTTCAGAAGATTTATCAATAAGTTAGAAGTTCTTAAAATAAAAACAGCTTTTCTTGCACGCCACTTTGCGTGCCAAAGTTTGAAACAAAGATCTTGTGCGATCAGTTCCTGCTCGAATTATTCATTAGGGCCGACTCTCAGCTGTTACCGCACCAGGTTTTAGCTGGGGCAGCCATCTTGAATCAGTTGTAGACATTCATCCTATAATTTAAGTTTCATTAAAATCTGTCTTGTTGTTAACAGGCAACAAGTGATTAATATAAAACATATTAAAACCCAAATTATGCATGAATAAGAATATATTTTATATATTTTTCCTACAATATTTCTCAAATGTCTGTTACTAGTATATAAATGGTTTCTTTTGACGTATAAATATGCTGATTTACGCTCATAATTTTACGTTATTTTGATCGTATCTGCTTTTTCAATCTCTATAATGAACAGAATTTGCAGAATACTTTTTTTTCTTAGAAATTTGCATTTATAAAGATAAAGTTTAAACGCTCCAACCGAACTAAGAGGATCCGCACTTGTCTCTGTTTCTGTCTTCACACCTGAAAGTTCATGAACTAAAGCTGTTCAGACCTTTTTGGTTCTCGTCTGTATTCGAGTCTTGCTGCTCTCGCTGTGGAAAACATGACAGGATTTCCCAAACTGGTGCTAAGCTAAACTAGCCGTTCCTCTCAGTGGTTTCCATTTTCTCATCTAAGGCTTGACAAGAAATTTAAAAAAAAAACTAATTTGCCAAAATGATGAAATATTATACGCGGAATATGAGATAATTCTGCGACTTTTCTTTGTTCTGAACGTCCATTTTTCATCCTCGGCTTGTTTTCCCAAATCTTCTGTCAAAGTTCCCACTTCACTTTCTTTGTCCAGTTCCAATTCATTAAACTTTTTTTTTTTTTTCCTCCTTTTCCAGGAACATTTTTCTTTTCCCCGTTGCTGTACGATAAATCAAGTCGGTCGTTTGGACT
>NC_051435.1:2720950-2727671 GCF_001649575.2 Kryptolebias marmoratus | reverse complement strand
CCACCCCCACCCCTTCTACACTCCCAGCTCCAATTAGTCCTCTTTGACAGTTGTTATCTCGGAAAATGGAAGCAACAGCAAGTGCCACACATGGAGAAAAGCACACGAAAGGGAGAGGAAAGTTGAACGAGACCCGTCACAGGATGGGCAGACATTACGGTGTTTGGAGTCACACAGGTGCAGCAAATTTTCTCTTGAAACAGTCCCAAAGTCCTCGCAGGCGTCTCCAACTCGCCTCGAGAGCTTGAGCTGGATTTGGACTCCTTTACGAAACCTCTCCTCTGACAGAAAACATCCAAACGCCCAGGTGTTAAATAAGAAATCTGCCTATCTTCATTTGTAAAGCTTACACCAGCAGATTAAATCATAAATGTGAGGGCAGCTGCCAGGGCTGGTGGACATGGACGACAAAATAATGTGCACGGCCAAGACTGAAGCACTGCCAGGCTGCACACACGGAAACAGGCGCTGATTTTTAAAAACTGGACACTCAAAATGCAGCAACACGGCTCGATAGTCATTTAGTTACAAACACTCAGAACTTAGTGAGACTGCAGCTGAAGATTTTGAGTCTCCAGGTCATGCAAAACTGTTTTTAACAAGCAAAAACTGAAGCCGGGAACTTTTAAAATGGTTTGTTTTTTGTCGAAGACACTCAAGCAACGCATGAGGTTTCACTAAGGCTGAAGTGATAAATGTTCAGATCTTTTAACAGATCCTGCAAGAAGTTTAAAACAGCAGGTGAGATGCATTCTTCTCCGTCTATCTGTGGCGTTCTAACCGTAATCGAAGTCGCTGTTAGCTCATCAATCTGGTCAGAAACCTGAGGTCGTTCACAAAGCTATCTACAACAGGTAAGATGCTAAATGTTTCCAGCGTTTCTAAAAGCCTCACTTTAAAATATTGAACTTCAGCACAGCTTTTCAGCTCCATCAGTGTGAGCACCTGAGCTGATCTGACGTGAATTAAAGTTTAACCTCAGCGGGCGATGGTGCGGAGCTATTCAGGCCGGAGGAAGACCAGATGCTCCGCTGTGCGTCACCGAAGGCTTGCGTGTCACATTTATAATGCAGACACCTTTTTGAGCACGCATGCAAAATGCATGCTGATCCAAACCCCGAGAAAAGCCGATTGTTATGCGGAGGTGCCGCTCGGGTCGCTGAAGGGCAAGCAGCTTTAATTGTGGAACAGTTGCACAATAATTGGGACTTCTTGTGTGTCTGACCTTTGTGTAAGAGATTGAGTTGCAGTATATGTAATCAGGTTAGGCCAATAAATAACAATGAGCAGAAGAAAAGAAACCACTGCTGGTCAATGAGACTGTGCCTGGGTTGTATTCGCCTCTGGAATTGTTTCTAATTCTGTCCGTTCTCTAAAGGTGCATTAAGAATTTAGGTTGAGGACTGAGTTTAAAATTTATAAAGCTGTCTCTCTTTACCTGGCTATAATGCTCATCGTTGAAGCTCTTTTTCTGCTATTTAGAGTGACTGATACAGATTTACAGACATATAAGAGCTGAAAAGTAGTGATATCACCAAACAAAGCAGCTCCATCCATCTTTCCATCCTTTTCATTTTGCTGTTCTGAGTTGGGGTTTTAAATCAGACTTAATATGCTTTCCACTTTTGTGGTGTCGAGAGGCGGAGTTGTGGAGAGGAGGGTGTCTTGAGTTGGAAACTTCGAGGTCTTATCTCTGCTTTCTGCAGATGATGCGGTTCTGTTGGCGCCTTCGAGCCATGACCTGCGGCGGTTTACAGATGGGATGAGAGTCAGCTCCTCTACGTCTCAGATTATGGCTCCTCGACCAGAAAATAGTGGAATGCTTAAAGTGGAGGAGTTCAAGCATCTGGGAGCCTTGTTTACGACTGATGGATGAAGTGAGAGAGAGGCCGATGGGTCGATGCTGGGTCTACAGTAACGAGGGCGTTGCTCCGGTCTGTTTAGGTAAAAAAAGGAGCTGAGCCAAAAAGCAAAGCTCTTAATTCTTTGCTCCATCTATGTTCCAGTTCTCACCCATGGTCATGATTGAAAGAACTCAGTGGTGAATGGTTCTTCTTTTTCTTTCAGCTGTTCAGCAAATCATCTTCCTCCATCTAACTCTGTCTTCTGCGTCCTCTGTCCTCCATGTCCTCTCTAACTGCATCCATATCTGTCCTCTTTGTCTCTAACATCCTTCTGTCCCTCCTCTGCACATGTCCAAACCATCTCAGTCTGTCCTCTTTGTCTCTAACATCCTTCTGTCCCTCCTCTGCACATGTCCAAACCATCTCAATCTTTATCTCCCAGTCCTTCAACCTGTGCTGGACCTCTGAGGACCTCATTCCTAATCCTGTCCAAGAAGAACCTCAACATCTTCATCTTTTTGTCTCCAAACCATACAACATGGCTGCTCTCACCACTGGCTTGTAAACCTTTGCTGCCACCCAAGCGGTGAAAATGAGCTTTCCCTGCAGGGTGTCTGGGCTCAGCCTTGGAGATAAGCTGAGGAGCTCCATCATCCAGGGGGAGCTCAGAGTAAAGGCTCATCAGGAGTCAGCTGATCTGATTAGGATGCCTCCTGGGTACCTCCCGTTAGAGGTTTTCCAGGCACATCCGGATGGGAGGAGATCCAGAACTCACTGGACAGATTATTTATCGTCTCTGGCCTGGGAACACCTCGGGATCCCCAGGACATGGAGAGGGAGGTCTGGGTTTCCCAACCATGAATGAGTAGAACAGGATGGATGGAAACTTTTCTCAGAACGTTGTTTATCATCGTCAACAGCTTCTTATATGTGAAGTCCTCCAAGGATACATTCTCGGTCCAGTATCAAAACTTCACTTCTTTTAAATGCCAATAATATTCAAATTTGTGTTCCCTTCTAGATGCACCAACCTTTTCAGCCTAAATAAAAATATTTTTTTTAAAAAATGAACGTCAAACCCTTCTTACCTCCAATCCTTGGGGTTTTTTTTAATTAGCTTTTCTGGATTGGATTGAAGACGACAGCTGTACATCTTTTGTTTTTATTTTGCTGATGTAACACAACAAAAGCAAACATCTGATTAAAGAATAAGCAGGTAGTTTAAATCAACTTGTAACGCGAAGGGTAAAACCTGAGCCAGACGTCTGTGGCGTTTCTTCCTTTTCCCGCATTTTCTCTGAGATCCGGGTCGACTGCGCAGCCCGGCCACCCATGTTGTTCCGTGCCGATGCTACGGTAAACATGGCCAGCACCATTTGGACCGTCTTCTCCCGCCTCTGGCCAAGCCGTCTGTAGCAGATGCCAACCAGAGCTGAGTGAAAAACCAGACGGAGCGGTCCTATAAGGTACCCCTGCCAGCGTATTTGTCTGACTTGCCCAAGTGGAAGGGGGGGGGGGAATCCACAACATTGCCAAAAGAGCTGAAAGTAGCTGCAGGCACATCGTTAATTTGTCATGTTGTCTCAGAGAAACTTTTCTTTTTCTTTAAAATTACCGTTTTAACTCATAAGAAGTTGAGTTTATTATTTCCCCATCAAAATTCACTGGCTTTTAGCAATTAAAACAGACTTTTCCTCTCTATCTATACCTAGAAAAACAATTTGAAATCAAATAAACAGTTTGTTTATTTGGCGCCAGTTGGCAACAAAAGGTCATCTCGGTGCTCGATACAAAGGAAAAAGTTTCAGACCACGAACCCATTTGCAAAGAGTCAACTCAGTTGGATACGACGCCAAATTTTACCTCAATATCTGTAAAACTGTCCGAGTTTAAGCCATTTTTTTCAGCCAGCTGTGGCGCCATCTTGAATTTAATTGACTCCAAAAGTTAATTAGTTGTAGATCAACTTTCTGGGAGTTTTATGAAAGTTTGTCCAGTGGGATATTATGGTAAAAGAAAGGCACACAGAGACAGCAGCGAGTGATAATACAGTAAGAATCAGTATTTTACTAAATAATTCGTTTTTAAAAAGCTGATTTTACAGCACAGAGAGATGTTAGCATTTGAGAAAGCCTGTTTAATGTAAGTTTTCTGCAGCAGCTAAACTTCAGTTTCGATAAAAATTCATTTGTCATCACCAAAACAAACCCTGGTGGAAAGTTTTCCTACGCGGACAGAAACTATTCGCCTACACGATGAAAAGGGAGATGGTTTTCGTCCTAAAGCGGCGTGAGTCATGCCGTCCTTGTGTGCGAGTTTGTTTCCGTGTGTTTATCTCCTCGCCCTGTTAGCTTATGATTATCCCTGTGAAAACAGCCCACAGGTTGAAAGTAATTATTTGCTTGCTTTGCACTTGTTGATACTGCGGAGGTTGCATCACTCAATGTCAGAGCTTTTGGTTTGAGTGGGATCCTGCGCTGCCCACTCAGAAACAGCTCGTGCATGCAGAGACGAGATTAAATAAATCAGGAATTTCCCCAAGTTCCTATTTTTTACCTTTTTTTGACAACAGATCTGCTGCTGTCCTTTTATAAGATACAACAAATATGTTATAAAGACATTTATGTTCTTACCACATACAAACATTTTAAAGTTTGCAGTAGACCGCAGTCAGAGTGATCTCAGTTTGGAGAATTGGGGAGAAACTTTTGCCGGAGGAGTCGAGCTAACAGCGCAGAGTTCAGCCATCTTTAAAAAACTTAAATGCATTAAAGCAAAGGCTGTAATTTAAGTTTTTATATTTGCATTTCAGATGGTCGTGAGTTTGAGTTTTTATAAATCGACTGCAAGAATATAGACACAAGCAAATTTGTTTGTACCCATTTATTAACTTAATAGTCTGTTGCTCAACCTTTTTGAGACAATCACTACAGTCAAGTGATTCCTGTAACTCTGAGACTTCTGCACCTGTCCTCAGGTGTCCTCGGGTGTTCACAGATGTCCTCGGGTGTCCTCAGTTGTCCTCAGGTGTTCTGGTCCACTCCTCATGTTCAAACTGCTCCAGCTGTCTCAGGTCTGAAGGCTTCCTCCTCCAGATGTTTCAGCTCCTCCCACAGATGTTCAGCAGGATTTAGATCAGGGCTCAGAAGGCCTCTTCAGAACGGTCCAATGTTTGGTTCTGACCCGTTCTTGGTGGTTTGGGTCTTTATCCTGTTGGACCCATGAGCTGAGACGGAGACCGAGCTTTCTGACTCTGAGCAGCACATCTGGTTCCAGGAGGCCTTGATAGTCTTGAGGTTTCATTGGACCCTGAACAGATTAAGGACCAGAACAGAACCGAGCCTCCTCCATGTTCCCCTGTAGGTTCAGGGTTCTGGTCTGTGGACACAGAGCTGATGGGACTTGTTGTCAAAAAGCTCCAGTTTTGTCTCGTCTGTCCAAAGGACATTGTCCCAGAAGCTTCTCCCTTTTTATGATCTGGTGTCCTCCTCAGTTGTCTTCCATGAAGTCCACTTTGTCTCAGACAGACTGATGACCTTTGACCTTGGAGGTCACTTTTGATCTCTTTAGTCACCATTCGTATTATCAGTCTCTTCAGTTGTCCTCTTGTGGACACGTCCAGGGAGGTTGTCTCCAGTCCTGTGGACCTTCTGTAGTCTCAGGGACATCCAGCTGCTTGGAGACTGTCCTCTAGTCTTCAACCTGCTGCTCAATCATCGTCTTTCTGAGCTCCTGAGACAACTCTGTCCTCAGCTGTCTGTCCTCCATGTTCAGTGAGGTACACACCATGATGCCAAACAGCTCTGTGACTACCTGTCCCCCTTTAAACAGGCAGACTGACTGATTCCAGGACTGAAGACACCTGTGATTAACATGTCCCTGTGGACACATTGTTTAAATCTTTTCTAGGAGAACCATCTTTTTAGTCAAGGCCAGTTTCATTAGTTTGTTTTTTAATAAACCAAAATTCAAAAGCAGATTTCTTTAACAAAAAAGTACAAACAAATTCCTCCACATCTGTAAAGTTGCCAGGAAAGTGTTAAAAAGCTTCATATCTCAGGTTCTCCTGTTTGTCTCGCAAATTCTAAAACACTTAAGTTTAAACATAAACCTTAACGCCAAGTCTTAGGGTGGAGAAGATGGTCTAAGTCGTGCATGTATGGGTGTTGTCAGAATGGTCCAGACAGCATTCATCACATTCCTTCCAGATGCCACAGACATAAGACCAGCACGCCTTTAAATACGTTAGAGCCAGCGAAACCAAGAACGTCTGAGGCAGTGACAGACAAAAAGTTTGAGGTGAAAAATGCAGCTGAACAGAAATTTTACCATTTCCTTTCCTGTTGGGTCGGGCAGCCCGAAATGCTTTAACAGAACTGATGAATTTATGTGCTAACAGATGTAATAATTCAACTTTCAGCAGCAAATTAAACTTCACATGGCAGCCCGGTGTATAAACACTCCCAAGGTCCAGGTTTTAGTGCACAAACTGTGGAAAAACATGACAACATTCTTAATAAATAATAAAACTTTAATTTGTCACGAGGTGCATGGTCATAATTTTATTTTTCTGTCTTTACTTTTACTTCGAATCCCTCTGATCAGGTGCTGTGGTTTCTTAATCTGTGGGAAATGTTCTATTTTTAAATTTGGTCTCTAAATAACAATGGTTATTTAGGAAAAGATCGAAGTTTTCAAGGGATCAGTTTAGCTGATGGGACTCGTAATCCATCTATCCTCCATCTATCTCCTCCATCTATCTGTGTGCAGAAATTAAACCGGGCTCACATTGTGCAGTTTTTGGTTGCTGCTTCTGTACAGAAATCTTTAGCTGCGAGCTTCGATCAGTGGCTCTTTTTTTTTTTTTTTTTTTTTTT
>NC_051435.1:2717310-2719376 GCF_001649575.2 Kryptolebias marmoratus | reverse complement strand
CTCCTCCCGGCGGGACGTCACCAGGGAGGCGTCCAGGAGGCATCCTCACCAGATGCCCGAGCCACCTCAACTGGCTCCTCTCGACGTGGAGGAGCAGCGGCTCTACTCTGAGTCCCTCCCGGATGACCGAGCTTCTCACCCGATCTCTAAGACCACGACAGACCGGTACAGCGCCTGCTTCACTGCAGACGCTGCACCAATCCGCCTGTCGATCTCCCGCTCCATTTTTCCCTCATTCGTGAACAATACCCCGAGATACTTAAACTCCTCCACTTGGGGCAGGACATCCTCCCCAACCCGGAGAAGATTTATTTCTTTAAATACTGTGCTGCGATTTTACATCTTGTTCCAGCCATGAGCGCGCCTCTTTCCTCATCCTCCTCTCGCTAATGTTAGAGTTTGAACCTAATAAAGTAAAAAAAGAGCGTAAAGGTAGTATCTCCCTGAGCTGCAGCCGTCATCTCACTGAGCTCTGAGTGTTTGCCACCAAGTGTGTTTCAAACGTCCTGTTTTCAGGTGCACGACTTTCAAAACTGCATTCTAGGCTGCACGCGTTTTTGTCCACCTCTGCCCACATCATCCCCGCCTCGTCTCGTATTCATCTCCTGATGTCAAACCCAAACGTTTTCAGTTTTCAGGCTTCAATGTTTCAACAGAGGACTGTATATAACTTGTTGCATTAACATGTTTTCATACTTAATCTTTCTTAACCCTTGTGCACACAGCACATTGTTTCTTACCCTTTTAGCCAAATATTTTCATTCTGATGTTCAGGGGGAAGCTTAGATTCTGACTGCAGTTCTGAATGGGTTTATGAACGCCGTATTCATGTTGCTCCCAGTTTGCATGTCTGAACACCGGCTCAGTCTGGGCTTTCTGACAGAAAGCGCCTGGCTCGTATTTAACCGGCCTATAAATAGATTCTCCTCCAAATACCAGCTGGTCGGGATCAAACCGCTGCACCATCAGTCACTGCCAGTAAAACAAGGTGGCATTTCATAATAAAGGTCCACTGGATGACATGTCCGCCGGAGTTCAAAGAACAGCATTCATGCTGAGTGGATTTCAATCATTGTTTTTAAGGTTTTTTTACTGTAAAACTGATGAGTCTGGGTGGCCTAACTCGCACATGAAACATAGTCTGTGTTTGATTTCCTCTAATTGCTTCTGCATGACGAGGTGTCAGGCTGAGACTTTTGGTAAACGTTTGGCCCGGTTGAAGAAAGAGACGTTTCTGGGCCTACCTGGAACTCTAAATAGCTGTCGGGCGTTACCGATTTCCTCCGCTGGCTTCCTTGATACAACGCACATGTTCTGATTAATTACAAGTTGACTGGAAATTGTGAAGACTCAGAGAAAATAGGAGCGACTCCGCAGTAATTGCCCCCGAGTCGTCGGGTCGTCCGGTTCAAAGGCACTCGCGTGCGGTGCGGTGGGAGGCAGGTATTTTTAGAACCGAACTCCTCTGTTCCAGTGGCATGGCACTCGAGCACAACATACCTTCTGTGTTGTGCTTTCCTCCTTCGGACAAGCACTTTCCTTTCTCTGTTTTCTGTTTGATCGGTGGCCGAGGCCTTGCGGAGGGTCACCGAGCCGAACCTTTTATTAAAACTTCCTCTCGCTGTCTGAAAAACAAGCAAACGACGACGTAGAGCGTCTAATGGACAAGAGGTTCAAGGATTTATAGAACCGCAAGAAGTCAACTGGGTTTGCAGAACGGAGTGTCTCCAAAATGCCTGTTTTAGTAAAGAAGCTTGATTCATCAGGTGGAGGTTGGGTTACTCGTTAACAGCAGCAACTGATAACTAATCTCACACAACAAGTTTCTGCCTTTTCAATCCCTCCAGGATTTTGCGGGCATTTTTTGTGATTGTTGTGGCTAAAATGCCTGATTTCGCAGGGCATTTTCCTAAAAGTTACGATTTTTTTTTACTAAAATCAATAAACAACCATAACTTTTAATATCTAAACCAAAAATCCTTCCTAGTTTTGTAAGATAATTCCCAACAAACATTGACATTCTCAAAAGGTGCTTTATTTGAGAACTTTGATAGCTTCTAAACTGA
>NC_051435.1:2706337-2717051 GCF_001649575.2 Kryptolebias marmoratus | reverse complement strand
GAAACGGTGGCGAATCACTTTAGAAACAATAAATATTGGGTTAAAGTTGCGGGAAAGTTGCGGTGTTTTGGGCAAAGTTGCAAAAAGTTGCGATTTCGCGGGGTTTGCTTGATTTTGCGTTAATAGTTGTGATCGCAACATCGCGAAATCCTGGAAGGTCTGCCTTTTTTCTTTTTTTCAGAATAAAACAAACAAGTTCTTCATACTTAAAGTGAACCTTTTAAATAATTTTTCCATAAACTTGCATCATCTTCTTCAGATTTTGTAGCTGTTTATGTATGTTAAGATGAATTGGCCATCTTGATACAAGTTGACTCCAACAGTAAATCTGTTGTAGATGTACATCCCATTATTAGTTCCCCATTGATTCACGAGATATTTTACTAACAGACAGACACAGGCAGTCTCGTAATGGCCAGCAATAAAGAGGAGAGAACGAAGCGTCGGACGAAAATACAAATGCTGAAAGAGGCTAAAATTGAATTTTTAGTTTAAACGATCAGGAACTTTTATCCCACTGGTTTGTGGAAAAAGCTGTCTCGTATGAAACTGGCCCGTGATGCAGAAGAGTTTGGTTTTGTTTGTTTGCGATAATTATTCCAGCCCAGCCTTGAGGCGTCATCTCGAAATCAGACGCGGCTTGTTTTAATTACCAAATATTTGAATATTAGCTCCTCGTACCTAGCAGGGAGACTCTAACCCAGTCGTGTGTACTGTCAACAAAGCAGATATTAGAACAGAGTTTAAACACCTGCGGGAACAGAGATGGAAAGAATGTGATCGTTTCTGCCTGTAACGGAGGTAAAATGAGTCGGAGGAATGAACCACGGCTCCTTGAGTGCGATAAAAATGAATTTCTGTAGAAATGAGTCAGACAGGGCGGGTCCACGGCTCCATGAATGCATTGACAGGCAGACAGACGACCTGTGGAGCCGTACCTACAGCCTGGTCTTTTATTGGACCTGCACGCTGGTTTCACGCGAGGTGTGGCACAGCGGCGGGCTGAAGGAAACCAAACGGGCCCCGGGCTCGGCCCCTGAGCTGAAGCCGCCGATGGTGCCTCCAGGAGCTGGCTGCTGAAGAATAAAGCGGTGGAAATCAGACCACCGTAGGCGGCGTAGTCCACCGCACAGCTCGCCGCTGCAGACTGAATGTCCGGATTTGATCTGTGTCACACAGAAGCAGCTAAGATGATCCTCACATGTCTTTTATTGCTTATAGAGAAAGGTTGGTCATGGGGTTCTCTATAGGTTATATATGTGTAATATCTTACCTGTTGTAGATGGCTTCTTTTACAGCTGCAGCTTAAAGAAAAAGTTTAATCTTAACCAGGTTGACGAGCTAACGGCTAACTCCATACATGCAGCCAAAACCAAAGTGCACAGCTGCTGTCTTTCATAGTTATTCGTGCAAACTTTATTTTATAAACCTTATTATATTAAGGTAGCATTTTGTGGTTATTAAGAGGTTAAACGGCACAAAGAGTAGCTGATACCAGTTTGATTAAACCGGATCTTAACAACCCGGCTGCAGTAAAACTTCAACTTCTTTAAACCGTGCAACAGTTTAACAGTCAGGGGATGTTTGCAAAATAAAAAAAAGACATTACTGAGAGAAAAAGACAGATTTCAGACATCAGTTCTTGTAAAATATCTTATTAATGGCTCTTCTTCAATCTCCCAGGGAGATTCGGTTTTGATTTTATATTCTTTTTAATCCTGTCTTGTAAGATGAAATTGGATATTTTGCAAGGTAGCCCATAAATAAAATGCATTATTATTATTATTTTTAATTTTCACCCTTTAACCACTTTCCACAAATGAAATGAATTATAGGCTTTAAATTTAATAAAGTTTTTTACGAGTTTGCATAAAACTCCTGTTTTCGTAATAACATGCAAAACAAAAACGTCTGTGTGAAAATTGAAAAACCTCGAGACATAAAACTTCCTGGTCCGACTCGGGACGCTCCACACACTTAGTTTTAATTTCTGTGCCAAACTGTCGACAGAACTAAATTATTTTCTCCTGGTTTTGGCCAAACACCCCTGAAGGGGCTGCGTGGGACAAAGCAGACCTTTTAATAATAACCTTTCGCCCCTGAGTTTGGACTGTCTACTTTAATTTAAACGAACGGAGATTGCCGTCCAAGGCAGTGATGATTTCTCCACATTTTCTACACTTCAACGAGGGAACGAGGCAGAACGAGACACATTTGGGTCATTGTGAACTCTGCAGCTGATGTTGATCTTTTAAGATGAGATCTCTCAGAACATGCCTGCATGAAACCCCAACATGTGCTGAGCAACAGCTCCAAACTGTGGTGAAGGGAGGGGGTTAAACGGAGCACACGGTTTATATACTTGGACGTAAACATCTTTGTCTTCACAGGTTTTTAACCGAGGTAAATCCACGCTCAGATAAATAACACGAGATGTTCCAGCTTCTCATTGTTTGATGAAGAAACGCAGAAGAAGTGTGAAAAGCTAAGTCCAAATCTGAGCTTCTCCAGGTGTGTTAACACAACGCTAGGGTGGAAAGACATCAGCAATGACCTCAGAGTTGATGCCCATCAATCTCGGAAGGGTCAAAGGTCATTTCCAAACTATCTGGAGTCCATCGTTCTACAGAGAGGAGACATTTCAGACAGCTGCTGATTTTCACCCTGAAGGTCAGACCGTGCAATGAGCTCCATCTCAGACTCTACAGGCCTCAGTCAGCAGGTCAAAGTTCAAAGGTTAAAGCCTCTTCTCTCGACTTGAAGGAACCAGAAGACTTCTGGAGCAGAACCAGAACCAGAGGTAAACGGTTTCACTGGAAGGATGAACGACGTTAGAGCCGCTGCTTCCTCAGAACCTCAGAGGTTCAGAACCAGCAGGTTCTGCAGGTGTGTGTTAACACAACGCCAGGGTGGAAAGACATCAGCAATGACCTCAGAGTTGCTGCCCATCAATGTGGGAAGGGTCAAAGGTCATTTCCAAACTATCTGGAGTCCATCTTTCTACAGAGAGGAGACATTTTAGACAGCTGCTGATCTTCACCTTGAAGGTCAGACCGTGCAGTGAGCTCCATCAGACTCTACAGGCCTCAGTTAGCAGGTTAAAGGTCAAAGGTTAAAGCCTTGTCTCTCAACTTGAAGGAACCAGAAGACTTCAGGAGCAGAACCAGACCAGAGGACAGATGTTTACCCAGAATGCACTGCAGCTGTCAGCACGGTGGTGGAGGGCTGATGGTTTGGGCTGATTCTGGAGTCAGATGTGACAAACAGGACAATGATCCCAAACACAACTGAACGGTCCAGAACCAGAACCTCAGAGAGCTGAGCAGAAACGCTGGAAAGAAGAGTGGAACACAGCTCCTCCACAACCAGGAACCCACTGAGAGTTCTGCTGCTGGAGGAGGTTCTACATGACGCTTTACTGTTCTTCTCAGGTTTTATGTTTTTGGTACAATAATAAAGAAAATATATTTTAACTGAATGTCTCAGGTGAGACTAACGCAGAAACACGAGTGCAGAAAACTCAAAGCTCCAAACTGCGCCGTTATCAGTTTGAAAAGACAGATAAGGCTTGTGTAAATAATGCCTGAATAAATTTAGATCGCTGTGTTGAATGAAGGTACCAGCATGCCTGCGAGCCTCAGTGTTGGTGTAAGGCGAGAATGAAAGAACCTGCACAAAAACCCCACAGTTCAAAGACTCCGGGTTTGTGTCAATGACATGATTGTTCAAAGTCTGTCTGCACGCCAAAACATGCATTACACTTGTTGAAATAAATACATAAAATACTGTTTTTAACTGGAGGTGCTGCACGTACTCCTCTTCAGCGTGTCTGAAAATCCTCAAAGATTCACGAGAACATGGGAGAATATGAACCAGAAATCAGTTTCATCACCAGCAAGTTTAATTTTACCTCGTTAGATCGTTTGACACCAGATCTTAATCTGATACTTCTTCCTGTAGCAGGCTGTTGTAAACTTCATTAAAATATAAAAAAAATGACTTTTCACGTCTTTTACTTAAACACCTCTGTAGGTCTGCAGTGCAGTAAGATAAACAACTTTGTTTGCCTCTGAATCAGCTGTTAATAAAATAAAACATGAGCTGTCTGACTTACAAATAACCAGGTACAGATTTGTAAAACAGAACAAAGTGTGAGATTTTAAAACTAAAACTGGGTCGTTTTAAGAAGATAACGGCTTAAAAGCTGTTTGTGTTTCAGTCCTTTAGGCTGTCTCTCCCTGATTCAGTAAGATTTATCAGTTTTTTTCACTCCAAGAAACTCAAATCTTGCGTTGAGCTTAAAGGTCTTTTTGTTTCATTTAAAGCAATCCCCCTGATTTCCTCCCAGCATTAATAATAAACCTGATATCTCCTGGCTGATTGTCAGAAACCTTCCCCAGCTTTGTTTATGCTGTCAGTGCAACACATAACACTTCCTCATGACATTGCAGGAATGCAGCGTGTTTGTGTTTGGTTGCAAAAGAGCAGCCATTATCATTTACACAATCAAACGCTGGCTCGGGTTCGGCTGCAGGATGAGGATGGAGTGGGTGTGTGTTGGAACAGAGCTGCTGTCCAGCACTCTGCGGTCACTTTTTCCAAAGTGAAGAAATGTCAGAACAGTTTATTCCTTCACTGGTTTGCATAAGAAAAACTTCTGTTTTCAGCTGTTTGGGGAAAAAATCAGTTAGATTCAGTTTATTTATACAGCGCCAAGTCAAAAGTCTCCTCAGGTCCCACATGCATGATAAAAGTAAATTAAGATTGAATCTTCTCTTCGTCTCAGTCTCTTATCTTGAGCAGCTCGTTGGTGACAGAATGATAAACCTCCTGCAGAACCAGAACCAGGCTCAGGACGAGCGCGTTTGAGAGGACAGGAAGGAGACACAAACAGGAAGTAGTCCAGGAGTAGTTTCTATGGGAAGAAAGACAAACACATGTTAATGATACAAATACAAACATGGAGAGTAGAGCGAGTAAAGACGGCAGCTGAGTGAGGACATGTGGACAGTTTGTCCTCCAGCAGCAGAATTAAAGGACACGTGGACAGTTTGTCCTCCAGCAGCAGAGTGAGGACATGTGGACAGTTTGTCCTCCAGCAGCAGAACTAAAGGATAACTCAGGAAACCCAAACCAACCCGAACTATAGGATTTATCAGAAAGGAAAGTCTTCAGCCGAGTCCTAAAAGTAGACAGAAACTTGAAGTGGCAGCTGAGCAAAGGGAACGATATTTATCGAAATTTGTGCCCTCCGATAATAAACACTGGTGAATATCTAACAGTAGGAAGGATGGTGTGAATTTTCTCACTAACTGAAACATTTTTATTTATAAAGAATCGCATGAAGTTATTTGGAGTTATAGGGATACATGGTTCAGCGCAGAGGACTCTTCATTAGTCGAGCTACAGAACTAAACAGAAACCTGGGGTTCTTCTTCTCCTCTATTAAAGATGGATAATATACAGTTCTAGCTTCACAGAGGGCTTTCTTTTAGTGATTTAAAGAACATAATGCTGAATTAAACCAAGGAGCCAGCTTCCTCTGACTGATCACTTTCTTTTTCAGAGGGGCAACTTTATCAGGTGATGTTTGCATTGAAGACAGAGGAGAATAATAATAATAATAATAATAATGGAAGAGATTCTTTGAATTTGGTCACAAATTTAACATCTACTTTCCTCTCAGTGGCTGTGCAGTCAGTCAATGTAAGCTCAAAAAAATGGTCAGATATAGCGTACTCTACGCTATGTCAGAAATGGATCAAAAGTTTGATGAAGAGGATGAGTAGACTTGTGGGCAATTTAGGTAAAACCAATTGACTCTATTAATTTATTAAAGGCTATGTTTAAGCATCACTTTCAACATCTACATGAATATTGAAATCCTCCACTTTTATAACTTTATCAGTATTTAATAATAAGTCAGACAAAAATCCGAGAATTCAAACAAAAACTGAGAATAAGGGCCTGGAGGATGATATACAACAAGTAAAAATGTTTTTTTTCTCTGGTTTCCATTTTGGATGAGAAAGACTGAGGGTCAAAGACTCAAAAGAATTACAACTAATAATTGGTATAGCATTAATCAATAATCCTTGACTGGAAAATAGCAGCTACTCCTCCACCTGTTGTTTCAGGAACATGATAATTTAGATAATTAGCAGGAGTGGATTCATTTATACTAACTAACTGACGTTCAGTAATTCACATTTAATGATTTTGTTTCAGTGTTCTGGTAAAAGAACTTGTATTTTATGTGATTTATTTATCTAGAGCTGATTTTTGGTTTATTTAAATCCTGGTTTTTCAAAAGATGGCAGCATGTTTTCAGTCTTTTGCAGGTCATGCACAGAACAACAATGTGTGTTCTTCAAAAGGAGCAGAACCAGGCAGTTACCACCCCCCACCCCCCCCTGCTGCAAAACTAGCACGCCATAAAGAATAATTGCAGGTCACATTTGAGCAGACCACCATTACAGACTTCCAACACAGCCTGGCTGCCTTCAAATAAGACTTAACTGCAGCTAAAAAGCGTTTCTGCAGGATGAAAGAGCATGCTACTGTCCAAGCAGAGCAGTGGAAAATTTACTCATGTGTGAGTATTTTTCCATCATCAGTCCTGCATGTTTTGAAAAGCCAGAGGCGCAAACCACTACCCTGCAGATCTTTGTCACTTCTTCACCGCTTTCAGTCCAAACCTGCAACCTCGTCGGGGTTACTTTCATAAAAAATGTCGTCTGCGCTTGATCCGCCGGTTGAATCTTCCGGTCGTCCCCAAACCGCTGGCTTTGTTCAGGAATTAATGAGTCTCAAACTTCTGCAGCTGATTTGGTCTTTTCCTCTGCAGTCCTTTCATATGCTCAGTGGGGCCTTGGATCTCGCCCAGCACAGGAAGCAGAGCTTTTTGTGTTCACCTTTCATGTGATTCCAGGCAACAGGGGAAGAACAGGACACATACAGGAAAAAAAAAAAACTTTCCAGGGAAGTAGTTCATTACTTGGATTTGATGGCATGGATTTCTGACCTCTGGAGCTGTTGAAAACGTTTTTCCTTGACTGTTTTGGTCTCACAGCATCGACCTTTAACACCACTTCAGTCAGAAGCAGTGGCGGGCGGTGCATTTCACACTCAGGCCTTCAGTGATGTCCAACTTAGTCAATAAATACCTTCCATAATGCCAGCATTTATAACACCAGGACTGGAGAGTAGTTAGAAACACACTTAAGCACTACTTGGCATTGCATCAGCAATTAAAACATATCTGGTAGGCTACTGTCAAAACTAAATAAAATAGAATAAAATAAATAAAATGTTTGTGTCCACCCAAAAACACTTATTTCAACACAAAATCCACTCCTCTAACGAGATCCTCCTCTAACGAGATCCTCCTCTAACGAGATGTAGCTTCTCTTGAAAAGTTCGTCTTGAAAACAGACTTGCCAGTAAATCAGCAACCAAATCAACATGTTGCTCTCCTTCGGCCATTGTTTGTTAAAAAAGTTTTTAACCGTTAACAGTCCCGGGTGTGACTCTGTGGATCTGCATAGTACTGCCGCGGCTCAAACTCGTATCTATCCAATCACAGGACG
Organism: Kryptolebias marmoratus; assembly: GCF_001649575.2. NCBI lineage: Eukaryota > Metazoa > Chordata > Actinopteri > Cyprinodontiformes > Rivulidae > Kryptolebias > Kryptolebias marmoratus. The sequence goes on along the minus strand of NC_051435.1, from coordinate 2,709,462 downwards.
CGTGAGGCCCGCTAGAGGGCCTTACTGACACAACTCGCGATCTGATTGGCTATCACAGCTGTCTATCAACTATATTTGCCCGCTCACCTACAGTGCACAGACACCATACAGCCTCTGGCAACATAAGAGCTGAATTCTGATTGGATAAAAACTCTAACCTAAAAACAACAGCACTGGAAGGAGCATAATATGACACGAAGAGAATATGAATACTTTTAGATATCTGGGGAAGTAAATTAAAAATTAAATTAACCTTTATCATATTTATGATGATTTCTGGTCATGTTAGACCAGCAGAGGAGGCCTTGTGGTCCTGATGGAGCTTGAATCCTTGTGGAGATCCTCACCCATGCAGCTCATTGAGACCTAAAGGGGATGAAATGATGTTGGTTGGTATTTTATCAGCCATGGAGCGTGAAGAACGAGGCAGAAGTCTTCATCCAAACGAGAGCCGGTTTGTTTTTTATGCTTATAAAACAACTCTTTCTCTAAAACAAGATATCGGTGTGAAAGAACTCAACATCAGCTGATAATAAACCTTTACTCTTTTACATGACACCATTTATTTAGCACAAATATGGCGAGGATGCTGAATGTGTCAGGCCCTTTTCCACTCGCTCGGCTCCAAGGTTTCCCAGTCTTTCCACTGTGTGATCCCGCCTTCTTTCACCTCGTTCCGTAGTTCCTCTCCTCACCAGGTTGAATTTGACGTCAGCAGGTTGCAGGGCGTTGATTGGCTAATGACTGCAGCAAACTAGCGTTAGCCTCATATGCTGGAAGCCGTATGGCTTCCCGAACTCTCCTTTACTCTTCCAGAGTGTTTCGTCCCGCCGCTCGCAGATGTAGATTAGAGTCAAACTGAGTCATGTTGACAAAGAAAAAACAGCTTTATTCAACAGCTTCGTGATGCAGGGATTTTCAGAAACTGGTCAGCTGCACGGCTCGCTGGTTGCTTGGTCACAAACTCTCAGAATTCGATGAAACCGAACAGAAAATTTGCAAAGTTTTGCACATTTTCACACAATTCTGGAGTCCTGTGAGAATACCGTCTTCCAGGATAGCTAACAATGATGACAATAATAAACTGACAGTTGAAGACCCTTTTTAGTGACTGAAGACGAAGCAACTAGATTTTCTTGGTGGTTAAAGATGTTTCACCTCTCACCTACAAACCTTCATCAGTTCTGGAAGCTAAAATGTTTCTTTCTGGGCTTCTGAACTTTAACCATTGAGACCCTGCATGAGAAATTAGATCAAATGAGACCCAGTTTCATCTGGAAAGGCAGAAGATATTGTAAACTGGTTTACTTTTTAAACTAACACAGCACTTTGCTCACCGTTTTCTACACCCCTCAAACACATCTCCTACCTTCTTTCCTCTTTTTTTTTTTTTTTTGTTTGGACCCTGTAATGATAATCCCAGATGTGGCCTGTCGATTGAACTTAAATTCACTCTGGGAACTTGAGTTAAGCTCCATGTTTCATGATATGAACAGATGAGGCAGCTCATTCTGAGGTCGAAGCTGTATTTACTCTTTGAAAGAACAGAACGCTCAGGAGGGCTTCGGGTGCTGGAGGAAACCTCTCAATCTGCGAGTCCGGGAGTGTGTTTCACGTTAGGAACACTTCATATTTCATGTCTTTTTATCAAGACGATAGAAGTTCAGGCCATGTGAAGCTACAGAGACCGCAGGCTAAAAATACAGGCTGCAGTAGTGCGTCTGTTGCATGCAGGGAAATGATTCGGTGTGGATCAGCACCGTCGACCGGCCAACAAACACAGGGTCGGCGTTTACACAGTGATGCATTACATCAACCCAATGGGTCCCAGTCAACACTGGGCACAAGCAGATCTGGAAAAATAAAACCTGTCGGAGTGAAATGTGAATTTTAAACTAAAGAAAGATGCTCTATTTGTCTTTTTGCAATAATTTTACCCAAAAAATCACCACCATGTACAATAAGTTGACCCCTCTGTTATATTGCAAGGTTAATTCCTGCACAACAGGATGCAGATCCTGTGCATCCTCGTTTATATGCATCGTCTCGTGCACAACAGACACGTGATGAGGCTGGGACTGATCCTGCACTCCGCACAGGAAGAGGCACTCCTCTGCCCTCCTTCTGGAGCTAAAAACTATCCAGTCTTTACAACTAAAACAGGAGCTGTGTCCACATTCTCTGCACAACAAGGCAAAGCTTCTTCCTTTCTCTGATCCAGTTCAGGATCTCAAAGTTCATGGTCTCATTTCTGCTTTTTGAGGATGATTTGGTTCCGTTGGCACCTTCAAGCCTCAACCTTTAGCATTTTACAGCTAAGTGTGACTTGATTAGACTGAATCAGCTCCTGTTTTTGTTTCAAGCAAGCAGAAGCCCTCCAAAACTAGAAAAGGTTTGCAAACGGACTCTGCCTTGGAGAAACACATTTAAGTTGTTGTCCGGCTTCTCCAGCTGCTCGTTGGAGGTCCGTTTGACAGCTGTCCGAGTGGTGGTGCGTTCAGGGGCGCAAATCAACGTGGACATTCCGGTGAAACCCGATGCAAAATGAACGCAAGATCTGAAGTGGACATTTTGTTCATGAACTGTTTTCAACCTCATCTCTGGCTCTTCCCCCAGATGTCTGTAAAGTGCCAGAGCACATCCATTTTTCCATCTCCCTCCTGGCTGTTCGCTCTTTAACACCTCTTTAACACCACCTGGGACTTATTTCACCGGCACCACCTCCTGTTTGGCTTGACATTCTGCTAGCGCTGGTCAAAACGTCTGTTGGACAGCGGAGAAATGTCAGAATCACCGGTAAACTCCTTCTGTTTAGCCTTCAACAGCAGCGCCATTCATCGAGGATCTGCTGTGGATTTCTGTTTGGATGAGAAATTCATCCGTCCGGGTCTTAAAAACTTCTTGTTGATGGTGTCAAATACCTAAAGGCAAAAAACAGCTGATCAGTGATGCAACCAGGGGTGGAAATTAGCACCCGCCACCGGTCAAATGCGGGTAAATATTTGAAGTGGCGGGTGAATTTGATCAACACACACGCCACTGTGGCGGGTTGGCAATTTGAACAGAAAAGGTGTTATTTGTCCTCTTGACATATAGGGGGCAGCAATGTGCTCGAGTTGCTGCTG
>NC_051435.1:2703761-2706039 GCF_001649575.2 Kryptolebias marmoratus | reverse complement strand
GTCGGTGCTACCCGTCAAAAACTGCTACCGTCATGTTTACAAACCGACAACTACAGCGGTTCATGTTAATGTTAAATATCATCGGATACTGAAGTGGAAGCTTAGGAGTTATGCTCAGCATAGCATTGGAACAATTTATATCCCCGACGGAAACCTTTCTAAAACCACAAAAATCCCTTCCTTCATCAGAATATCCTACCTGTTAAATATAAGCGGGTAGCACAAATAGATCTATGCATTAAAAGCAGCAAGTGTCTGAAAATCATTACAATTTAATGTTGTATAATATAATAACCCTAACCCAACCAACTGGCTAACTGACCTTAACCAGCACAAGAAATGGCTGCAACTCAGTCAGTTTTACAGATGCTGAGATGATAATTAGTCGTGGTAATTGACGAGTCGTCCCCAAGAAGAGACATTTAGCTCAAACTGATATCATTTAAAACAGTGTCGAGGATGGCAGCGGGTGCCTTTAAGGACTGTTTCTGTGTACCTGAATGCCTCTAAGTGTGTTTAACGTCCCGGAGGAGTTTTCAGTTAGTTTTGTTTAATCCAAAGAAGATGAATCATCCTCTGGTCGTTAGTAAAGCGTCACATCCCACCAGTCGCTCTAAATCTCCAATTCATCTAAAAACTAAAAAGCTTTCAGGACTGAAATCAAGTCGCCACACCTGCTGGGTGTTGCAGCTGTGGTCGGGACACTAAGACCATAGAAATGGAGAGAGGTCAAAGGTCATCACCTCTGCTCCGGTCCAATCCCCCCCCAGCCTCCTGAAACCCTTCGGGGTGGCGTGTTTGCACCAGCGCCACATTTCAGCACAGTTGCAAACACACAGCTGAGTGTGATTTGGCGCGATGGGGTCAGTTTCTGGGCTTCGTGTCGTGACCCGACCCGCTTCAACCACCTGCCTCTGGAGTCATTTTAATAAAAACCTTAATTTCATTTTAAAGCTGAACCCCAGAGGAGCCTTCAGAGCAAAAAAAATCATTCTTTAATGCTTTTAAATTGTTGAGATTAGGAGTTATTTAATGTTTATTTCTATTAAATCTTAACATAAACTAGTATATTCGTAAAGGTAAGCTGAAACAGGTGTGTTTATGATGAAAAAACAGTATAATTTATTCTTCAAATAGTCATCTGATTGGAATTACCAACGTATTACACAGATCTACAAAAGGTTACTTTCAAATTAAACACAAATCTTTGTTGCTTTCGTTCAGAAACAACCCGATATTTCTCAGATCGAGATAAAAGCTTTAGATGAGAGAAATCCGATTAATTACGTTTTAAGTGTTTAAAGACCGACAGAAATGATGCAGATGTTTATTTAGTTTCCCTTCCTTTAATGCTGCTTGTATATTTCATCATTCAGCTAAAAAAATATGATTTATTTTGAAAATATTTGCGGTTACTGTGACTGTAAAACAAGCATTAGTTTAATAAACTATAAACTGTGAGGCGTTTGTTACAGTCAGTGTTTATTCATCTTTAGGTTTTATTTTCTGTTATGAGTTTAATTTAATGAAATGCATCAGGGAGCATTTATCCCAGTGTGTGAACTTTGTTTTTTATTATCTGTAATAAACTGCAATGATGAAATTTTCCCTTTAAAATTCTATTTTTTCCCCATTTCGTTTCTCACCACGTGGGGAAATTTTAGCGGGGCGTTAATGTAAGGAAACCCTCGGCGGGTCGGCTGTTGTTTAAGCTGGAGGCTGAGCCAGCAGGTGGTTCAGGTTCACGTCGGGGTCTCGCTGCTCGCAGCGCAGGCGCAAATGTGACAATGACGCCTGCTTTTGCTGTCAGAGGCAGGACCCTTCCTCACATGGCTTTGGACGGGAGCTGCGATAGGAACAGGTGCTACGAGGAGCTGCTGCCTCCATTATTCCAGATTTCCTGTCAGTATCAGTGTTTGAGTTGAAGCAACATAACTCGGAGGGACTCTGGGACACCAAATGTTAGGCTGCCTCTCGAGTGTTTGCAGCTTCAGGTCACCCTAACGTGATTCGAACCGGTTCAAGCCAACCAGGGCTGCAGCCAGACTGAGGTCAACCGCTCATTCTCCCCCTGCACATCAGTTACAATGAAGACCAAAACTGAATTAAAATAGAAGCATTTAATTAAAACAAGTGACTTGAATGTGTATATGACATGTATTTGTGTGTGTTTGTAAATCCATGGGGATCAGCCTCATCTGAAGCAACAGAGGACTCAGGGCACAACCATGATGACTCACTGAAATGACATGAATTAGTTTCTATGAATGTTGATTTT
>NC_051435.1:2694117-2703353 GCF_001649575.2 Kryptolebias marmoratus | reverse complement strand
TCGTAGACATTGAGTTTGGCTGCAGCTGCACACAGTTGCAGCGCCTCCTACAGGAAACTGGTGGAGCTACGCAGAGAACCACGCCGTTCAGAAGCCTTGTTTGGATTCATGTTTTTATAAAACACTGAGGTCCGGACCTCGGGGTCCTCAGTGGCAGCTACGGCCCTAAACCCAACCGCGCTCGCGTCGTTGTGGCTCACGAGCTCGTAGCGTTGTCAGACACGTGCGTCAGCGTGCAACGAGCGCAGGGAATAAATGGCGAAAGAGGGAAAGAACTCGATACCAGCGGTTGTTTACAGTTGCCGTGATCCCAGTCTGGCCCGTCTGCGCAGACACACACATCCCGACGGTCCCACCAGGGGAATGCATCTGCCAGCCAAGATCCGGCCTGAGCCGGAGAACACTTTCCCAGAGATATCAGTGACGTACAAAAGTGAGCAAACACACACACACACACACACAAACTGGTGTTGTGTCCGTCAGCGTTTCTGCCCTGTTTGTTTTAGCAGCAGGTCCTCAGGGGGCCCGCGGTGATCCGGTAAACCCTGGAACCCCGGCGGGCTCGTAGTGATGCCGTGAAAACACGACGATCTGTGCGTCTGAGTGAACGCTGAGTCAGCACTTTCTCCGCTCAACGTTCGGCTCGATCAGGAACACCGAACGATGACTTCTGTTTTTTGCAACTTTTAGACATTTTTAAAAACATTTAACATTATTTAAAGTTAAATTAGCCTACAGAAATTCATTTTCACTTCTCTTTTTATGCTACTTTTAGCTTTAAGCAAGTTTTAGCTACACTTCCTCTAATTTTAGCTGTTCTGCTGATTTTAGCTGCATTATTCGGTCATATTTGCATCTGTTTTGTTACCTTTAGCTACTACTCTTCTGCTTTTAGCGACCATTCTGCTCATTCAGTTTAGAGTTTTACCAATTTTAGTTGCAGTTTTGCTCATTTTGGATCTGTTTTGTTAATTTCACCTGACAGTTTGCCGCTTTTAGCGTCAAGCTGCTCGTGTTCTGCTCGCTTCAAGTCGGTTGTTTGATCAATTTTGGCTGTCATTCGGCGCTTTGGTTGGTTTTATAACTTTAAGAGGTGCTGGGTTTCAAGTTATTCGATATAATTGACTGTTTTTTGGAGACATTTGATGAATTGTCATATAATTACTGATCCGTTACGGTCTGTGGTTTTGGATTGTCAGGGTTCAGAGACCCACCTGCATACTGACACTGACAGGATGTCACAACAATCTCCAACACCTCGGAGCACAGGCCTGACCTCAGCCAACCCCCGCCCCAACCCGGCTGACCCCCCGTGACCCCTGCAGCCATCTGTTAAAGGCCGATGAGGTGTGTTGGGGTGTGGGGTAGCTGTTCAGAGACGTTTAACTTGAAACAAGCCGATTTTGGATGGTTTATTTCCTCAATAAATGAATCATCATTTCTGTTTTTACTCAGGTTATTTTTGTCTGATATCAACATTTGTTTAAGCTGCATGTGCGACAAAAAAAAAAGCAGAAACAGAAGAAAGCAATTACATGATACACGATTCTAAAACAAACCGTCGTCGTTGATCAGTGCGTTTTTCTTGCGATCACAAACCCCAGCAGCAGAAAGCTGGCTCCGTTAACCCAGTTTTCCACTCCATCCGTAAAGATTATAATACGAGATGGCATGAACTGGAAAATAAAAGGAGCCAATAAAGCTCTCATATAACGCTCCTTTCCAACTTTAAATACACAACACACGAATCGGGCCGAACCAAACACACAAGCTGCCAAGTTATTCGTGGCCAGAGGAGGTTTCTGCTCGTTTTGGACTCCACTCGTTCAGGTTTGGACAATGAGGATATTAAAACGTCCATCAGATGCATCAGCAGCCGGTTGTTATCTGTTTTTACATAAATGAACCATTCTGTGTCTCCCAAAGTCTGACCTCTGACCTGATTTCTGCTGAAGCTTGTTTGAAATGGAGCTCCACACGTTCTGTAGGCAAGTCGGCAGCAAACAGCTGAGAAACTAAGATGTGACAATTCAGTTCAATTCAAAGATACTTTATTAAAGGGAAATTAAATGTTGTTGTAGCTCCTAATCCTGGTTTTCTTAAAGAGTTGATGGCTGTGGGCAGGAAGGGTCTCTTGTAGCCGTCTGTCCCGATGTGTCCTCGGTCCTGGTGTCCTCAAAGAGCCCCACCAGGTGAGCCTTGCTGGCCTCCTGCGGAGCCATGATGGCCGACCTCTGGAAGCTCAGGTCGGGTCTTGAAGTCCTGGAGGATCTCCTGGACCAGGTGCTGGAAGAGCAGCTTCCTGGGAGCTTCACCTCCGGTGGATTTACAGACGGTCTGCTTGGTTCTGGCGATGACCGGACTTCAGGGTTCTTCGCATTTAACACTCGTTGTCATGGTTACGCTTCATAACAAAATGTCCAAAAGTAGGTTTTTTTAGTTTTCTTGTCCCTGCTGGTGGAGAAACGTCCCCGCATCATGGTGCTGCCGCCTCCGTGCTTCACTGAGGGCGTGGTCTTCTCAGCATGTCCTTGGAGACTTAAAACGTTTAATTTTAGGACCTTTGGGGAGTCTTGGATGTGCCTTGTGACAAATGTTCTGCCTTCATCATCTTCTTCCTGTCCACTCGTCCTGTGGACAGATCCTCCCATCTCTGCAGAAGAGCTGCAGCTCCATCAGGGTTATCTTTGGCCTCCTGGATGTGTCTCTGAGTTTTGATGGACGACCCTAATAACGGGTTTAACGGAGCTCTGTGGGATGTTCAGGGTTTGAGGTATTATTCTTCACCCCGACCCCGATCAGGACTGTTCCTCAGCCTAAATCTCCGGTCTGTGTGGAGAGTTCCTTGATGTTCGAATTGTTTTCTTGGGCTATGAAAACAAAATATCCTGAGATTATCTGACAAATAGACTGATCGTTTTTAATTAATTTAATTAATGTTGAAGAAGAGTCTAGTTCTTGACAACAAATTAAGCTTTTAACTCTGATTGTGATCAGTTTTTTTAGTCCTAAAGGTACTCATCACAAAGACCGGATCAAAGAATTCACAGAATAATTAATGTGTCTTTAAATTAAAAATCTAAGCTAAATTTGTGTCAGGAAAACAGCCGAAGCGACTGAAAATGGGCGAAACTGTAAACTTACTGGTGTAGGAGAAGTTTTGTGTGTTTGAATGCTGACTTCTGTGTTTGTTTTATCTCTAATATTTATTCTTTACTGTTATTTTACTCGTTCTGTCTGTTTTCTTTCACATTCAGCAGCAGATTTGCTTTATTCCCACCTGAACATCTCCAAGGTTCTACACCAGTCCTGGTCCTGGAGGGCCACCATCCTGCAGGTTTTCCTTGTTTCTCTGCTCCAACACACCTGATTCATGGTTAAATCACCTCTTCATGTTCTGCAGAAGCCTGTTAATCACCTGTTGATTCAGATCAGGTGTGTTGGAGCAGAGGAACAAGTAAAACCTGCAGGATGGAGGCTCTGCAGGACCACGATTGAAGAACACTGCTCTACATTTGTGTAAAATCTGATTTAGCCATATTTGTTTACCTCCACCCAAGCTTCCATGTGGTTTTCGACGGATTCAGGTGAGTGTTTTGTTTACGTTGAGTGCGTCCCCACATTTCAGAACTGGGTATCAGTATATGTGGAAAATTACTGGAGTAAACTCTTTCAAACTGAGACATTTGATGGAGTTCAGCGTGACCTTTTTTATGTTTGATTTTCATAGTTTGTAGCTTTAAACAAAACACCATCTTGTGTTTGGCTCACACTTGAAAGTGGTGTAAGCACAAAAAAAGTCCTCTCGGGTTACAGCAGAGGAATCATTTGTCTTCCCCTGCGGTGTGGTGCTGTTTGTGCAACTTAAACTACTTGTGGTCGTAGATGCCGTTCGGATAATGACATCCATCAGACGAGAGCCAGTGTGGTTTGATGTTGGCGTGAAACCAACCAAACCTGAGTTCAGGCAGGCCGACCTCTGAAACAAAGAGGCCGCAATTTGATTACCAAAGACGGTGTTTGAGTTATGATCTCAGCCAAAACCAGAGTGTGGAAAAAGGGTGTCCAAATCACACAGAACATAGAAACAAAAGCCAGATTATCCAACCTTTCTTTACCCAAAAAACACAGCAGATCCCCCGTCTTGTCATCTTGACTCCCCGTGGAGATACAAATTACCATTTTCCAGAATCACAATTCTGTCCTACGGTGTAAGGCAGATGAAAGGATTAAAGTCCTGCATAATGCTTCCTCTCAGGAAGCATTATGCAGGACTTCCAGTGGTGATGTTACATTTTCCCATGAACTAAGGTTGAACTTCATTTTGCTCTTTAAAAAACATTTACAGAGCCCTGAAGAATGAGGCGTTGCACTGCAGGAGCATTTAGGAGAAAGCAGAAGAAAAACTGGAATCTAAAACTTAAAAACGGCTGCAGAAATATTCGTTTAACAGGACGGTTGGAAACGATTTCTTCTTTATACTCAACTCGCATAGCAGGAAAAACAGATATAACTGTGGAGAAAAAGAAAGTTTAATATTCAAAGCAGAACGGAAGGGACAACAAAAAAAGATAAAGATGTTTAAAAAGGAAACACTGACATCTAGTGGCCACAGACGGGTTCTACCAAAACGTTTAAAATAACTTAAAACCGTCTGCAATTGTTCCAGATTTATTGTTTAAATCTTAATTCATAGGAAAAGAATTCCCTCATTAAAAATAGATCATCTTCCATAAATATAAATATAAAAAAGATCTAAACACCCATAGAATGAGAAATAATTAACAATTAAGACAAAAAATGTGTTTCGAAGGTTCAAATTAAGCATCTGTGAAAGTAAAAATAACAAACTAAAACATAAAAAGCCATAAACTACAGTACTATCGTTTTGTTTCGCCTGTGTTTAAATGTATGTTTGCACAACCTCAGTTCTAAAAAGTTGGGTAGTTGTGTTAAATGTAAAAGAAAACAAACATAATGCAATGATTTACAGATCTCATAAACACATGATAAATGTCTTAAATGTTTAAACTGAGACATTTAAATCAAACTACTTCCACATACTTTATCTTTGTCTTCTTTTTTAGCTTTTAGCTACCATTCAGCTTCTTTTAGCTTTAGGCACCGTTTTGCTAAGTTTAGCTTTAGCATCTGTAACTTTTTAGCTTCTTTGGTAGTCAGTTGGGTGTGGGGTTGACCTGGTTTTAAATATTTCAGATCCAGACTTTTGTAAACATTATTTCTGTTCTGATAATCAGGATAGACGTCATCAGAAAGTGTCTCCGTTAGAAGCTGAAGAGGCGATAAAGTCTGAATTATTTATTTTTGTTTTCACACAATCTTGGTTATTGTTGCTTTTTAATCTTTGTAGTTTAGAGTCAAGGTTAGAAAGAGACAGATTTATAATCTAAAAGTGTTAAAAGTGGGCAGTCGCCTCGACCTTCTCTGCTTCACACAAGCAGCTGAACATTTGTGTTTACATGTAGAAGGTTCCTCCTCCAGAACCTCCTCCAGCAGTGGGTTCCTGTTTGTCTCTCTCACGGTTGTGGAGGAGCTGTGTTCCACTCTTCTTTCCATCATTGGTTTGTGCTCAGCTCTCTGAGGTTCTGGTTCTGGTTCTGGACCGTTCTGCTGTGTTTGGGATCATTGTCCTGTTTGTCACATCTGACTCCAGAATCAGCCCAAACCATCAGCCCTCCACCACCGTGCTGACAGCTGCAGTGCATTCTGGGTAAACATCTGTCCTCTGGTCTGCAGAGGAGCCCAAACCATCAGCCCTCCACCACCGTGCTGACAGCTGCAGTGCATTCTGGGTAAACATCTGTCCTCTGGTCTGGTTCTGCTCCAGAAGTCTTCTGGTTCCTTCAAGTCGTGCTGCCATGTTGAGGCTTTAACCTTTGACCTTTGACCTGCTAACTGAGGCCTGTAGAGGCTGAGATGGAGCTCATTGCACGGTCTGACCTTCAGGGTGAATCTGCTGGCTGTTTGGAAATGACCTTTGACCCTTTCCAGATAAAAAAAAAGAAAGAATGAACAAGTCTTGCTTACAGTTTTAGTTGAATCTATTAAAAACAAACAGAAAATCGGATTTTAGATTTCCAGAGGTTTATTTCAGGCTTTTATATTTTAATGTTTGTGCAGGGCAGTGAGGATTGTTTTTTAAAAGAGTGATAGAAATAAACTTTGATTTATTTTATTCTTTTGTTTTCCACTGGTTTAAAACTTATCAAATCCCAGCATGACGCTGTGTTTTGTAACATCTATAAGTGATAAAAGAAGAATCATGCAGCAGACAAACAGTTTCTGAAAGTCAATAAATCTTATCTTAGGTTTGTTTTTTACACGATGTTATGTGAAGAAGTATCTTATCTGCAGTAGATGACGCTCAGAACAGAGCTGAACATGATGATTATTGTAGTTATTATGGATAATAGTTTTCACTTTTAAGATGTTTTTATTGTTTTTAAAAGGTACTTCTGTAACAAACAAGTAAATATTAGTCGGAGGGAGAAATCTGACATCTCTGCTCTGAATTAAAAGCAACCAGAATGGAGGTTTTATTAAACTGAGTTTTTAATCAGCTGATGGTTTTGAGTTATTCTGCGAAATGTGTAAAAAGATAATCTCATATTTGCTGTTTGTCAAGGTCACAAAAACTGATTGGACAGTCTTACAATTGTACAATTGTTTGTTTGTTTATAACAAATGTTAAGCTATTTTTAATGTATTCTTAAAATTTTGTAGTTCTGACGTTTTGAATCTGCCAAGTAATTAAAAAAATAAAAGTCAAATTTCATGTAAATCTCGAGTTTAGCTGTGTTTACCGCGGGACGAATCTGATTGGACGGCCCTTACCGTAGTACCGCCCAAGCGGTTGCTGATTGGACAGCAGAACATCTGCAGCGAATGAGAGATTTCCTTATAGGGCGCCGCAGGGGACGATGGGAAATGAAGTTTTGCGGATTTGTGAGCGAAACGGAGACGACAGGGTCTCAGAAACGCCGGGGAAGGACTTGCTTCGTGAAGTTCGGAAGAGTTCGGTTCTGGATTTATCAGCCGCAGCAATGACTGAGACAATGTGAGTGTTTATTTTTATTTATTTATTTGTTAATAATGCTAATATGCTACCTTTTATATGACCTGTTTTAAATCAGTTAAAAAGCTTGTTATTTATGAAACACTGCTGAGTTTACTTTTGCTTGTTGGATAATTTTAATAATGAAAAAAACTAACTTCTTTATTTAAAATGCGTTTTAAAACACAAAAAGAACCACATTTTAATTAATTTAATGTTATAAAAGAGACTTCAGCTCATAATGTAGTTTTCCCCCTTAACACACATCAATTATTTATTTTTATTTAGATCATTTTGTAATTTAAAGTGTGATTTTAGCAAACACAAAAATGTCAAACTAAGCCAGTTTTAAACGTTGGGGTGGTAGTAGCTGAGAGTGATTCACATCACATACTCTGAGCGCTGATATGGCCTACAAATATTACAGGAGATCACACAAGATGGTAAGAAGTCCTCCCTCAGCATGAAATGATTTTAGTTGAACTGCCAGGCTTTTAATTTAATAAAATTATTGATCTTTAAAAGTCCTGAAACTGCCTTTCCTCCCTATTTTCTGCACGATTATGACTTTAAACAACAAGTCTTTATGTTATAACAGAAGAGGGACAACTCAACCGAACTGGGGTCAAATAAATTGTATTTTAAACATTTAATATGTTTATTATGTTCCATTATGATTAACATCTGGGTTAATTAAATCTGTAAGTTGCTGCATTTGGATTTTTAGGAGGTGGCAGATCTGTGTGTGTGGAGAAAAAGCTGAACTTTCTGTGTTTTCTGTCTGTTGCAGGCCCGTGCGGAGGCGAGGTGGACCCTATAAAACAGAACCGGTCTCAGACCTGAGCCGCTGGAGGCTGGTCTCTGTGGAGGACCGGCACTTCTGGGAGTACCTGGAGGATCAGGAAACGCCCGACAGGGAGCAGACCATGCTGGAAGCTCACTCTCTGGGCTTGGACACTGTAGGTGTCCAATTATTCTTCTGTTTATGACCGAAAATTAAAAACTGAGTCTTTATATTGGTCTTAACTGAAATTTAAACCTCCTCAGAAACATTAAATTCAGCAATAAATCATTATCTAAACCTAAATCTAACTCCAAACCCAAAAATGACGTTCCACCATATTAGAACCTGGCTTTGGACCCCTAAGGACTACGTTTAGGAGCCCTAAAGCTCCTAAACGGGTAACAAAAAACCCCACACACATTAGCATAATCCAGGAGCCTGATGGCTTGTAGGAAGACCGAGTCTTGTGGTCCAGGACTCCTCCGTGTGAGGACGGTTTGACGAAGGTGTGGTTGTGGGCCCTCCTGGGGACCCTGCTGTTGTAAATATCCTGCAACAGTGGAAAAGCATCACCGGAAATGTGGTGTGTGGCTGTCAAAACATGCCGGAGAGACGAATTTCTACAATTTCCTCAGAAAGGCCGGTCTTTTAGGTGCTTCGGGGGATGAGTTTAGAGACCAGGTGGGACGGAGGTTGAAAGGAATTAGAAGGTTTTTAGCCACAGATTACAAACTGTGTGTGTCTTGCTTGTAAGTGAAGCTGTAAACGCCTGAAAGGTAATCTGAATTTCTCCACAGAGCAAGTTTGTACCGGACTCCCCAGCTGCACAAACAGCTTTCGAAGCAGCCGTGAAAGGCATGAACTTCTTCGGCCGCCTCCAGGCCGAGGACGGCAGCTGGGTGGGGGACTTCGGCGGACCTCTCTTGATCATGCCAGGTAAGATGCATCACCTGTTTTACACCTGAGGTCAGTCAGTCCCACTCTGACTGTCCGTGTTTATATTCCCAGGTCTCCTTGTTGTGTGTCACGTGACTAAGATCCATCTGCCGGAGGTGTGGAAGAAGGAGATGGTGAGGTTCCTGCGCTCCGTTCAGCTGCCAGATGGAGGCTGGGGACTGTAAGTCGACCTCAAACAGATCATTTGATCTAAGAACAGGTCGTGTTTTAACTGATCTGTTGAGCCTCATAACAAAAGTAGCAAGTCACTGTCAGGGCCGTAGCTGCCACTGAGGACCCCGAGGTCCGGACCTCAGTGTTTTATAAAAACATGAATCCAAACAAGGCTTTTGAACGGCGTGGTTCTCTGCGTAGCTCCACCAGTTTCCTGTAGGAGGCGCTGCAACTGTGTGCAGCTGCAGCCAAACTCAATGTCTACGA
>NC_051435.1:2668632-2693635 GCF_001649575.2 Kryptolebias marmoratus | reverse complement strand
TTCATAGAAACTAATTCATGTCATTTCAGTGAGTCATCATGGTTGTGCCCTGAGTCCTCTGCTGCTTCAGATGAGGCTGATCCCCATGGATTTACAAACATATACACATTCAAGTCACTTGTTTTAAATAAATGCTTCTGTTTTAATGAAGTTTTGGTCTTCATTGTAACTGATGTGCAGGGGGAGAATGAGGGGTTGGGTGCTGCTGTTTCAGTTTTAAGTGAGGTGGTGGGAAAAGTGTCCATCATGCGGCTGCTTTTCATTCCTTCTCCCAGCTATTTAAAATGTTTCTGCAGGAGCACCAGGAACAGGATTGTTGTCATCCCAATGTTGGATTTTAAATCCTAAAGGTTCTAAATTAGCTCATGTGGGAAGCTCAGGGTCTCTGCTTCCTCCGGAGGATGTGGTTCTGTTGGTGGACCTCCACTTGCACTGGAGGGGGTCGCATCATGAAACAAAACATCCAGCAAGGAAGAGTCAGGACTGTTGAACAGACAGAATGGGACAACATTCCCTCTAAAACACAGGTGTCCAACTCCATTCCTCGGGGGTCGCTCTCCTGCATGTTTTAGATGTGTTCTTGCTTTAAAACACCTGGTTTAAATGGATGACTTGTTGCCATGCTCCTGGAGGGCTTAATGATTTGGTGAGGAGGTGATTAAACCTTTAGAATCAGGTGTGTTGGAGCAGAAAAACCTAAAACCTCCAGGACAGCGGCCCTCGAGGCCTGGAGTCTGACACCCCTGCTCTAAAACCTCCAGCAGCTGCTCTCCTCAGGTCCAGATGTTTACAGACTGATGGGAGAAGAAGAGGAGATGCTTCACAGAGGGAAACAATTTCTGCATTCTGGTTTTCTTTACATTTTACTCATCATCCCAACTTTGTCAGAACTGGGTTTGGATTGAAATGTTTTTAGGAAACTATCCTTCCACGTTCAGGACATTGGTAACAGCGTCAGGGTCTGTGTGTTTGTGGGTCCTTCAGGCACATTGAAGATAAATCGACAGTGTTGGGAACGGCGCTGAACTACGTCACCATGAGGATCCTGGGAGTGGATCCCGATGACCCAGATTTGGTTCGCGCTCGGAGCAACCTGCACAGAAAAGGTTTGAGTAACGTCGATAAACAGACTTCTTTTCTTCAAACAAGTTGTCTTTTCCTTCCACTGCTTTTATGGTGACGGTGTTTGAACGCTTTCTTTGGGCTGATCTCGTTTCAGGTGGTGCAGTCGGGATTCCAACGTGGGGGAAGTTCTGGCTCGCTGTTTTAAACGTCTACAGCTGGGATGGATTTAATTCCTTATTTCCAGAGATGTGGTAAGTTCTTACAGCCTGTAATGATGTCTTCTACCAGCTTTCAATAAGATAAAATGACTCAAATTACTCCTGATGTGTGAGGGACAAGTATTCAGTGCCGTGCAAAGGTCTTTATCCATCATTTGAGACAGATGGATCAAATTAAAGTGTCTGATTCTTCTTATGAGTGAGCAGTCAGAGATATTTTGTGTTTCAGGCTGCTTCCCAGCTGGATGCCGGGCCACCCTTCAACCGTGTGGTGTTACTGCCGGCAGGTCTACGTTCCTATGAGCTACTGTTACGCCGTCAGGCTGACCGCAGAGGAAGACCCTCTGATTCTCAGCCTCAGACAGGTGCAGACCCACATGAGCCACAAGATGGAGCCGTGGTCCACTCTTGCTAGATTATTTTGACCATTTCTTTTCATCAGACGCTTGATATCAAAGTTTATCTGACTGGTTTCCTGTTGTTTGCCCCACAGGAGCTGTACATCCAGGACTACGCCACCATTAACTGGCCCGCTCAGAGGAACAACGTGGCAGCGTGTGATCTGTACACGCCTCACAGCAAACTGCTGGACGTCATCTACTGTAAGTGTGCACGACGCACAGCATACCTGCCAACCGCCCCGCATTTAGCCCCCCTGTCCCTCGTCCCGCATCACCTTGTGCGGGACGGCCAAAAGTCCCGCATTTGGCCCTCACACGCCACACTTTGTATTTCTCACGCAACAAAAAAACACACACGTGGCCTTTTTGTCACTTTAACGCTATATTTAGTGAGTTTTCAGATCCCTGTAGCATTTTTTAAAGCGACAAATCTCGTGACTTTGGCGGCTAAATGTGAGAAAGCACTCATTCTGCAGCGTACCGTAAGCCCCGCCCACTTCCCCAAGTACTGACAGCTGTCAATCTCACAGCAGAGAGGAGACCCGCTCATTTGATGACAGAGAGCTAAAGATGGAGAGGCAGAAAGATAAAGATGGAGGCAGGAAAGAAAGCTTTTCAAAGTGGTTGAAAGACAGCAGGAAGTTGTGTCTGAGCATCAAGAGGAGGCCTGGAAATGTTCAGGTTAGCTAATAAATAACAAGTTCCAGCTGTTTACTGATCAGTATTTACAATCTAACAGCTGAGAGGATGGAGAGAAAGATCCAAACTTCAGAGCCCTGATCTGAAGCAGCTATGATGTGTGTTTAATTCAAATTAATTGATCAGAATTCAGGAAAATCCTGTTGAACCTGTGATGTTTGTGTGGATTTCTGGGAGTGATGTTTTAAAGACATGATCAGCTGATGAATAGATAAGCTGTTTATATACAACTGTATATATTTGTGACTCTTGTTCCTCCTGCAGCGGTGCTGAACTTGTATGAAACCTACCACAGCACCACGCTGAGAGAAAAGGCTCTGAAACAGATATACGAGCACATCGAGGCTGACGACCGTTTCACCAGCTTTACTAACATCGGATCTGTAAGTTAAACTCACACATCCACAGGACTGAAAACTGAACTAATGTTGTAAATTTACTGCTGCTGCGATGACTTCCAGATCCCCAAGATGATGAACATGCTGGTTCGCTGGTATGTGGACGGCCCGTCCTCTCCAGGGTTTCAGGGACACGTGTCCTGGATCCCCGACTACATGTGGTCAGTCAGTAACATCCAGTGTTAACAAAACAAACTCATGATGAGTCTTACATGCACATATATGCTCCAACATATACCAAAGAATCCGCCTGCCTGTTCTAATTTCTAAAGTGCATAAACGTGGAGGCAGCTGCAGAGGTGGCAATGAAATAAAAATAATAGTTTTGGGAGCCGTACACAAGCAAATAAGCCTTGATTTGCAAATATTGGGATCTCGCTGGTTGCAAACACAGTGATATAATATTATAAGAAAATGAATTTTCTTATAATATTAGGTCAGCAACTAGTCTAGTCAGATACCATGTGCCACCATGCATTATTTTAAAAAATATTGCAATATAAAAGTATTTTTAGGTCCTATCACTCACCGCTAGTATCAATAAAGGTTGAAGTGTCAATTATATAAATTTATTAATTAAAGGTTTCTGTTCCAGGATGGGGTTGGATGGCATGAAAATGCAGGTGGGAATTCACTTTCTGCTGCTGTTGTTACATCATAACTGTTTATGTGGAAAAATAGTTAGATCCCTCTGATTTTTCAGATACATTTTTCTCGTAATGTTTCTTTCCCGCAGTCAACAAACGGATGTCAGCTCTGGGAAACTAGCTTCATTATTCAGGCTTTTCTTGAGGTAACGTTGAAAAGGTTGTTGGCTTCTCACTTGATTCTGTCTTTGGTTATTAAAATGGGTTTGTTTCTTTTCAGGCTGGAGCTCAAAATGACCCCGGACTGTCTGAGCGTCTTTGTAAGGCTCATCACTTTCTGACAATCACACAGGTGCAGCAACCATGCATCTTATTCAACAAAAGATTCTGTTAACAACACCAGCAAACAATTTCACTTCTGCTAAATATCGTAACTGTGCAACATGAACATCCAGAACTTTCATACAAATGATTTCTGATGACTCATCACTTCTTCTGCTCATCCAGATACCTGAGAATCCTCCTGATTACCAGAAATACTACAGGCAGATGAACAAGGTACAGCCAGGATCACATTATGAACTCGCCATGATTGTTATTGCTAATAAATAAAAATTCAAATGAAGCAGATATTTCATCATCCATCCATCCATTTTCTGCCTCTTACCAGAGGTAGTGATGGGACATCTGAAGCCAGGCTTCGAGCAAAATCACGTGATCAACAACAAACGAGGCCTCGCATTACATCTGCCACGTTTTTGCTTCATTTTGCGTATTGTTTTTCAAAATAAAAGCGCTATGAACCCTGTTGGCTGTAGTAGGTGGTTTGGTAGCAGTTTTCATCAGCAGTGGTTGAAAAAGAGAAAAACCTCTCATATCTGTGATATATACATATTTGTAATATTAAAAACCAGAACTAGAACTCCCAGGAAGAGATGATTTTTAAACAAATTCTGTTTTTTCAGGAAGCAAGTTTCAAGCTTAAAGTATTCAGAGTCTGCCCCAACAATCACTCAATTCCCAACACACTAAAGTCCAACATATCTTCATTGTCAAATAAGTCCATGACATAAAAGAAAACCCAACACAACCACCAGATTGGCTACAAATCCATCCATTTTCTTTAACCGCTTCTCCATTCCGGGTCACAGGTAGCTGGTGCCTAACCCCAGCAGTCACTGTGCAAGAGGCGGGGGACACCCTGGACAGGTCGCAAGTCCATCGCAGGGCCACATATAGACAAACGAGACAAACAACCATTCACACTCTCACCTAGGGACAATTTTAGAGTCATCAATTAACCTAACATGCATGTTTTTGGTCTGTGGGAGGAAACCGGAGTACCTGGAGTAAACCCACATGTGCACAGGGAGAACATGCAAACTCCACCCAGAAAGGCCCCAGGCTGGGAAGTGATCCTGCAACCTTCTTGCTGGGAGGCAACAGCTCTAACCACTATGCCACCTTGGCTACAAATCATTTTAATAATTAAAACATGACAATAAATATGATTTAATTGATTCTCCTGTTACTAAACATGAGTTTGATGAAAACTTTGTGACAATATTGCTTTTACAAATGTTTGAAAGCATGATCCAACTGAGTGACAAAGCTGTTACAGTTTCACCAGCAGGTGTCACTAGTGAGCAATGAATGAAGCATCGAGTAATGAACCTTTTTGCAAAGCAAAGTGTTGGAAAGCTTCATTGCTTCATGAGGCTTCATTTGCCCATCACTAGCTCCACGCCTGATAACGGAGCTCTTCACTTTATCTTATGACTGAATCTGACCACCCTATAGAGCAGGGGTGGGCAACCCTGGTCCTGGAGAGCCCCCATCCTGCAGGTTTTACTTGTTTCTCTGCTCCAACACACCTGTTTTGAGTCAGTGTGTTGTTAACAGGCTTCTGCAGAACATGAAGAGGTGATTTAACCACTGAATCAGGTGTGTTGGAGCAGAGAAACAAGGAAAACATGCAGGATAAAACTGTCTAAAGTGTGTGAGGCATCCATATCTAATGACCTTCACTCACTGTTTTCCCTGTCAGACGCTCCAGCAAATTAGGTAATTTACAAACCCGTCCCTGGTCTCCACATGGATCTGATTATGTCCAAATCAAACCATTTTGTCTAGGTGCTTAATGTTTTGGGGTGTTTTTTTTTGTCAGTGAGTACATTGTATCTTCACTTCTATTTTTGATTTTGGAAGTTTTCAGTCACACATCCACAACTTTTTCAGTAAAGTTTAAGAGAACTGCTTGTCTGCATTTATAGCTCATGCATTGGATGTTTTGTGTGTGTTAGGGCGGTTTCCCTTTGACTAACCATCACTTTAACTGGATCGTGTCGGACTGCACCGCCGAAGGCCTGAAGTCTCTGATGCTGCTGGAGGAGCTGTGTCCCTCCATCAGGCGGCCCGTCGCCTCTGAGCGTCTGAATGATGCTGTCAACGTGGTGAGTAAAGGGATCTGTTATATTCATCCCATCAATTTCTTATCAAACAATTATCATCAGCCACCGCCATGAAAGGCAGTTAGCAAAATATCTCCACTGAACAGATTTTAATGAAACTCTCGGAAAGTAATCACTGGATGTTCAACATTTTGAGTCAACCTGATCCAAGATGGCCACACTTCTGATTTCTGCAAGAAAAACAAAGTAATACCAAACTGACTGCGGTGTAAAGATTTATAAAACAATGTTTATGCAAACAGCTATGAAACTTTAGAAATTGTCGTAAAGACTGCCACGATCCACCATGTTCCTGGCTCCGGTTGGCCTAGCTGTTACCTCATCAGTCTGGTCAGAGGTAAACTTTTTTCATCCCATCATCACCGCCGTTCACTTATGATCTGATCGGGTTTTGCAGCTGCTGAACATGAGAAACAAAGATGGCGGATTTGCCACTTATGAAACTACAAGAGCAGGAGGATTCCTGGAGTGGCTCAACCCTTGTGAGATATTCAGTAAGTCAAGTGTTCATGGTCAAAAAGCTGTGTAAAAATTGTAATCCAGTATGTTTAGTAATAATTATGTTTCTTAAAATCACTGTTTTGTTTTTCTGCAACAGGCGACATCATGATAGACCATACAGTTGTGGAGTGCACCTCTTCAGTGATGCAGGCTTTGAGCCTCTTCCAGAAGACCTATCCTGAGCACCGCGCCGAAGAGATAAGGTACGCAACAAGAGCATGATGGTTAGACCTCCACCAGCCTCTCAGACACACATCCCTCTTTACTGCTGTTGTGGAATTTCTTTTGACTAATTAAAAGTTTCCAACCAGCCATTTTTCTATTCACATAAAGGATTTATGAGTTATTCTTGCAGATAAAGAGAAAATGTTCTGTTTCTTCTTCAGGTGGACTCTAAGAGAGGGCCTGGAGTTCTGCAGGAGGAAGCAGAGACCTGATGGATCCTGGGAAGGGTGAGTCTTGACTTGAAGACCTCTGATGTGAACCCAGAACTGGACCAACCTTCCCTGTCGGCTGTTTGAAGTTTGCAGGAGGGAGTGGGCGGGGCTTAAATCCCCACATCACCAGTGCTCAGACTCTGGTTCCAAAAGCTCTGCATGGCAGCTCCTGTAAACCGGGTCCTGCTGGCTTTAAATCCTAACAGCTAAAGAAGGCGGGGCCATAAATCCATAAACATGTCTGCTTTACCACCTGAGGACTAACTTGCAGGTCTCACTGGGTCTTCCTCTGCTTGTCCTCAGGTCCTGGGGAGTGTGTTTCACCTACGGAACCTGGTTCGGCCTGGAAGCCTTCGCTTGCATGGATCACACTTACGAGAACGAGTAAGACGACCACAGAACGTGTTGGAGAACGCCGGGTTCTCCTGAACACAGCAGAACGGACTGAACGAGTTCCATGCATTCTCTGTGACCAGGGACGTGCCTGATGAGGTGCAGAAAGCCTGTGGGTTCCTGTTGGACCGGCAGATGGCAGACGGAGGCTGGGGGGAGGACTTTGAGTCGTGTGAGCAGCGGCGCTACATCCAGAGCAGCACCGCTCAGATCCACAACACCTGCTGGGCTCTGCTGGGACTCATGGCTGTCAGGTGAGTTTTACCAACACCGTTTGTACAGGCTGTGTTCAGCTCAGGAGTCTAGAGGATCAGGAAACAAGTTGTCTTGTGTTTCTAAGCAGACATCCTGACCAGCAGGCCATTGAGAGAGGAGTTCAGCTGTTGATTGATAAGCAGCTGCTCAACGGAGACTGGCCTCAGGTGAGTTAGCAGCTGACACGTCCTCTGTTACTCTCATTAAACTTGTCGGACTTTGGCAGCTTTTTCATGCAAAGTCCTGGTTTGTTTGTTTGTTAAACCTCCTAAAACCCACCTATGAATGAGTTTCATTCAGGTACAAAAAGGCTCCGAAACTTTCCTCCAACAAGGTGATTCTCAAATCGACGATCAACTGAAGAATGATCCATCTCTCCAGTTTCTTAAAGATGACTTTCAGTTCCTGTTCATCTGCTGTAAACACTTCTTTTGTCCCCTGCTTGTCCACTTTCCTAATCTCTTAATGGTCAGGTACTAAACTGAAAATGGTTGGAAAAACAAAAACCTTGAGAGACTTTCAACCAGCAATCAAACCACTTTAAAAGCTCACAGGAAAGTCTGGCTGCTTGGAAAGAAATGTAATTTATGTTTTCTTTATTTATTTTGGCTTTTAAGGGATACAGTGCAGGTGCATTCAGCAGGACTTGTGTCCTCACCTACACCACCTACAAACACTCCTTCCCGATCTGGACCATCGCACGCTTCCTGAGGCTTTACCCGAGCAGTCCTCTGGCCAGGAAGCCGAAGCCATCAGCCACCAAGTTTCTGATTTAAAGCATGTAAGCTTTGATGGTTTCTAATTAACACTTCAGTGGGAGTCATGAGCCACAGCTGCTCGTAGAAACACTGTGAAGATGTGTAATAAAAATAAATATCATGTCCACGAACCAAACCTGCTGTCTTTGTCATCTGAGCAACAGTTCATGTCTTCATGCTTCTTCCTGAACCTGTCAGTCCTCAAGTCATGTCTTCATTTATTTTGCCTTTCATTTCATTGCTGACAAAAAGCCACCGATATACAGCATAAATATAATTATATTCATAAATTTAACGTGATAAAGCATATGAGCTTCTTCAGAAAGAGTCTGCTCCTTTCCTCCTTGGATCCGGTGTTGGTCCTTCAGTTTGTTCTCCTGGGACCAAAGTTCTGCACTTTACAGAATAAAACAAGACGATGCTGTTCATGTTTGGTGTCCTGGATCAGTTTATGGACTAAAAGTATGTAAACAGGCCACGATTAAAGCTGTGGAATGATAACATTTGACTGAAACAAACAAACTTTAGACCAGGCTTGTTGGTCAGCAGATCTTTGAGTTCCAAACTCCAAAACACTTAAAGATTTTCTTTCTCTATCTTCATTGTTCCATTGTTGTACGTGTAAAGTGGAATGTGTGTACGTGAGAAAGGACAACCGGGGTGTTTCCCCCACTGTGATCCGATCAGGGGAGCTCTGCAGATAGACGTTAAAAACAAAACAATCCTCTTCCTGCACCAAGGGACTCATCTGATACTCTCTCATTTTGAGTAGAGCCTAGACGTGCAGTTTTTCTGCATCATTTTGAGACAAGATGTTTCTAATTTCATTATTATTGTGCAACTGGACGAAAGCCGTCCTGGTAAAGTTTTGAGAGGTAACGATCAGACCGAGGTTCCTTCCATTAACACCAAAGGCCAAGTTAATGCCACAGAGTACGAGTCCGAAAACCTCAACCTCTGTTTTTGTTTCCATCCAACATGTTTTAACCTTTGTCTTTTACTTCCTGCAGGTCTGTATAAACGTTACTCAGTTCGCGACAGAGAATCATGTAATCTGTGTTTACCTACATCCTTAGACTTTACTTTTCATTAGTTTTTCCCCTCGTGTGATTTGTGCTTAAAATCAGCGCAGTAGTCGTCTCGAACTCAGCAGCAGGCTGTACAAACCGAACCTGACTTTCCATCATTTACCCAGAACGGACATTTACAAGAACCGCAGGAGACTGCAGATACATCAGGAGAACTTTCTAGAGGAAAATGATGATGAATAAGAATAAAATTAATTAGAATAATGAGAAGAAGAGTAACAACCCAGAACTGACCTGGAATTTGTTTTCTAAAAGTTTTGAAAATGCAGAAAAACAATATAATAACTTGATTTCGTCAACAAAAGGGTGTATTTTGTTAATTTAAGTCTGTAGATTTTATTCAAACGAAGCCGTGGGTTGTTGGTGTTTAAGGCAACTTGTGAATCTTTATTGTTGTCAGATTATGAAACCTGCCGTTGTTTGGGAAGTTTTTAAATCGAATGGCTTCATTTCCAGTAGACATTATCCGCTTGGTGTTTGTTTTGTTTTTCTAACATCTGATTGGACATCCTCTCCAAACACCCACCTGTTTCTCCACCCAAGCAGAACGTGATTGGACATGGCAGGGACTTTTACGACATGTGGTTAGTCTTTTTGTTTTTACAGACAGTGAAGAGCTGAGTTTGGGTCAATCAGGAGGGTCCAGTTTTGGGCAGCAAT
Source organism: Kryptolebias marmoratus (assembly GCF_001649575.2). NCBI lineage: Eukaryota > Metazoa > Chordata > Actinopteri > Cyprinodontiformes > Rivulidae > Kryptolebias > Kryptolebias marmoratus. The sequence goes on along the minus strand of NC_051435.1, from coordinate 2,683,704 downwards.
GACTGAGGAAACGTAAGTGTTTACCATGTTGTTTTTCAAAATAAGGCTGAAACCTTTTAGAGATTAAAACATCTAAACACCTTTACAGCAGGTAGACCAACTTAGGAAAAAAAGAAATCCTTAGACTGATGAAATCTGAACTGGATTGTTCTAATTCTAATTGCGAAACTTTTATTCTATTGTAAAACTAAAGAAGATAAATATTTAAAAGGACAAAGATGCTTTAAATACACCTTTATTCTAATATTTTACTACTATATTGTCATCTAAACCTCCCAGAAGTCAGTACCCCAGGTTTCCAATGTAAATCGATTGAATGTAATCCTAAATACTTTAGAGACTCGCTAACATTAAGACCTTTTTAAACCCGGTTGTGGTGTTTGACAGCTTTATTCTTAGTGATGGATAAGGAGCTTATCCGAAACCAGGACTCTTAAACTGTTCAGATCTGAGCAGGATCACCTTGATGTTTGATTTGTAAATAATAATCATTTGAAAAATAATAAGGATATTAATTTAGGTTCAAAGTGTCGATTATTTGATAAATAACCCAACAGAACCAGGAATAAGAGACAGTTTTTCTAAAGGTTTTTAGACGTGATGTAGTGAAGTGAAGTGAGATTTATTTATATAGCTCTTTTCAGCAACAAAGTGCTTTACAACAGAATCCGTACATAATGAAACACACAAAAAAAGAAAAACACATCAATCGTGTATAATCTAAATGAAATATAGGATAATCTAAATAAAATCATGAAACCAGACATATCTAAGCATGAGCTGAAACAGACAAAATAGTAGCTAAACTATGTAGATAAACATGAGGCAAACAAACGACAAAGCTCTGCTAAGATACCAGAACTCATCAATAAATGAGTATTTTAAGTTCAAACTCTGTTCACTGAGGCCTTAAGGAAGGTTATTGGTGTTAAAGTCAACTTGCAAGACTTTTTTTGTTGTCAGATCATGAAATTTGTGTCATATTTGCATTACTTTTAGATGTCATGAACATCTGTAAAGGATTTCAAATGTGCAGCCATCTTTTCCGATATAAACACACAAAAACTGTTGCTCCTATTAGCTTCCATCTTGGTACATTTAGCTAAACTTTTGCTACTTTTAACTTGGATTTTGTTTCTTTTATCTTTTAGCTCACGTTTTGCTCCTTTTAGCTAGCATTAGCTACTTTTAGTTACCTTTTGCTTCATTTTTTAAGCTAATGTTTTGCTCCTTTTGCTACTTTTAGCTACCCTGTTGCTTTTTAGAGCAAAAGTGTAATTATTTCTGTAGTTTTTGTTTTGAGATTTGAATAAAATGTCTGTTTTAACAAACAAAAAGCAGCTGAAACAACAAACATCTCCTTAGCTTCAATTAACCAAAGTAAATTTTTGTGTTCAGCATCTTTTCCTGCAGAAAAACAAAACAAAACCAAAATAAAACTGGTTCTTCGGCTCTGATAATCGTCTTTCAGCTTTGAACAGATTTACACTGGCTCCTAAAAATAAAGAATAAAATGAGTTTTGTATTAACTTAATGAAGAACACGTCTTGTTAGTTTGGTTTAAAGTACGATTTCCTTATTTTGAGGGACATTTAGCAGCCCTGACAGGCCCACACGTCTGTTTCTTGTGTTTCTGTTGCAGACACCTGCGGAGACGAGGTGGACCTTATAAAACAGAACCGGCCTCAGACCTGAGCCGCTGGAGGCTGGTCTCTGAGGAGGGCAGGCAGACCTGGGACTATGTGGAGGACCAGGACACCCCGGACAGGGAGCAGACCATGCTGGAAGCTCACTCTCTGGGCTTGGACACTGTAGGTCCTCAGTAGTTTTCTTCTGTGAAAGTCCTGGTGAACTGTTTTATGTCCAAACTTTTGAAAGACCTTCAGAAAGCCAGTATTACTATTCTCTAAGACCACTCTCAAAGACTTTATGACTTCTAATTCCAGAGCAAGTTTGTGCCCGACTCCCTGGCTGCACAGACTGCATCTGAGGCTGCTATGAAAGGTGTGAATTTCTTCAGTCACCTCCAGACAGACGACGGTCACTGGCCGATGGAATACAGCGGGATCAATTTTACGCTTCCCGGTAAATCAAGTTGTTTTCTTCTTTCATACATAATTATTTAAAGCTTTGTTTCGGTGCCTCAGGAGGGGTAAGACAAGCGGAAGCAGAGATGTAGCAATGTACCTTCCAGGTCCAGGGCAGACCTGGAGTCTTACCCTGTAAGTCCTCAGGAGTAATGCTGCTGTGTCTGTCCACAACACTGGCAGGATTGGTCCTCTCCTTGGTGCTGATGGTCATCAGTGGTAACGCAGAACATCAGTCCACCCCTCCCAGTTACAGCCCCTCTCCAATCACATTTATTTATCAGGTCAGGACAGACGGTGGTCTGCCTGTCAAAACGTCCAAAACCCAGTTTGTGTCCCAGCGGCAGCAGCAGTTTATTGGCTAGTGTTTCTTGGGATGTGGGATGGTGTTAAACACAGCCGGGTGGACGGCATCAGACAGACTGGTTCCTCCTGTATGTGATGTCAACTGAGTCCTTGATGTGAACCAAAACCATTTCATGACAATCGAGGTGAAAGCCTCTGGACAATGATCTTTCATTTCTTTTTGCAGACTGGGACTGAGACAATAGAGGATGTCTTAAAGACAGAGAGATGTTAAAATTATCTGTCAGCCCCCACAGGTGTACTTTGAAACATCTGTCATCCAGAATGTGCGTGTTTTAGAAAGCACAAAAGCAGCTTTGAGTCATCTTTAACTCTTTATTGCAACGTTTCTTTGTAAAACTTTGTGTGGATGTTTGCACTTCCCAGGTTTTCTCATCATGTGTCACGTGACTAAGCTTCAGTTGCCGGAGGTCTGGATGAAGGAGATGTTGCGGTACCTGCGCTCTGTTCAGCTGCCGGATGGAGGCTGGGGCCTGTGAGTTCCTTCACTGAACGAACCTTTTCATGATCCTAATTGATCTGTAGAGACTCCTACCAAAGGTAGCAAACATGCTGTTTTCAGCTACAATGAGTGTCACTTGGAGTATGTGTTGTGAATGACTCTCAGCTCTGAAGCCATTTTTGTGTTTGCGCTGCGGCTCTGAACAGACAGACGAACTCAGACAAAGACAAAGACATTATCCCCCACCTTCAGTGGGGAATACTGATAAGGACAGCAGTGTTCGGGTGTCTGTGTGTCCTTCGCAGACACATTGAAGACAAATCCACGGTGTTTGGGACGGCGCTGAACTACGTGGCGCTGAGGATTCTGGGAGTGGATCCTAATGACCCAGATTTGGTTCGTGCTCGGAACAACCTGCACAAAAAAGGTCAGAATGACTTCAAATCTAGCTGGAGAGTCTCAGCAGTGATGACGGTCTGCTTTGACTGACACCATTAGTGACGAGCTGTCTTACCAGCGTGATGTTTTTACAGGCGGAGCAGCTGGGATTCCTTCCTGGGGTAAATTCTGGCTGGCTGTTTTAAACGTCTACAGCTGGGAGGGGATGAACACATTGCTGCCAGAGATGTGGTAAGTTCTCCTCAGAGCCTGACAGCTGGGGATGAAACACACGGTGCTGAGCGAAGGTCTTCATTCTCATCCAGGACCAAAACAAAAAACTAAACAGATTTATTTCAACCAGACTGGCATGTCTGGAAGAACGGACAAGATCTTAGAGGCAGAACGGCAGGTAGGCCCAAGTCCGAGGAAAAACTAATGGTTTGCAGTGAAGCAGGTGTCTGAAACCTGCAACCAATCACACCTGGAACAACCCAACTTTATCTATATTAAGGTTTATACAGGAACTTATTTTGTTCCATTCTGAAATCAGTGATCTAAATAAACTATAAATTAATCAGTATTTTACATTTTAGAAGAAAGGATTTCTACCACCTTCGATTAAACCTACCCACTGAATGATGGAAGCATATATGAGTTTTTATTGTGTTTGTGTGAAATTATTAAATACCCCACTTTGAAATGATAAAACATACATTTGGACTCCAAGAAATTATTTGAGTGAACATTAAAATTAGGACAGTTTGTTGGATGTTTAATTGTGACGACTGACACCTTCATTTATTTAAACTTTGAATGACTTGCAATGTTTGTCCAGAACGTATGAATATTTGTAAACCTGCGCTTGAATTTCAGAGAGCGACCACCCTGTGGGGCCGGAGGTTTATTTTAAAGACCTGGTAGACTAGCTAAATAAATATTTATTGACATGTTTGTTCCTTGTTGTAACAGAGTCGGACAAGAGAACTGAGACAATTGTGCTTTCCTATCGTGGTTCTAAATGTAAATATATGTGGATTTACTTGTCATATTTGGTCGAAGCTACACAGATCCCAGAGATACAGAGACACAGGTTGCAGATCCTTGTTGACGTAGATTCTCAGTCTTTCAGGACACAGCAGCCCCTCACAAGTTGAATCATCGTCAGTCCACAAAAACGACTTGATTCTTGTCCTTGTATTCCTCGTTCTTGTCTTTTTCTTCCTGTTGTGTTTACAGTTCGAACCACAGAGTGGTAAATGTAACATATATGGTCTACGGTTCTAGCTCGACCTGTTAGCTTTATGCTCCACGCCTTGTTTCCTGTTTCTGGTGTATTACCATGGCAGAGCATGGTTAGCGTTTCGGGTCAGTTTCTGCGTTTCTGTCCAGATGGAAACTAGAATATTTTTAAGAATAGTAGTGGACAGGTTGAACGGAGACTTAGTTTGAGCATGTTTGTGTGTTTCAGGCTGCTGCCCACCTGGATCCCGGTTCACCCCTCAACCCTGTGGTGTCACTGCCGGCAGGTCTACCTTCCTATGAGCTACTGCTACGCTGTCAGGCTGACCGCAGAGGAAGACCCCCTGATTCTCAGCCTCAGACAGGTGCTGATCTCACCACAAGCCACTAGAGGGAGCCGTGCTTTTTACAGTTCGCAGTTACACTGAATCGGAACGCCAGAGAAAGAACCCGTCCAGTTCATTCGGCTTATCTTGATAATCAAACATGTCATGACATCATCCAGGATAGTTTTTAGTGACATGTTGGGGTTTTTTTGCTTTAAGACGTTCATGTCGTAACGATTTTGAGCGGAGAAAAACAGAAAACTGTCAACAACTGAATCTAATCCAGTGAATCACTCTCGTCCTCGACATGTTCAGTTAAATTTATGTTCATTATCGTCCACATTCACTTATACGTTACATGATTTTTCAGTCCGATAAAATGCATAAAGTGTAGAGAAGTTTTCATCACAACAAAACCTGTATCTCACTTTTTTATTGGATGTGTAGTAACCTTCTGTATTGGTCAACTAATCCATCCAGTGGTTAATGAGATATATTATTTTCTGCCTTTCATGGTGGCAGGAAATAAATAGGATTTGTAAGCTTTATTTTGAAAGTACAAGTTTCAGTTTGTTCCCGTTTTTTTTTTTTGTTCTTGTTTCGTTTTTAGATACTAAGATCTACAGAGCCTCTCAGTTCTTGTTATAAAAGGTCTGATCAGAGGCAGCTTAATGTTTGAACATGTACGTGATTTATGGGGCAGCCATGTCGAGAAAGCCTGCAGTTTGAAACAATGGACTTAATGTCACTGGTTGCCATGGCGACTCCCGCCTCTTCAGGGGTGCAGGTGCGGGAGAAGCCGCTGAAAAGTAAGCTTCAAACAAAAATAGCTGCTGAGCAAAAACTATAAGGTGAACTGAAACAATTTCTTAAAACATGAGAAACAGGAGGGTCTGGTGGTCGCTCGTGTAAATTTTCAGATTTCCATGGAGCTTTAAATGGCAGTCATGACAAGCTAAAAACATCCTTCACCTCCGGTTTTGAAGAGAAAAACTGAGCTGATTCAAAATGTCTGACTGCACCGTGCTCCGCATTGCAAACGTTAACACCAACGTAGTTTTTTATGGCTAGTTTCATGACGTTTGTCTGCAGGAGCTGTTTGTTCAGGACTACGCCACCATTAACTGGCCCGCTCAGAGGAACAACGTGGCAGCGTGTGACCTGTACACGCCTCACAGCAAACTGCTGAACATCGCCTACAGTAAGTATGCATGATATTTTGCTAACACAGACAAATGCACACACACAATTACCTGATAAAGAGAGTTTAATTCCCCTCAATCTGTATTATCTTTGGTATTTTTAAACTAATTTAAATAAAAAATGGGAACAAACTGTTTCTTGTGAAAGGCTAGGTCCTTAAAGAAACCAATCAGAACTGGTTGTCACCAAGTTTAGGTGGTTTTTATTCTGCTTGAATGATTTATAATTCAGCGATAAACATTCCTCTGATAATGGTCAGGAACTGCACTGAAAACAGGTGAAAAAGCAGCCAACGTAAAAAAAAATCTTCTTCAAAAAGCCTGAAGAACTATTGTTATAAAGCACTTCAAACAATCACAAAACGCCTGCTTCCTTGGAGCAAAATTGTTCAGATTTTTAACTCCGTGCTAATGTAAGAAGTGTTATTTTTTGTGTTTGTTACCCTGAAGCGGTGTTGAATGTGTACGAAGCCCACCACAGCACCACGCTGAGAGAAAAGGCTGTCAGAGAGCTGTACGAGCACATCCAGGCCGACGACCGCTTCTCCAAATGCATCAACAGTGGAGTTGTAACAAAACCTCACACACAATGAAATCAGCTGTTGCATGTGAGCTGATTAAACAAAGCCTTGAAAAGGACAGACCTGAAACCAAACTAAATACATGAAGTATTACAGAACTTATTGTCAGATGCTCCTGAATTGTTTAAACTGAATGGTTTTGCCGTTTCTCGTAGGTCTCTAAGCTTCTTATCATGTTGGTCCGTTGGCGCGTGGACGGTTCCTCCTCTGCAGCTTTTCAGGAGCATGTTTCCCAGATCCCCGACCACCTCTGGTTAGTCAGACGGTCTCCAGTAAAATCCACTTCTTAAAGTAAAGTACTTGTTTCAGCCCAACAGGCTGATACAGACAGCTTGGACAGCTGAACTGCTACAATAATCAGCTTATATATGCACATACATAAATACTGAAGACTGTAGAAATATTTGGTAAACTAACTACATTTTTTGTATTCCAGGATGGGTTTGGATGGCATGAAAATGCAGGTAAGAATTTGCGGGAGTAGTACCCAGTACTTTCCTTGGATGTACTGGATAAGTACCAGGATGTACTGAGAAAGTACAGGGTAGCAACTCTTCATAATACAGCCCAGTCCGTGTAGGTACTTGGGGACAGTACCAGCTATGTATTGGGTACTACCAGTTAAGTACCTGATACATAACAGCTGTCCCTTGTAAGTAACTGATTCGTATCAAGTTCACATATGGCAAGTACTAGGTACATACCAGGTACATTCTCACTAATTACCAGGTAAATACCTGGTTAGTACCCACTAAGTACCAGGTAAGTGCCTTCTAATCGATCTTAGCCAACACAAAAATGTCTCTAACTCGGTCAGTTTTACAGATATTGAGCTAAAATTTGATGTGGTAGTAGCTGACAGACGTCCCCAACACATACTATGGACACTCCTTGATTAGATTGTTGGCATTCCTTCAAGGATTGGTTCTTCTTTCTTTAGTTTTTTACCCTCTAACCCAAGTTTTCCTGTTATGTTTCTTCCATCAAGGCAATGAACGGATCCCAGCTCTGGGACACTTGTTTTGCTGTTCAGGCTTTTCTTGAGGTAACAATAAAATGGTTGCTAGCTTTAGATTCCCTGTTCCTGCCATTGATTGGCAAAGCGTTTGTGTGTGTTGTGACCTTTTTTTTTCAGGCTGGAGCTCAGAATGACCCCAAACTGTCGGAGCGTCTTCGTAAGGCCCATCTCTTTCTGACGATCACCCAGGTGCAGCAAACTTATAAAAATTATCCTTCATGAGGTTGACTTGATGTTTATTAATGTTAACATTTGGCACCAGGGAACAGCTCCACTTGTCAACATCCAGCCCTGTCATGTAAATGATTTCTGATGAGTTAGCAATTCTTCCTCTCAGATACCCGAGAATCCTCCTGATTACCAGAAACACTACAGGCAGATGAACAAGGTACAGCCAGGATCACATTAACCCCACAACACGCTTGTGGAAACAAAAACATTTTGACAAATCTTGCAAGAAAATGCCAGTGGAGTATAGCGCATGCTTCGTGTTTCTGTGCTCGTCAGGGAGGCTTCCCCTTCAGTACCCGTGACTGTGGCTGGATCGTGTCGGACTGCACCGCCGAAGGCCTGAAGTCTCTGATGCTGCTGGAGGAGCTGTGTCCCTCCATCAGGCGGCCCGTCGCCTCTGAGCGTCTGAATGATGCTGTCAACGTGGTGAGTCTGCTAAGGACACTTATTTACTTATAATTCCTAAATGCTTCACAGCCTCATTACCTGTTCTCTGTATCAAGCGCTGGTTTGACCCCCTGGTCAAGTAAATATTAGTAAAAGAAGTCACAAAAACCCGATGGCATGTAGTTCTGTGGAAAATGCTGCTTGTCTGAAACACACCAGCTCTAATCCACCTCACGGCTGTCGTCGTTTCGTAGCTGCTGAGCTTGAGAAACAAAGATGGTGGATTCGCCACATATGAACCTACGAGAGGAGGAAGACTGCTGGAGCTGCTCAACCCCTCAGAGCTGTTTGGTCAGTCCAAATAAAAACTTCATGTCTAGTACTTCAATTAATTTAACATTAAATCACTTTTGCCAATAACAGGAATTTGTTTAAATCTGTTTTTAGTCATGTGCAGATTAGGTCAGTTCACATCATATATAGATTTAAAACTAAAAAACCAAACATATAAAACTTTCCTGCATTGATGGAGCCTTTCCAGAGGCACTAATGCACCCCCATACCATCAGAGAGGCAGGCTGACCTCAGAACAGTTCTCCTCTTTGGTCCAGAGGAGACACATCTGTTCACATCTGGCTTCTTCTTTGCCTGATAGAGCTTTAAGCAGCACGGTGAACTGTGTTTACAGACAGTGTTCCTGAGCAGAACAGATCCAGAACCAGCCCTGACCTTTGACCTCAGAGGTTTCTACAGATTCTTCAAATCTGTTGATGATTTTATGAACTGGAGATGAGCCTGGCGAACCTCTGCCCATCTTTACTCCTGACAGATTCAGCCTCTAAAATCCTCTTTTTATCCCCACTCCTCTCACTGACCTGTTGATAATTAACCTAATTAGATGTTTCCTATTCAGACCGCTCACTTTTATGGCCAATTTTGACATTTGTTCCTGCCATAAAATTCAAAATTATCTTATTTTTTTTTTAAACCTGGCACAATTGACATATTTACCATGTTCCATCTGTTAGCGTTCAGAATATGTGTTAAGGATCAGTCTCAGCTACTGCCTCCCAAAATTTTAGGTCACTATCTGTAAAACTGACTAAATTATACCCATCTTTTGTGTCTTTCTGCAGTATTCCAACCTGTTTATCAATCAGACACCCAGTATTTGTTGAGAAATCTATAAAACTGTCACTGTGCTCTCTGTAACAGGCGACATCATGATAGATTACTCATACGTGGAGTGTACCTCATCAGTAATGCAGGCTCTGAGACACTTCCACAAGTCCTACCCTGACCATCGCTCAGAGGAGATAAGGTATAAGTGCAAAAGTCTTAATGCACCTGTATGTTTTGCCTAAACAGGTCACTGAGGTCCTTTCCCCCGTATTATCACAACACTTTACAGGAGATTTTTCTGTTCAACACAGAGAGACCAGCAGATAAGAACAAGAATAAAACATTGTCATAAAACTTGTCACAAAGACACAATAAGTTCCAAGTTTCTTGGTTCAATCAACAAAATAAAAAAGCTCAAGATAACATCTTTGTAATTCCTAAAGACACAGTTGTAACTTCTTTGTCAAACAAGAGGATGTGACTGAGTCAGCAGGTGGTTCTTACAAACTACTGATGCCCTCTGACAGACGGGGAAATATCCTCCGTCACATACAGAGTAAGAACAGGAGTGAAGAGAAACTCTAAAATAAAAAACTTCTTCTTCAGGTGGACTCTAAGAGAGGGTCTGGAGTTCTGCAGGAGGAAGCAGAGACCTGATGGATCCTGGGAAGGGTGAGTCTTGACTTGAAGACCTCTGATGTGAACCCAGAACTGGACCAACCTTCCCTGTCGGCTGTTTGAAGTTTGCAGGAGGGAGTGGGCGGGGCTTAAAGCCCCACATCACCAGTGCTCAGACTCTGGTTCCAAAAGCTCTGCATGGCAGCTCCTGTAAACCGGGTCCTGCTGGCTTTAAATCCTAACAGCTAAAGAAGGCGGGGCCATAAATCCATAAACATGTCTGCTTTACCACCTGAGGACTAACTTGCAGGTCTCACTGGGTCTTCCTCTGCTTGTCCTCAGGTCCTGGGGAGTGTGTTTCACCTACGGAACCTGGTTCGGCCTGGAAGCCTTCGCTTGCATGGATCACACTTACGAGAACGAGTAAGACGACCACAGAACGTGTTGGAGAACGCCGGGTTCTCCTGAACACAGCAGAACGGACTGAACGAGTTCCATGCATTCTCTGTGACCAGGGACGTGCCTGATGAGGTGCAGAAAGCCTGTGGGTTCCTGTTGGACCGGCAGATGGCAGACGGAGGCTGGGGGGAGGACTTTGAGTCGTGTGAGCAGCGGCGCTACATCCAGAGCAGCACCGCTCAGATCCACAACACCTGCTGGGCTCTGCTGGGACTCATGGCTGTCAGGTGAGTTTTACCAACACCGTTTGTACAGGCTGTGTTCAGCTCAGGAGTCTAGAGGATCAGGAAACAAGTTGTCTTGTGTTTCTAAGCAGACATCCTGACCAGCAGGCCATTGAGAGAGGAGTTCAGCTGTTGATTGATAAGCAGCTGCTCAACGGAGACTGGCCTCAGGTGAGTTAGCAGCTGACACCTCCTCTGTTACTCTCATTTTATCTGACTTTATTCTCCTGTTTTCCAGGGAAACATTACAGGTGTGTTCAACAAGAACTGCGCCATCAGTTACCCCTCCTACAAAAACGTCTTCCCGATCCTGACTCTCGCACGCTTCTCCAGGCTTTACCCGCTGGCAGGAAGCTGAATCATTCCTTTTAACCCTCTAACAAGAAACATGTCGGAAACTACTTCCTTACAAGTCATGTCCACGTTGCTTTATATCCTTTGGTCTTTTCAGTCTGTGATGATTTCTGACATTCTGTTGATCCTAATGAGTCTGCCGTCAAATGTTTTCTTGTGATTTTCCTCTAAGAATTTTAAAGCTGAAAATAAAAGTGTGATCAGCAAATGACAGCATCTTTTTACATTTAAATAAAAGAAAACATCTGACCATGACCGGCTACATCAGCTGATCATCACCATCTCCTCGTTTCTGAGTGGTTGATCAGGTAGCTGTCCGGATACAAAGCATGCGACCGCTTGCTGACTTGCTCCCAGCGCAAATCCGGCAACCTTTCACCTAATTTTCCAAATATCTTTCAGAAGCTGTGAGTGCTTCCATTTGTCTTGGTGCCGGTCTTATTGTGTTTGTTCTAAGTGTCGTTTCAAGAGCACCTGGACCCGGACCCGGTAACCAGGTGAAGTGCCACAAACAGAAAACCGTGACGTAATAATTTGCAATTGGAAACAGAAAGGCTTTCTGGTCACGTGGTTTGGAGCTTAGTCACCCCTGAAGGAAAAATCTCTCTTCTTCTGGTTTTTATTTTTATTTTTTTAATTAAAGCAGTGAACTGCGCACGTCGCGGACATTCTGAATCAAAACAAAGACACCCAACGAGTCTGTAAATCCAAACTAACTGAAAATCTTTTATTAAACCAGAAACAAAATTGCCTTTAAAAAAATAAAACATTTTTTTGCTTGATTTGTGAGACTAATAAAGAAGTTCCAGAGTAAAAAGCATAAAGTTATTTAAAACGATGACGATAATTTCACCGTAACAGCAACACTGCAGGTGGCTAACATGCTAATAGCATTAGCATAAGTCAATGGCGATTTTCATTGTGCTCATTAGCCTAGCAGCTAACTTTCATAACGTAATTCAGCGGGCCGTCTGACCGGGCAGAGAGTCGAAGTAAATGTTACTGTCAGCTCTCGATGTGAGGAAACTCTGAACAAAGTGAAAACATTGCTGCAACTGAAGCAGACGGACGTCAACAGGCCCAAACGTGATGACAGCTGATTGGTCCTGAGACTTGAGCTTTTCTTTGGTGTGTATTTTTTTAATGCAACATGTGACACCGGGATGTCAGGAGGTGAAAACATTTTCAGAATCACATCTTCTTAGTAAATCCCCCAAAACAAGAACAGTTCTAGTTGTTCTGGGATGAAATACATATAAAGTCTGCAGGAGTAGATTTAAGACTGATAGAAGGCAAATGATTACAAATAAGTCCTGTAATATGCAGAAGATGGCAGTAGTGTCACAATAAAAACTGATATTTGTCTAAAATATTAATGATGCTATCTGGTGATAAAGACACCTGGTGAGAGGTTTTTAGTTGATGAAATCTTGGAGAACTACAAAGATCATTCAGGATTCAGCTTCCCGGCCAGAGGACTGCTGGGGTGGAGCCTGGAGAAGCGTCCGAGGGTCCAGACCGGGAAGACGTTCCTGTAGGACGTGTAGCTGATGGCGCAGCTTTTGTTGAACACGCCCGCGATGTTTTCCTTCAAAGAAAAAAAACACTTAATCGGTTACAGTTTCCCACTGTTAGCGGACTAATTTATTATACATCATCTCCATTCCTGGAGGTGTCAGCTGCTAACTCACCTGAGGCCAGTCTCCGTTGAGCAGCTGCTTATCAATCAACAGCTGAACTCCTCTCTCAATGGCCTGCTGGTCAGGATGTCTGCTTAGAAACACAAGACAACTTGTTTCCTGATCCTCTAGACTCCTGAGCTGAACACAGCCTGTACAAACGGTGTTGGTAAAACTCACCTGACAGCCATGAGTCCCAGCAGAGCCCAGCAGGTGTTGTGGATCTGAGCGGTGCTGCTCTGGATGTAGCGCCGCTGCTCACACGACTCAAAGTCCTCCCCCCAGCCTCCGTCTGCCATCTGCCGGTCCAACAGGAACCCACAGGCTTTCTGCACCTCATCAGGCACGTCCCTGGTCACAGAGAATGCATGGAACTCGTTCAGTCCGTTCTGCTGTGTTCAGGAGAACCCGGCGTTCTCCAACACGTTCTGTGGTCGTCTTACTCGTTCTCGTAAGTGTGATCCATGCAAGCGAAGGCTTCCAGGCCGAACCAGGTTCCGTAGGTGAAACACACTCCCCAGGACCTGAGGACAAGCAGAGGAAGACCCAGTGAGACCTGCAAGTTAGTCCTCAGGTGGTAAAGCAGACATGTTTATGGATTTATGGCCCCGCCTTCTTTAGCTGTTAGGATTTAAAGCCAGCAGGACCCGGTTTACAGGAGCTGCCATGCAGAGCTTTTGGAACCAGAGTCTGAGCACTGGTGATGTGGGGATTTAAGCCCCGCCCACTCCCTCCTGCAAACTTCAAACAGCCGACAGGGAAGGTTGGTCCAGTTCTGGGTTCACATCAGAGGTCTTCAAGTCAAGACTCACCCTTCCCAGGATCCATCAGGTCTCTGCTTCCTCCTGCAGAACTCCAGGCCCTCTCTTAGAGTCCACCTGAAGAAGAAACTTTTATTTTGGACCATACAGAACAAAAAATTCACTCCTAAAGCTACTTTATGCCGGATTTAGCCAATGGTTTATTTCCATCTGCAGTCCGTTAAACCCTTTTTCTTCTGTATGAATGTAAAATGTTATTTTTCATGCAGTAGAAAAGATTAAAACACCTTAAATCAAAAACTTTGATTAGAGAATTTTTAAATATACCTTTCACATAAAGCCAAATTAGTCCAGGATCATTAAAGGTTTGTGCTTTTCTGTTCTGGTTAAACATTAATGCTGGAAAGATTCACAAATCAGAGCAACTTTTCCTGTGAGAACGAAGAGGTACGAGGACTGAAAGGGAGCGAAACAGCAGCAAATATCAAAAGGAAAACTCTGAAAGACCTTCAAGAAGCAAAACATGAATAAACGAAGGTCAGATGAAGACGTCTGCAGAGAACTGAGTGTTTTTCTGTACCTTATCTCCTCCGAGCGGTGATCAGGGTAGGCCTTCTGGAAGTGCCTCAAAGCCTGAATTACAGCTGAGGTGCACTCGACGTATGTGTAATCTATCATGATGTCGCCTGTTGTGGACAAACAGAACAATATTTGTTAAAAAGACACAAAGTTATTCTTTTTATTTACATGTTGTGGACGTTGGGCGGGTCTTAATGCTGCAGCAGAGAGGAGAAAAAGCAGAAAATCATGAGCAAATCATCACGTTTGTTTGATCGGTTTCCTGATTTAACGCTACAGCCCCGACAGGAAGTCCCGACTCGCTCCACACTGCTTCTGATTGGGTCAAATATCAGAGGTCAGGACAGGAAGGAGGATTGTTACTGTACGGAAACAGGAAGTCTGTAGGGGATTTGAGCCTCAGCCAAAACAGAATGTGACGTTAAGCTCCGCCTTCTTTTGGGGAAAAAACAACCCTTCCACTTCAACTGGCAGCAAATGAAAGTTTGATGTTTTAGAAGTTTCTAGATAACAATGAAACAAAGCAGATGTCCCAGAAAACTGCATAACATCCGGATTATTTCCCCTTTGACTTCCTGTTTGTTCGCCGCAAACCGCAGGGAGTGAGAGCGCTTCGACAGCAGACTTACCAAACACCTCGGAGGGGTTGAGCAGCTCCAGGAGTCTTCCTCCTCTCTTCGTTTCATACGTGGCGAACCCGCCATCTTTGTTTCTCAGGCTCAGCAGCTACGGAACAACAACCGACACAAAATGGCTAAAATTAGCCATCATCAGCTAAGATTTATAAAATGGTACCTAACTTTTTGGAAGTAGCTAAACTCTTGCTGAAAGTTAAAAGCATCAGAACATCAGCTAAAAGCTAAAGGTTTGGACATAGTATCTAAAGGCTGAAACTACCAAAACAGTAGCTAAAAGGAGCAAAATGGCCGTCCACTCGACGACATGAAACGGCGTGAGACGGCGGAGTTAACGAGGACGTGAGACGGCGGAGTTAACGAGGACGTGAGACGGCGGAG
>NC_051435.1:2647943-2666577 GCF_001649575.2 Kryptolebias marmoratus | reverse complement strand
GGGACGTGAGACGGCAGAGTTAACGAGGACGTGAGACGGCAGAGGTAACGGGGACGTGCGACGGCCTGGACTCGGCTCTCCACAGACTCACCACGTTGACAGACTCATACAGACGCTCAGAGGCGACGGGCCGCCTGATGGAGGGACACAGCTCCTCCAGCAGCATCAGAGACTTCAGGCCTTCGGCGGTGCAGTCCGACACGATCCAGCCACAGTCACGGGTACTGAAGGGGAAGCCTCCCTGACGAACACAGAAACACGCCAACGTGAGCCGGGAATGCAGGCGAGCAGCTCAGAAAAAGCTCGGTACGGAGGAAAGAAACTGACAAAATGAGGAATAAATAAATATAAATATATGACGACCAAAATAGCGTCATTTTGTTCTCGTAGCAGCTTCGACCGCCGTTTCTCGACCCGAGGCCTGAGCCGAACCGTTCCTCACAGCTCAAGGTGTCGTGTGATTGGTCAGAAGCTGTTGTGGACGTGTTTATGAGCTTCAGTGGAGCCATTTTGCTTCTTCTGTTCCAGCAAAACTTAGAAACCTGCAAGCCTAAAAAGACCGCAAGGAGACGCCGGCGGCATCCGAGCGTCTCGCCACCACCTGACTCCTTGAGCGAGGCGGAGCCTTAAGAGACGAGGCGATATCTTCAAACATCCTCCGTCTCGGCTGACTTAAATAAATGAACCCACCTCAGCTGTGTTCCCCAGCACAGTGCCTGTGAGGCTGCCGTACCTTGTTCATCTGCCTGTAGTACTTCTGGTACCCAGGAGGATTCTCGGGTATCTGAGCAGAAGAAGAAATGTGAAAGTTCTGGGCTTTTAACTTGCATCGTTCCCATATCTGAAGGAGAAGCGTGTTCGCCGCACCTGTGTGACGGTGAGGAAGCGGTGGGCCTCGTGAAGACACCCCGGCAGTTCGGGGACATTCTGAGCCCCAGCCTGGAAAAAAGTCCCCAAAACAAACCTGTTTAACAGCGAGACACAGAAGCGCTGAGAGAATCAGGCTGGCGTCCATCTTTGTGTTACCTCAAGGAACGCCTGAACTGCAAAACAAGTGTCCCAGAGCTGGGATCCATTGGTCCCCTGCGTGGAACAGAAGAAGAAAACGAGTCTCAAATAAACAGGAACTAAGAAGCAAAGTCAGAGTGTGTGTTTGGACTAAAACAAACCTGCATCTTCATCCCATCCAGGCCCAACCTGCGTCACAGAAAACTCACTCATTTTAGTTAAATAAATGTGTTTGTTTAACATCACAGCTTCTGGATGTTTCTGGAGACTGACCAGAGGTAGTCCGGGATCCTGGAGACATGTTCCTGAAAGGCTGCAGAGGACGGACCGTCCACGTACCAGCGGACCAACATGTTGATCGTCTTGGAGATCTACGAGGAACGTCAGCCATCACACAGCTGTTCTCCTGGTTTTATTTCTCCAACATGTTTAGCCGTTCACAGATCAAACCGTTCAGGAGATGGCTGACATGACGTTGGTTTCACTTTTCCTTACGAAACATTTTCTTATTAAAACACATCGAGATCTCTTCAAATCCTTTAAAAACATTCTTCTACTTCAGCGTACTTCTACTTATAAAGTATTAGCTACTGTGAACGATAATATCGCCAATGCTAACTTTAGTTTAAAGCTAACATCTTGCTAAATTTAACTAGCTTTTTGCTACTTGTAGCTTTTAGTCAACCTTTTGTCACTTTTAGTGTTCAGCTAGCTTTTTGATTTTTCTTCAGTTATCATTTTTATACTTTTAGCTAGCACATGCTACTTTTAGCTACCATTTTGCTACTTTTAGCTACAATTTTGCTACTTCTAGCTAGCATTTTGCTACTTTTAGCTAACATTTTGCTACTTTTAGCTAACATTTTGCTACTTTTAGCTAGGATATGCTACTTTTAGCAAGAATTTTTATACTTTTAGCTAGCATTTTTATACTATTAGCACTTTGCTACTTTTAGCTACCATTTTTCTACTTAGCTTTCAGCTCAGTTTCAGCTTCTTCAACACATTTCAGCGCAGCATGAAATCAGCATCCGCTGCATTTTTTGCAGAAAATGCAATTTTGCTAGTTAAAGCTATTCTTTTGAAAATCTTAGCATCTTTATTGCTTTTTATCAGATCCCGTTTAGCTGATTTTAGCTTCTGTTCGAATAACTAGCTTGTGTTCTGCTGATTTTAGCCTCTATTCTGCTTGTTTTAACAACTCAGTTTTATCTTCAGCAGTCACTCAGCGCTCCACATCCTCCAGTAACCCTGTGAAGGACTGTATATATCTGATTTTATGGTGTTTTAGTGTAAAGTTTGTCCTGTGGAGGTGTACAGAGCTGTTACCGGTCCGATACTGATGCATTTGGTGAAGCGGTCGTCGGCCTGGATGTGCTCGTACAGCTCTCTGACAGCCTTTTCTCTCAGCGTGGTGCTGTGGTGGGCTTCGTAAACATTCAACACCGCTTCAAGGTAACAAACACAAGAGTCACAACGTTAGTGGTGTCTGCTGGGAGGAAAACATCAGATAAAAGTCCTGATCCTGTCCGTTTTTCTTTGTATTTTGCTCTGAAGGAGCCAGACTTTCTTATAATCTCTGAAGTGGTCTCCATCAACTGTTTTGTTTTGACAAAGCCTGCCTCTCTGATGGTATGGGGGTATATTAGTGCCTCTGGAAAGTATCTCCAGGATTTAGAACGACATCTGCTCCCATCCAGGACTGTAGAACAGCTGGAATCCTCCATCAGATTAAATTGTTGTTGGTTTTTTTTTTGTACTTACTGTAGGCAACATTCAGCAGAGCGCTGTGAGGCGTGTACAGGTCACACGCTGCCACGTTGTTCCTCTGAGCGGGCCAGTTAATGGTGGCGTAGTCCTGAACATACAGCTCCTGCAAATAAACATCATAAAACCAGTCTTAATACTTTGACATCAAGTATCTGTATAAAAACTTATTTACCTGTAGCATTCAGAGTATGTCATGTGGAGGACTCTCAGCTATTAGCACACCAAATTTTAGCTCAATATCTGTAAAAACGACTGAGTTACAGCCATTTTTGTGTTTGCCAAGGTCAATTAGCTGTGGCGGCCATCTTGAATTGGATTGACTCCAAACAGCAATTAGTTGTAGATGTAGATCCAGTGATTGCTTCCTGTGAATTTCATTAAAATCTATCAACTGGTTCATGAATTTTTTTGCCATGCTGATTTATGCTCCTGAGCCACCAAGAGAGGTAGTCACAGGGTCGAGTTGGCGAGTTAGCGTGAAGTGGGGGTCGGCCCGTGCAGCGGTGGCTCGCTGTAGAGCAGCTTAATCACCTGTCTGAGGCTGAGAATCAGGGGGTCTTCCTCTGCGGTCAGCCTGACAGCGTAGCAGTAGCTCATAGGTAGATACACCTGCCGGCAGTGACACCACAGGGTTGAGGGGTGGGCTGGCATCCAGTCAGGAAACAACCTGAAACACATAAAATAAACAAACATCAGCTCGGTTTCTCTAGACAGGAAAATATGTTCAAGCTCTTTCATTTTTTTGCTGTTGATTTGGGATAAAGAAGGATGAGATCCAGGAAGTTAAAGAGGAGGAACTGCATCCCCAAAGGATGGTCCCGGTACAAGGTTGAAGTCTTGGCCCCTCCCCTTTTTTCAGAAAGACAATTCAAGATCTCCACATTAAAGGTAAATGCTCAAAGACCATCCCCAAGCAGCTCCATGTTCCTCTGACCACAGCTGACAAAGTTATTAAACAGTAGAAGGTTCATTAGACTGTAGCCGATCTCCCAGGATGTGGACGCAAGAGGAAATGCGACCCCAGGTTGATCAGACGGATAGTGTGGATGGTAGAAAAAAAAGAGTCGAGGGAACCATCCAGAACCACTCAAGGTGAACTCCAAGGCCCAAAAGGTGCTACTATTGACAGAAAAACACAAAAAAAGCCAAACAGGAATTCACCTAAATGCACGATGACAAGCCCCAAAGTTTCTGGGACTGATGAGAGGAAAATGGAGCTTCTTGGTTCCGGTCACATCAAGTTTTTTCTTTTTTAAATTGTTGAAGGATGCCAACAAATTAACCTGCTTCTGCACCTATTTCCAAAGAGCCTGAAGGTCCAATTCAAAACTAACTCTGGTTCATCCCTTAGATTTTCGGAGCCTTTTTACACCTGAAGGACTTACAGGTCCGAGCTAAGTGGCTTAAGAAACAAAAAATATTTCCCTGAAAATGATAAAGTAGAAAGACTGGACTGAACGAGTGAAGAAGCAGCCAATACCGCCCTAAAAATCTTTGTAAGACCTCAAAAAGGTCCGGAAACCAGTTGACCGAGACTCTTTTAAAGGATTATGAATCAGTCCGGCTGCTTGGAAGACCTTTGCAGACGAGTGTACCTCGGAGATCCTGGAGAGGAGAGCGTTGGAGGCTGAGAGAACTTACCACATCTCTGGCAGCAATGTGTTCATCCCCTCCCAGCTGTAGACGTTTAAAACAGCCAGCCAGAATTTACCCCAGGAAGGAATCCCAGCCGCTCCGCCTGAAACCAGTCAGGCACAGGCAGAGCTTTAAAATACAGAAAATACAGCGACATTAAGCCGCGGCCTCCCAATCTTTCAGCGTTAACAGCTCGGTCTCGGCGAAGTCGCTCGGCGCTCGGTCGCACCTTTGCTGTGCAGGTTGTTCCGAGCCCGGACCAAGTCCGGGTTGTCGGGATCCACTCCCAGGATCCTCAGCGAGGCGTAGCTCAGCGCCGTGCCGAACACGCTGGACTTGTCTTCTACGTGTCTGCAGAGAACCGGGACACACACGGACACCGCTGCCATGATTAACGTCCCCATCACGTTCGGGGGGGGGGGGGGTCTTTTTTGGACACTTTGGACGCTGACTTACAGACCCCAGCCGCCGTCTGGCAGCTGAACAGAGCGCAGGTATCTCACCATCTCCCACTTCCAGGCCTCCGGTAGACAGATCTTTGCCACATGGCACGTGATAAGGAGACCTGGACAGAAGGAGCACGCTTCAGTATGTTCAAGGCGCTCCGTTTGAGGGGTTTTCAGATTGAATGGAAGCTGTGCTACCAGGGAGCAGGAACAGGGGTCCACCGTAGTCCCCGGCCCAGTGCCCGTCCTCGGCCTGGAGGCGGCTGTAGAACGTCATGCCTTTCACAGCTGCATCCAGAGCGTTCCTGGCAGCCGGGGACTCCGGAACAAACTTGCTCTGCGGAGAAAATCACCATCACCAGCCAGTTTTCCTAAAAGGTTGTCAAAAACAGTGCAGTAAGCGAAGCCCTACAGTGTCCAAGCCCAGAGAGTGAGCTTCAAGCATGGTCTGCTCCCTGTCCGGGGTGTTCTGGTCCTCCACATAGTCCCAGGTCTGCCTGCCCTCCTCAGAGACCAGCCTCCAGCGGCTCAGGTCTGAGGCCGGTTCTGTTTTATAAGGTCCACCTCGTCTCCGCAGGTGCCTGCAACACATAAGAAACCCCAGATATAAACTTTTGACCCAATAAACTGCAGCTGGAGAGGTAAAAGCAGCCATACTGTTCAATTTAAACAACTGTTCTGGGATCAGTTAAGACTAAATTTGGGTCTGGACCCCCTGGTCTCTGAGAAGATCCGGTCTGGTCGCTTTGAATGAATAAAGTGGTTTAATACATGGTTCATGGCTTTCTGCACATAACTAGTTGTCACGTTAGTTTTGTCCCCACAACAAAAATAAAGTTCGGTACTCACGTTCCGTCAGTCATTGCTCCGTAACTGGACTCCTCCGAACCCTACGAATCAACTTCTTTGCCGGCGTTTGTGAAACTCCGCCGTTTCAGCTCTTTGCCTGGGAGTTGTAGTGCCAAACGTCGATGTTCACAGCTTCCCTCAACGCAAATAGAACCACAGCTCCCAGAAGGCAGTGCGCTGCCGTTCGAGCGGCTCGCGAGCGGTGGGAAGACATGAGCAGAGCCCCGACTGTCCAATCGCAAGGCGCCTAGGCGTGGAAAAAGGCGGGTTCACGGCCAAGTAAGCCAATCACAAAAACGTTAGATGAAAAAATAGGCGGGTCTATGATGAGGCTGTCCATTCAGATTCCTCCTAAGATAAACACAACACATGTGCTCATCTTCGGCCGAATGTCACAACAAACCGGATATTTACATAAAAAACACAGGATCCCTTTAAAGAAAAATAGGCGAAATGAAAACTATGATGAGTAACAAGGAAAATGTAGATATTAGAACGGCTAATTTCTCGTAGAAACGAATTCTGCTTTAACAAACTGCATTTTCTGCAACAATGCAGCATGAATACTGCTAAAGAAGCTGGAAAAACTTAAAATAAACAGAAGCAGAACACGAGCTAAAAGCCAAAAGTAGCCAAAGCCTACTGAAAGTAGTAAAAGTCTAACTAAAAGCTTAATATAGCACAAGGCACAAGGCTAGCTTAAAACTACAAGTAGTAAAATGACAAGCTAAAAGTAGCAAAAGGCTAGCTAAAACAAGAAGAACAGTAGCTAAAAACTAAAGTAGCTATAGACAAGCTTAAAGCTAATAGTAGCAAATTGCTAGTTAACATCAGAAAGTAAGAAAAGGCTAGCTAAAAGTACCCAAAGGCTAGCCAGAAGCTAAAAGGAGCAAAACACAAGCAAAAAGCTAAAAGTAGCTTAAAAACACGAAACAGAGCCAGAATCCTGAAGCAGATTTGAAGGAGAACAATGTTTTTGAAGTAAATTAAAAGATCTTAATGGATTTCTGTGTGGAATGTATTTGTAAATGAAGTTAAATGTTTTAAAAAGAAGAAAAATTACAACAACCAAACGTCACAGCAGCCATCTGCAGAAGACAAATGGTTTCATATAAGGATGGCTAAAAAAGCACAACGTCTGCAAAAGTATTTACATTTCAAACAACATAACAGGAAACAAAACTGAGTCAACATTCACATTATATTAATTTACTTATATGTGGCATTAATTGTCTTGATAGATGAAACAACTACAATCTCAGTTATGGAAACCTTTTTTTTTTTTACTTCTCTGTAGGAAAGCTGTTTTTGTAAGATTTTTTTAGTTAGAGTTTTGACTCAGAGTAACATGCTAACACTGATATTTCTTGAAAGTAATAAGAGATAAAGTGTGGTTTGACTAAATACTGGATTTTAGACTGACAACGCTGCCACCTAGTAGACAACGAACATATTGCAGGAAAACACTGATGGTACAGCAGTCAGTGATGTTTATCGTGCAACTTTGGAGGAATAAAATCTTGACAGGAGACTTGATTTGTGAGATTTGATTGTCATCTAGAGCTTTCAGGAAACATTTCTTCAGCCAACGCCTTACAATGACATGAACTTTGGTTTCCTAAAGCATGACTGCAACCACATTTCTGCAGAAAATGTAAAAATACCGGTTTTGGTGTCACGTTTCAAAGTCACAACTAGAAAAAAAACTCAAGAAAAACAGATTTGAGGTAGATTGCAAGAAATAAATCTACTTCCTGAAGCTCTAATATAATTAATATGTTGGGTCAGGTGAGTCGTGGATCAATCCTGTAACTTAAAAACAACATGAAACTTTGTTCAGTCATGGGTTGTGAACACCAAACAAAGAGTTTTTCTCAGAAACGATGCAGAAAGTATGGGCTCCGGTTGAGGCGTGGCATCACATAAAAAGAGCTTCCAGATGTGGAATAGCTCACCTGCAAACAGGAAGTCCTCCTGATCACAACGCCACTGAAGGTTTGTTCATCTGCAGCTTTCAAAAACACAGCTAAGACCTTCTGTGTGCAGAGCACGGTGGTCATTAGGTGCAGTATTATTGATAAGAGCGATGGTTTATTGGAGTTTTTAATTGTCTCTGTTTTCATCAACAGGTATTTCTGCGCTCTGAACTTCTGAGATGGACAAACAATGTCACGGTAAATACCACTTCCTACTAAACACAGTTCTGTGCAAAAACATTTATCAGCTTCCTACTTTTTACAAATGTTTGCTGCAGAAGAGCAAGTCTTTTTTTTGTAATCTTGACCAGTAGTTCTTTGGGCTTTCTAAAGGTCCTTCAAAGTTCTCCTTTGGACTTTGGCTGCTGTTTCGCTCACTTTCAGTCCTGCTTTTTGGCACGTCTTAGCGTGGTGTCCAGCAGACAAACCGTACCTGAAAGTCAAGTTTTTAACAAGCAAGAACAAATCAAAGAAAAACCTAAGAGACAGCTAAAGGGATGAGGACAAATTGTGTCTTTGTGACAGGATGCTAGTAACAAAGAGCTGAAAAATCCCATTTAAAAGGTTTTTTTTTTGGTAAATTGTGTTTTGTGTCAACCCATCTCTGACCCATGAGTCATTCAGGTATAAAAAAGCTCCTAAACTAAACGGACAAACCAGAGTTAAATGGTTTCAACAAACGAAAACCTCAGAAAATGGTCTGGATGTTGTGGTCTGATGGTCAGAGGCGTCCACCTGCATCTCCGCCAGCTTCAGAACGTCTGGAGAACCCAGTAGATCAAGACCGCTTTCAAAGATTTATAAAAAAGTCTGTTTTAAAGTAAAATATAAAGAAATCAGAGGTAAACGTTGGATTTTTGTGTCCATTCTGTCAATAATCTGTTTGGTTTAATTGCACCAGGTGGGCATGGCCATGGTGGACATGGACATGGACATGGTGGACATGGACATGGAGGACATGGACATGGACATGGTGGACACGGACACGGACCTTGCGGTGGTAAAACTCACGATCAGAAGCGGACCCGCAGGCACAAGCATGGTCACAAGCATACCAAATGTCACAAGAAGGGCCGGGATTGCAAAGGGGTGAGATTCAGACCTGCAGATTTCACATTTTAAGCTTTTATTTTGAAACATACGTATGTCAGGGACTGTATGATTCCAGTGGAGGGAGTTAATTCTGTTATTTCTACACTTGAATGTGGAACGGATCAGAATAACGTCTGCTGGTGTTTGTCTTCGTCCTCAGTCTGGCAGCAGCTCCTGCAGCAGCGACTCGGACTAGAAGCCTGGAAGCAGCTTTCCTCTCCTTTCAGTCCTTTCACCAACATCTGACTGGAATCAGATCAGGGAGCCTTTCACTTCAGTGTACTTCGCATTTTCGGGGAATTTAATCGAGTTTTTATCTGATGCGTGAAGCAGAATGGGTTATTATTGGTTGTGTGGCCTTTGAATAAAATCTGGGAAATAAAATTCAGAGTGAAACTGAACTGACTCTTTTTTTATTCCTATAAATCCCATGTTTTTAGTTTCACAACTCTTTATTCAGAATTATGGTCAGATTGTGACTTTTAACTTTTTAGATCTGGACTTTAAACACTTTAATGAGGCCTAAAGTTTTAATATTAAACTCTTTATTTAAACCTTTTGGGCGTTAAAAGATCATTTTAGCTAAAAGCTATAGAAGCAAAAAGGGTAGCTAAAGACTAGAAGAAGCTAACAGCTAGCTCAGAGTAGCAGAATGAAAGCTAACAGCTGAAAGTAGAAAAAGTGTTGGTAAAAGCTAAAAGCCAGCTAAATGCTAACAGTAACTAAAGGCTAGCTAAAGCAACAAAAGGATAACTAAATGGTAGCTAGCAAAAGCTAAGCTAAAAGTAGCAAAACAAGCTAGAAACTAAAACCAGCAGAACTGTAGCTAAAAGTAGCAACATGCTAATTAAAAGCAGTAAATGTAAACAGCCAGAAACAAGCTAAAAGTAGCAGTAGGCTAGCTAAAACCTAAAAGTTGCAGAATGGTAGCAAAAAGCTAGCTAAAACTTAAGAAGATGCTAGCTAAATGCAGCAAAGGTTTAGCTTAATATTTGTAAATAAAAGGTAAATGTTTTGAAAAGTACTAAAGTTACAAAAATAAAAACTCTCAGCATCCATCTCCTCTTTTGTTTTTGTTCCCATTTTTCATGAGCTGAACTCAAAGAAATAAGACTTTTTCTACGTAAACAATCGGCCTTTTTCCCTTAAACATTGTTCATAAATTAGAGTAAATCTGCGCCAGCGGGCGTTTCTCCCTCACCTCCCAGGTGTGGGAGATGCTGATTGGACAGCAGGATTACTGCACAGGTGCGCCTCAGGACCGCCACAATAAAAGTCTGCTCTAAAATGTTTACCTTTACTGTGCCGGGGGGGTCAGTATCTGGTGTGACGTCACGCAGCGCAGCACATCTCCTTCAAACAGAGTTGATCAGGTTGTTGATCGTGGCCCACTCCTCTTCAATGGCTGCTGGATAAAGTCAGGAACTGGACCACACTGTTGTATACGCTGATCCACAGCGTCCCAAACATGCTCAGTGTGTGATCATGAGGCGATGGTTGTGAATTAATGGGCCTCAGGATCTTGTCACTGTATCTCTGTGCATCAATAAAATGCTCCTGTGTTTGTCTCCTGCCCATACCGCCACCACGGACCACTCGTTTCATTCTATTTTATTTTGGTTCACTATATGAACGGCTAAAATAGCACAAAAAATACAAAAACGGGAAAACACCAGCGCGGCTGCTGAGTCAGACTTTATTTTGGTGTCCGCTGCCTTTTCCTCTCTGCTTCAGCCCAGTTCTGGTTAATAAGTTAGCAGCTTTGTCTCTTTGTCTCACAGGAAACGTTGGTAGTTCTGGCGCCGCCCGTTTATTAAAGTCAGAAATGATCATTTTTAAATCAGAGTGATTGTCTCTTTGGGATATTAATTATTATTTACTCCCACTGGGTTAGATAAGAAACCATTCCCTGAAATGTTTCTTCTTTATTCACCTTATTTGGTTCTTGTTTTTCTGTTTGCCTCGTTGAAAAATCTGATTTTTTTATTATCTTGAAGACCTTTGTCCGGGAGCGTTGTTTTAGCTACACGCCCTGCAGCTCACAGCGTATCAATCACCTGACTCCAGATTTTATCTTTTATTGACAAAAGGTTTGTTCTTGGAACTGGATCTGGATTGTGGCTCTTCTGGTTTATCGAGGTGAATTATTTTTCCCTCTTCATGGGAGACTGAGCTCGATCGGTGCGAGGAACAGTCATGGCGGAAAAAAAACAAAACAAAAACAGGGTAATGATGTCGCAATTCTGGGGTTTTATTTATCCAGACGTAATAAAAGATAATCTGATCTTTATCAGGTTCTAAAATGATTCAAAGCCGACCTCAATAAAACAAAAAGACACAAGAAAAGCTTCAGCAGCAGGAACTCTCAGCAGGCCCAAACCATCAGCCCTCCACCACCGTGCTCAACAGTTGCCATGAGGTGTTTCAGCTGGTATGCTGTGTTTGTTTTTCTGCGAATGTCCAAACAAGCCATGACCTTTGACCTTTAACCCGCTAACTGAGGCCTGTGGAGTCCCTGAGCGCTGCACGGTCTGACCTTCAGGGTGAATCTGGGAAGATTTAAAAAAGGTCTTTTGACGTGCATAAAGCAGGACATACAGAAAAAGGTGAAGCGAGCGCGCACGTAGATGTTGCCTCAGAAAGGAGGAGGGTGTGTGTCCGAGGAGAGGACAGTTTATGGTTCGTTAATTATTACCCAAACTCTCACATAGGTCACCGAGCAACAGCGTCCAGAAGGCAGCGGAGACCCGCCCCGCCCCTGACGGCGTGACGAGGTCATGTTCGGGTTGAGGGTGCAGCGGAGCATAAAAAGAAGCGAGGGGTTTGAGCTGCATCACAGGATCCTCTCAGAGCAGGTCCGAAACTCTCCCCGGTGTGAATCAAAGACTTTACTTTACAGTAAACAGTTTTTCTCTTTCAGAATCTGACGTCTCAGCGGGCCTTCCTGAATGTACGGGCAAAACCAAGGTAACCCGGGGTTACGGGATTATGGGATGACTTTACGTATTCTTGATATTCGTGTGTTCTTTAGGAAGCAGGGACACATAAATGTCCCCGTCTTTGTGTTCTTTGTGTTTAGGGCACCAGTATCCAGGTGGCAACCCCGCATTTCCTCCACAAATGTCAAACTGTCCCCCTGGACACGGATCCGGTCCGTGTTGTGGTCAGGGACATGGACATGGACATGGACACGACCATGGACATGGGCATGGACATGGGCATGGACATGAGCATGGACATGGGCACGGTCCTTGCCATGGACATGGACATGAGCATGGACACGGTGCATGCCACGGACATGGACACAAGGACAAGGACAAGAAGAAGCACAAACACAAGCACAAGCACGGCCACAAGCACAGCCACTGTCACAAGAAAGGAAAGGACGGCCACGGGGTGAGAAGAATCTGTTCAATCCTGATTTATTGAATCCAAAATAATTCAGTTTATCATTAATTTCAGCTACATGCAATGAGGCAAATATATATATATATATATGGGCTAAATATTACGGCCATTTTTAAAACTGTTTGACTTAAAATAAAACAAACTGACTTGAGATCAGTTCCCTGGGTTAACTGACTTCTTGATTTTGTTTTGTTTTATTTCATTTAGTCGTCCAGCAGCTCCTGCAGCAGCGATTCTGATTAAACGGAAACCCTGCGGCCTCCTACGGCGTTCCTTCTAACAACGATCTGAGAAGATGTTATCAGTCTGTGTGACTCATGATCAGTTTGAATAAATAAACCACAGATTATCTGTCGTTTGTGTTTTCCTTTCACCTCCGAGTTTGTTTTTTTATGTTCAGGAGTTGTCGGGTGACCACGCCTTGATTGCGGCGGCTCCCTGCCTCTTATCTTATTTTGATAACTGGTGCAATTGATCACTTTATTTAATGAGGTGCGCACCCTTTTTACACAAGTTCACTTTAAGGGTCAACATTTCATCATAGATCCTAATATATGATGATGTGTTTGGAAAAGTGCACATATCTAAGTGTTTAAATACACCACCAGGGGTCCTGCGTTTAGAAATTCAGTAACTGGGAGTGTTCTGAGTTATTTACAGGACGGTTTCTGGATCTCTCCCTGAGAGCCGCAGCAGCTGAGGCAGTAGTAGACAAAACATTACATTCATAGACAGACACGGTCTGCACAGATGAACATGTTATCTAAACAGCGAGGGAGTTCTAACTCTTAGCAAAGTGTCTCTGAGACAGGGTGACATCAACAAGCATGGCTTGATTAAAGGGCTGCAGCAGGAAACCTCTTCTCTCTGAAAACAACATGGCAGCTCGACTTGAAGGAACCACAAGACTTCTGGGACAAAAAGACAGATGTTTACCCAGAATGCACTGCGGCTGTCAGCACGGTGGTGGAGGGCTGATGGTTTGGGCTGATTCTGGAGTCAGATGTGAGGCCATCTGTCCGACAAACAGGACAATGATCCCAAACACAGCAGAACGGTCCAGAACCAGAACCAGAACCTCAGAGAGCTGAGCAGAAACCAATGAGCTGAAGCAACGCTGGAAAGAAGAGTGGGCCACAACTCCTCCACAACCATGAGAGAGACAAACAGGAACCAATGAGCTGAAGCAACGCTGGAAAGAAGAGTGGGCCACAACTCCTCCACAACCATGAGAGACACAAACAGGAACCCACTGAGAGTTCCTGCAGCTGAAGGAGGTTCATAACGTGAAAAATCTTAGAATTAAAAGAGGATGTACTCACTTTTTGCCATGACTATATTAAAGTTTGTTCTACATTAACACACGTTTGTTAAAACAAATTATCTTTATTGTAACAAACAAATCACATGCCATAAAACCTACAATAAAAAAAGGACTGTAATGGTATTCTACCAACAATAAGAGACTAAAATCATACAGAAAACAACTACTGATAGTTATTGCTATAAAGCTGTCCTGTATTTTGTATTATGTATGATGTGATAAATAAAATACGTGCTATAAAAAGTAGAAAATGCAGTTTTTATTAGTTTTTCTCAAGCCAGCTGCATTCTGCTTCCCGTCCACTGGGTGGTAGTGTTGCGCATGCGCGTCGGCACCAACCAACCAATCAGCGTGAACCTTCTTTCCCCTCCTCCCGGAAATAAACAAGCGGCGGAGCGTAGTAAGCGCGGCTCCCGGCCAAACGGTTCAAACCCGAGTTAAAATAAATATAATGTCCTTGACAGTTTGGGCGTCGGCTTGCAGGTATGTTCCTGTTCGTAGCGTAGAGGCAGAGGAGTGACCCAGGCAGCTGGTCCACCATCTAACGACAGACTTTTTTAAACTTTTTGACTGAAAACGCCAGAAGAAGTGTTGCTTTTAAGCTAATGGAGCTGCTCAACTGAACTGAATACAGTTTTCAGAACACTGACCAGCTGCAATGTTATGACCTGTCAACGAGAGAAAGGTTTAAATTGTAACAACAGAGGAAGTGTTCCTCCGAGAAGTTAAATAGGTCCTAAAATCTGTTACTTTTCGGACTTCTGTAGGGCTTCCCACAGATTAAACCCTGATGTTTACAGGATTTCTGCCTCCTGACAAATTAACCCTTAAAGCATTAAAGCACAGAAGGTTTCCTGTATGTCTGTTTCCTCCCAGACTCACTCAGAAACTATTCCCATGGGCATATCAGTGGTCATAATGTTATGGCTGATCAGTGATTATATGTCTAGGTTTATTTTAACCACCATGACCTCACAGGTCATAATTTCAGGTTAGATTACAGTGAGGGTTTAAAGACAACAGATTAATTAATTAATCAGTTGGTTTTGATTTGGTGAAAGTTTTCCGGGTTCTTCGTGTTCAGCCCTGATTTGTTGTTGTTTCGTTCCAGACTGAAGCCGCTTCGCAGACTGCAGAGGATTCAGGGTCACATGGTGAGAAGAAAACGCCACAATTCCACCTGTGTTCGGTGTTTTAACGTTAGCCACCGGGACAGGAAGTTAATTACACGCAGTTAGAGGAGTTTGTAGCTTTCTGTGAGCAGGTCTGACAAACTGGGTTCTTCATTTGACTCCAACAAGCTCTCCATCTGTCTCTCCTTTAACTCCGACCAGTTTGCCTCCCCCTGCTGGTGGGAAACCTCCCCACAGCATGATGCTGCCGCCTCCGTGCTTCACTGTGAGGATGGTGTCCTCAGCGTGATGACGGGGGATAGGTTAGCCTCGGATGTTGCTCGTCCTAGATAGCTGAAAAGTTTGGGGAATCTCCGAAATGCCTTTTGGCTTCTAGTGCTCCTCTTCCTCAATGTCCTCCTGGATGTCCCCCTGATTAATGTCCTCCTTACCGTCTCTGTGAGTTTGGGTGGACAACCCTCTGTTGGCAGAGATTGCACAGATTTCATGGCGCTCCATGGGATGTTCAGGGTTCTGGGATATTTTCTTTTATAACCCAAACCTGATCTGTACGTCTCCGCAGCTTTGTCTCTGACCCAGTGTGGGGAGCTCCTTGGTCTTCATGATGCCTCTTGCTTGGTGGTAGCCCGAACTCCTCGGACTGCTGAGGCTGATTCTCGAGAACGATTATCATACAGAAGAACAAATAAAAGGCATGACAGCATAAAATGAGAATAAAGTAAATTAAACACAGTAAAAACGAAGCAGCCGTGTAACAAAACGATATAAAATCAGTAAAAATAAACTAAAAATCAAAGAACAAGAGGCAGAGACAGGTTTTAATACGGGATTTAAAAACAGACATGGAAGCTCCAACAGCAAAGGCACGGCTGTTATTTAAATTTAAATCTAAAAATGTAATAAAATTCCAGGTCGAAAGGCAACAAAAATGAACAGAAATCATTTATTTTATCAAGGGAATAAAATGAAATGAAGGTCTGATGTCTTCTTCGCTTCTGTTGATTCTGACTTCTTTTATTTATTTTATGTTTTCTAATTAATTATAATTTTTAATCTCGTCTGCCATCTTGACCAGGGATCTTTTAGAAAAGCGAGGTTAATCGTGAAGGACCTCCTGGTAAAATAAAAATCTATAAAATAGTTTGTTTTATTGTTGTTTTTCATTGTTCCTTTCGTATTGAAGTGCTCAGTGGAGTTTTCTGTTCTGCCTCAGATGTCGGGTCACGTGGAGCCAGAGGTTCTCCTGGAGAAAGTGGGCGGAGCCGGCGTGATCACCATGAACCGACCCAAAGTCCTCAACGCCCTCAACCTGACTATGATCCGACAGATCTACCCTCAGCTGAAGGTTCGGCTGTTTTTATTCCAGTCAGACGGCTAACTGCAGCCGCGCTCTGAATTCAAACCGAGGCTGTAACTTCTGTTTGTTCACTTCCAGAAATGGGAGTCTGACGACGAGACGGGCGTGGTGATTATTAAAGGAGCGGGAGGGAAAGCTTTTTGCGCAGGTGGAGACATCAGAG
Source organism: Kryptolebias marmoratus (assembly GCF_001649575.2). Classification (NCBI taxonomy): domain Eukaryota; kingdom Metazoa; phylum Chordata; class Actinopteri; order Cyprinodontiformes; family Rivulidae; genus Kryptolebias; species Kryptolebias marmoratus. The sequence goes on along the minus strand of NC_051435.1, from coordinate 2,650,416 downwards.
GTAAACTGTCGTCCTTTCAGGTCCCGTCTTTATTTTAAATCTTTACAGACGGGATGTTTCATCTCATCCCTTTTCTCTTAGCCGTCACGGAAGCGGGGAAGGTCGGCGGCTCTCTGGCGCAGGACTTTTTCCGTGAGGAATATATTCTGAACAATGCTATAGGTAAGCTTTATAACTTATTTTAATCAGTAAACCTTTAAATAAATGCTATTCCAAGCTGCTTGTTCTAAAGTTTTGTCTTATTTTGTCCTTTAAGGAGCCTACAGGAAGCCATATATTGCTATTATTGATGGAATAACAATGGGAGGGGTGAGTTATTAAATATTTACATTTTAGCTGAATTTGTTTAGTCATAATTACAGGTGTGATGGTGAGTTTTGTCAGCAGGTGTCAGTAGAGAGCCGTGTGCCTCTGTTACCTGCTGCCTGTGGGAACGGCGGCCTCTGATTGGAGGAAACGAGACGCGACGCAGCTGTTGCTGCTGCTGTTTTCTTTTTTTTATTTATTTTGCTTTTCGAAGCAAAGTCCGAATGGGACAAAGATGAAATATATCTAATTCATCTGTGGAAATAAAGCTGATTTCTTTCTGTAGCAACACAGAAACATAAAAAATGAGTTGTTTTCTGTGGACTTTGGCTGCTTTGTGTGTCTTTTTATTTGTTTGTTAGGGCACTAAACTTTGAGTCATTCAGACATAAAACGGCTCTGAAACTCAAGGGAGGAAAGATGTTTAAACCTTTGATCTCTTTGTTACCAGCAGCCTGAAACAAAGACACAATTTACTTTAGTTAACGGCATGAAAATCACCAAAGATGAGACAGTTTGCTGCTCACCGCGCCACAAAACTGACGGATTTGGTCTTTAGAAGTTTCAAATCTGACCTCAGGTGAACAAAAACACTCAACAGATTCCACAAAAAGACTAAATGTTAAAGTTGTTGGTGTAAAAACTGGACCCAGCAGCAGAACTCTCAGTGGGTTCCTGGTTGTGGAGGAGTTGTGGCCCACTCTTCTTTCCATCGTTGGTTTCTGCTCAGCTCTCTGAGGTTCTGGTTCTGGTTCTGGTTCTGGACCGTCCTGTTTGTCGGACAGATGGCCTCACATCTGACTCCAGAATCAGCCCAAACCATCAGCCCTCCACCACCGTGCTGACAGCTGCAGTGCATTCTGGGTAAACATCTGTCCTCTGGTCTGCAGAGGAGCCCAAACCATCAGCCCTCCACCACCGTGCTGACAGCTGCAGTGCATTCTGGGTAAACATCTGTCCTCTGGTTCTGGTTCTGCTCCAGAAGTCTTCTGGTTCCTTCAAGTCGAGCTGCCATGTTGAGGCTTTAACCTTTGACCTTTAACCTGCTGACTGAGGCCTGTAGAGGCTGAGATGGAGCTCATTGCACGGTCTGACCTTCAGGGTGAATCTTCTTGTTGACTCCAGATAGTTTGGAAATGACCTTTGACCCTTCCCACATTTATAGGCAGCAACTCTGAGGTCATTGCTGATGTCGTTCCACCCTGGCGTTGTGTTAACACACACCTGCAGAACCTCTGAGGTTCTGAGGAAGCAGCGGCTCTGATGTCAAAACCGTTTAAAGCTGCAGCGTTTTTTTTCCCTCTCTGAGCTGAAAGGACCTGAGGTCCCTCGTCCTCCAGAGGGGACACAGTTGTTGATGCCAAGCGTCCTCAGGGTGACTAAATATGGAAGCGCTGAAGACGGTCCCTGTTCCCAGATCTGCTCCGAGCTCCCGGCTGAACTCCCACGAGGAGCGGCTGTTCGTGACGAATCGTCAGCGGGTCACAGAGACACAAACACGTCTTTTCTCTTCAGGATGCAGAGCAGGACTCGTTTCATGTCTTCACGCTGCAGTCAGGATGGATGTTTGTTCTGGAATGTGCTCCCGGTTCCTCCACACGTCTTCCTGTCATAACTCCACGCCGTCTGACGGCGCCGGCTTTCATCTGCAGATTCTTGTTCTGAAAGGAGACACTTTGTGACTGATGGGACTTTCACTTTGTCTCTTTACGCAGAATTAACTCGGGAGTCAGGAGGTTACTGGATGTTTGTGAAGGCTTTAGCCCCGCCTCTTCTGTGGCGGTCTTACTTTGGGTAAAAATGTCCCATGATCCTTTGCAGAAGGACGCTCCGTTCTGTTGTTGTTGGAGCAGGAGGTGGAAAAAGTTCTGTATGGTTCCAAAAAGACACGGAATATTCCTTTACTCATCCGTTCATCCATCTGTACATTCATCTGTTCATCCATCCATCTGTTCATCCATCCATCCGTTTGTCTGTTCATCCATCCATCTGTTCATCCATCCATCCATCCCTCTATCTGTTCATTCATCTGTTCATCCATCTGTTCATCCGTTCATCCATTCATCCATCCATCCTTCTGTTCATCCATCCATCCATCTGTTCATCCATCCATCTGTTCATCAATCCATCCATCTGTTCATCAATCCATCCATCCATTCATCCATCC